>NW_022147483.1:3873282-4150182 GCF_002938485.1 Sitophilus oryzae | reverse complement strand
TATATATAGTATATGATGTCTGGCCTATCATCACCGGATTCCGTATCGTTCAGGCCTGATAATTTATTTGGCACGCTTGGCGTAATTTTTACGTTCCCTAGTCGCCAACCCTGTTATCGTTTGACACAACCCTGTTATCGCTCTGAGGAGGCGCTGTCAACATCGCTTCTGTTAACTCTCTCCGTGCTTAACCTCACTTTGTTTTGCCGCTCTGTTGTATCCCGGCTTTTCGAAATGGTGATTATTTAAATCTTGCTGTATAATCTGAATCAGCTGCTATTTCAAAGCAACAGGTAAAGATGAAATATTATCTTTTTAGATTCGATATTATTACTGCATATTTTTAGGGTAGAGTTTTGGATGTCCCAACTTAACTTGTATTTGTATTTTGCTGGCACGTTGGCGCCCCTTTTCTTTTGTCCTCCAGAATGTTACATGGAACAAAGGACAGTTTCTTCGTTTATTATTGAGCACTCGGAAGTAATTCGAGGTAGGTTTATTTTGTTTATTAGACCTTGTTTGGTTTTAAACAACAGTTTCATATTTTTAGGGTCCAAGGTACGGACTATTTACAAGGTACGGGCATTATCCAAGGTCCTAGTAGTATCCAAGGTACGGGTAGTGTTCCCCTGTACCTTTGTCTTATGGACGGACTGTGTCCAAGGTTATGGTCTAAGGTTATGGTTCAAGTTACTGACATTATCCAAGGGCCTAGTAGTGTTCCAAGGTACGGGTAGTGTCCCCATATTGCTACAGTATGGATACAGCGTAAGCCCCATGATGCTTCGTTCCCATTTCTCAGTCTAGTCAGTAGTTACCCCTTTTGTTGTATTAGATGGCCGAGTACAAAGATGCGAGACCACCTTACGCTGTTACTGTTTAAAGCAAGATTACATAAAGAACAGCTAAGTGTAGATTTAAGTTCTAGTTTTACATTTAACATCTAAAACATTTTCAGTCTTCTTCAGAGCTTTCTTCATCAACAGTAACGTACATCTCAAGTAATATCGTACAGACTATGTTTAGTGGTTAGATTGTTAAGAACATAGAACATTCATGTCGATTTAATATTTAAAATATGATTTAGATCTTAGTTTTCATTACATTACGTCTTGTAATAGTATTACTTTCATTGATATTTAGTACAACTCTTAACACCATTTTTTTTTTACATATAACCACTATATATTTATTAGAATTCTACAATGTCATGTACCAGCAAAGAACATCATGAATAAATATAGTCATTAGTTTTAAGTAATATACAACTGTGTTTTCTTTCTCTGTACATGCCTGGCGCCCAATATCTATATTTTTTTGTTTATTGTTATTGATTAGTTTTCTCTCTAATGAAATACCTTACCCACGACTGCTCTCCGATGAAAAGCTGCCGTTCGCAGTGGTAATGTTTATAAAAAACGCTACACTATTTTTGATCAACTAGTGATTAAACGTTTTATGAACATCTTCTAAAATTATAACTATGTACCTTCAAAAAATTTCGTTATAGCCGAAATAGTCCAAATTTTTAGCCCACTAGCCAAACCGGTGATTAAAACTATGCTCGCTACCGTAGTTGAACTCATCTAATTTTTTTTTGCTGGAATAATAAATTATAATACAAGTTAGACCTTCTGAATATATATCAAAATATTTACTTTTAGAATTTTCACAAATTATACTTCCTAACACTTTTAGAATAATTGTACAGGCCCGGCAATGAATCTCTAGGCATAGGAATTACATGCATTGGAATGAAACGCCTATAAAAAGTCTATGCTTAAACAGAGATGGACAACAACTTCCCCGTTTCCACTTCCACTACGACTGTCTACTTAGACAAACTCCAATAAGATAACAAATTTTGGAAATTCCGCCACCTCCCATCCACTCATGATACCCATCTCCCTGCCCTTTATTTATCGCCATTATTTTATTTCCCTTCCCGCGCCTCCGCACCTCGCTATTCCGACTCCCGTCAGTTCATCACAGAGTTGCCAGGTCTACCGGTTTCGTCTGTAAGCTACCGATCTACCGATTTAAAGAAAAATCTAACGATATATTCAACTGCGTCTTTAGTTTTTACAATAGAAGCACTTTTAAAAAGCTGACTTATTTGACTAAAAATTAAGCGACTGCCGCGTTGGAATCTGTATAATCTGACTTTATTATTGTTTCATTAAATTTTATTTAGTAATAACACATACAGGTCATCGTTCTGTCTAGTTGCAGAGTTACAGAGATATTCCTAAAAATCCTTATTACTCCTTATTAGGCGCGGTATTGGCGACATGTCCGAAGAAGTTGATATCTTTTGAAAAGATTTTATTTCGTTCATCTACTAAAGTTGAACCCATATTTTCCCCCAAAAAATGTAAACAAAAAACAAAATTTAAGTTAAGAAACAACCTAAATTCGGACAAATATTTTAGTGATTTTTCCGTCAAAAAAATATATTAATATGAAAAAAGAGTTGAGAGTTGCTACAGCTTTCCCATTGAAATGAAATTAATTTTAGATATCACTGCTCAAAATTTGTACAAAGGTAAAAAGTGACTGCTACACTAAATTGTGACTGCTATCCTTACTTGTTATAGTTTTATATGTTTTTATTAATATATTAATATTATTTAATTCAATATTTTTTTTAATGTTAAATAATATACCTAGCTATTTCTAATTCTTGTTATATTTATTATATTTGTATTTTATTTGAGTGATCTATTATTACGACACATAGGAATGCTAATTTGGGACTTAAATATTATATTTTATTTCGTTTCTGTACTTTTAATTTTTGTTGAAGACCTACCGAGAATTTTGTTCTCGTATGGAATTATAATCTAACAAACCCGGCAACCCTGTTCGACTACTCCTTATAAAGTTTTTTTCGGCCTAATTCGTTTGTCACAGCCGCGGCTTTGTGAAGCGCCGCCGCCGACCGACTGTGTCGGGGCGACTGCTAGGAAGATCGTACAGTATTGCCATTTCATAGAATTGCACTTGCTATTTTAGAAATGATATCAAAGTTTTGCATGTTACTTTTCGTTTTAGAAAGAAGTTATGTGCCTAGAGAAAACATTCGTAAAATTGTTTCGTACTTTATTTAATATTTCATTAAGTAGGCAAGATAATGGGATTAGAAGATTTAGGATTTTGACAAGCCAACATAATTTCGATTTAATTGAATGGCAACACTGTCCGTCCTGTTTCTATTTTTTCGATTCTGTTCTATTAGTAGGCGGTAGCCCCCACACAAGCGTCTTAAGGACCCGCCCGGTGCCCCCTCTCGCAGGGGCTCTCTCGTCGTATCACTTCTATGATCACTTCCCCTATACGATGGTAGGGAAAAGACACTTTATCCGTCTCTGTTGCACTGCAGTGTATTTTGCAGCCTTACCATCTTTTTTTATCGCATTGAAAACCTCCTATTGCTAATATTCCTTTGTTTGCCAGTAGTGTATAATGAATTTTTCGTTTATTCGCTATTTAAACCACTGTATTTGTATATACTAGTTGTTTACGATATTCTCCGATGGTGGCAGCACTGGCGGAGAATGCATCAAGCCTAAGACGCAACTAAAAACAAATCCGTTTATTTTTAAGTCACATACATAGCACTAAGTATGTTTGTGATTGTTTTTAGTACACATGCTTCGTGTTTTGATCAGCTTTAAGAGACGGGAACTCGACTCTGTTAATCCATGTTGGAAAAGCGTAACAAAGGACCGCTAAAAGCTTTTGCCGAGCTAACTTAACTAATCCGCTAATTAGTTGGCTTAAAATCTAAATCAAAATACGAAATTAAAATAACAACGTCGGCAACATTACAACATTCCATCCAGTTATGCCATAATAATATATAGGGTTGTTCACCACATATACTACACGGAGTATTGTAGCCTAATGGTTAGATTTTTGCGTAATATAAGTTTTGGGTTCGTTGAAGGACTATTAGACTCTGCATCTTGTAAAAATATTTTTACAAGATTCAGAGTGTCCCAAATAAATAAAAAATATCAAAGTTTTATTTTTTTAAACGGAACACCCTGTATATTATTACATTTTTAGTTTCTACGATTAAAATAAAGGTAAATTTAGTTAAGGTTTATCACTCTTAAACCTTACTGTTTTTGAAATATTTTCAATTTTGTGAAATTGCAGTAAAAATTTTAAGGCTTCATTTCTCTAAGAGTATCAAAGTTTTTAATATTAAATATTTACTTTTACAAGTTTATTTATTGATCAGTTATTGTGTTGCAATAATAAAAATAACCTTACCTCATACAGAGTGTCTAAAAATTTGCTTTAAATAATTTCTACACATACAAAATTCAGTTTTTTAGTATTTGGAGCAATTATTATTAATCAACGCAAACAGTCAGTTAATGTTGTTCGAATACTGTAATCATATTAATTGATTAATCATAATAACATTTTTTTTAATTTTTTTTATAAAATAATCGAACTATATTGACAATGTTAGTATCTGTACTCTTTAAAAATGTGTTACATCTTTAAAAATAATCTAAAATGTCAATATTCCATGGGTATATTGATAAATGAGGTCTAAATTATAAGAAAATGCATTTGCTACAAAAACTTAAAGAGATAGATAAAAAATGGTATAATACAATTGATAGGCATTTAAATTGTGAATCTGATTCTATTCCTATTCTATTTAAATTAAACAAGATATTGCCGTTTAAAGCTAGTAATTATTTAAAATACATTTTTAGACACTCTGTATAAGGTAATATAAATTTTATTATTGCAACACAAAATTTAGCAAATAGAAATACTTCAGTACAATATTTGGTTTTAAAAACTTAAGTATGCGTAGAGAAATGAAGCATTAAAATTATTACTGTATTTTGACAAAAACCTAAACATTTCAGATTAAAATGCGGTAAACCTTAATCAAATTTACCTTTATTTTAATCATAGAAACTAAACATGTAATAAATAAATTGTAGCTCTAATAGTTCTTCAACGAACCCAAAACTAACAATTTGCAAAAATCTAATCGTTTAGCTACAATACTCCGTGTCGTATGTGGTGAACAACCCTGTATATAAAGTTGTGCTTTTTTAATAAATAATAACTCTTACTCAAATTACAAAAAGACAAAACATTACAGGCATTATCTATCTCCATAATAATATATGCAACATTTTGCATCCCGCATCGTCACAGAAAAATTACAGTATTCTGCTCGAGTGCTTTGGCAATTGCTTCGCCCCGATAAATTGTGAGACACCTGGCGGTTTGTGTTACAAACATCATTCACGTGAGCAACAGCCGTCTTGGCATGCAGTCTGAATAATTCATTTCGCTTGCTTGCATGCGTCCCACCGCTGCTATTTTGATTATATATTTGTCACGCCTTGTTCAAATGCATCGTTCTATTATTGTTATTCAGTTAGTTTGTAATAATGTGAAATATATTCTAGGAGATTTGTCTCATATTACCTATAGATTGACCTTTAAAAATATAATGTATACTAGAGGTGGGAATTCTAGTTCCTTGGGAGGAACTAGTTCCTGCACAGGAATAGTTCCTTGAACTAGGTCTTTAGTTCACAATAGTTCCAGACCATTGACATCCCCCTTGATTGCTAATGCGTTTCGTTGTCAGTCAGAACTATTCACAGTGTGATCTGTATAATTTTTCTAATGTACGTGTTTTTCTAATGAGACGTGTAATTGTAAAGATAAAAAAAATAAAAAAAACTCAAAAGAGAATTTAAAAAACTATATCACAAATCAATTGGAGGAAATATTACAAAAATTTTACGAGAAATTGCATTTTCCCCACTTCAAGCTTTTTGTTTTTGTCTAAAAATTCAGAATATCTACTTCGTTTTATAAGATATTTCTTAATTTTAGGGACCTAAAGTGAAACATTCCCAAAATATATTTAAAAAAACAAACTAAAAATCAAAAACAGTATCCACGACAATTTTCTTTGGTAATTACGCCGCGCCGGCTGTGGCAATAGACAAGGCCGAATTCATCGTCGTCGCCTTGTATTATATCTCGGATCTGCCGACTGAATAGATTCCCGTGAACTAGTCTTTTAATAGTTCCTCTATGTCCGGATTCGATAATATACGGCTGGCACTCCCCACGCCTGCCTAGCATCAATCGCGCTGGCTGATCCATACGTAAACTAGTCTTTTATTTAGTTCCTCTAGTTCCTTTAGGTCCGGATCCGATAACATACGGCTGGCACTCCCCACACCTGCCCAGCATCGATCGCGCTGGCCCGATCCGTTCGTACGCAAACAACTTTTATTTAGTTTAGTTCCTCTAGGTCCGGATCCGATAACGTACGGCTGGCACTCCCCACTTCTGCCTACCATCGGGCTACGTGCGCTAGCCGATCCGTCGCCGTGGCATATTATTCTATATCGGTCACAGTCTCGATCCCGGAATAGGTCCTGAGGAACTAGTTCTTTGAGAAACCAGGAACTAGTTCCTTTCATTCCGGGGTCGGAATAGTTCATTGGAACTAGTTCGTTCACGAACTACACACCTCTAATGTATACATCAACTAGCTAACCGTATAACCCACAAAATTCTGGATGTTGATGAATTTAGAAGTATGCTTTGGAATTAAATAAAACAAGATCTTTTTGCAAAATACTACTTATATTCTAACTTAAAGATACTAATACAATTGGCTGGCTGTGACAGTCTCGACTATATAAGGTTAGATACAATGTAACTGGGATACTTAAATTTTCATCTGCTTCTGTTGGTTCGTTGGTTGGAAGAAAGGCCTCACCCTCTTCGCTGCACTCGTCCGCTGGTGGGTAGCGTAACTGTTCGGCTAACGTTGGAGAGCTTGTGAGACTCCACCAGTCTCAGTGCGTGAGCTACTTATGGGGAGGATCAATTCTCGTATCTTCCTAGAAGATAATAAACAGCAGTATGGCTATTCGAAATAATGTTTAAGTACCCAGTTATGTGGTAGTGTTCAACAATACCAAGTCGACTGTCTGTTGTGGCCAATAAAATGTACAATGACAGTAAATTAAAATTTAGATCAAAGGTATAGTTATTTACCTTAACAATATTTAAATTAAATCTAATTACTACTAATAAGAATAAAAAATTAAAGCTAGCTTTAAAATTAAAATTAAAATTGATCAATTTTAAAATACAAAAGCCGAAAGGCATCAGAAACAAATTGGTATTTAACCAATAAATTGTTAGTCTTCTCTAAAAGCCAACCAATAAAAAAATTATGAATAACAGACAAAATTCTACTATCAACTTGAAAATTTAATATTAATAATTAAATTTAATAAAATTTTAATTTAATTGAATAAATTTTGAAATCTGGCTATAACAGCTTAAATGAAATTAGAATTGAGTTATTATATTGAATTAATATTGTCCAAATTATTTTAAAGAAATAGGCAAAGATAAAATGTATATCTCTCTCTGTCTCTCTCTCAAAAAAATGTAAAAACAATTTAATAAAAAAATATCAAGACCACTACCACACTATAGGTACGATTTTATAATAAAAATTGGATAAAAAAACCGTGGTTCTATCAGACAATTATTTATTACTTTGCACATGCTAAAAAACAAAATCTAAAAAAAATGCAATACGAAGAGACGATTTAAATTATAAAAAATAAATATTAATAATAAATTTACGATCTATTAAAAATTAAGGTAATCGACAGATAAGGCAAGAAAGAAAAATTAGAAAAAATCTTATCTGTCGAGGAGCCAGTCCAACGAGAAAAATAACCACCACAGGGTCCAGGTATGGAGAAGCCACCCTCTGGCAAGTAAAGTTTTTTAAAAGGTGACAATAGTCGATAATAATGATATTATAAAAGCTTTACTTACCAAGGGCCTGCTTTTCCTGGGACATTCCTGATTGTACTCCTGCAGCAGTTGGTTCTCTCGGACAGCCTGGCTCGGTATCGAACACCTGTCTGTGGTTTCCTGTTCCACGTTGTGGCGTCTCCGTATTTATATATAGGTAGAAAAAATAAAGAAAATAATTAGTTATATATAACTCGAAAGATAGTAGAGTAACTATCTTACGATAAGTCTAGGCACGTGCTCTTATGAGAAAAAAACTGTAGCTATGTAAAAACAAAAATAAAAAAAACAATAGCTAGTTACCTACGTTTAGAAAATATATTAAGTAATGAAATAATTGCTGAAATAAATTGTTAAATAGAACCGTAGTAAAATTATCTAAAATCGTACCTTCAGCGTGCAGTCTTGAAGAAAAAAAATAAAAAATCTCAAACAGATTGGAATAATGGCCAAATGCCCAGAGCAGAGATGAGAAGAGAGAAGAAGGCAAAATTTTAAAATTTTTAGTTTTATATAACCATACCCCTTCTCCCGAAAATCTTGACATATCAGATCGAATTAAAAATAGTCATGCGTTGTTAAACTAATTCTCGATAAAATTTCAACTACTAATAAAAATAATACTTAACGACTCCTTACCTACCTTAAAAATCAAGGAAACAATTGCATCTTAATCAATTAGCACTGATAATAAGGAAAATTCACTTAACCTCTGTTAAAAATAAACAAATGAATCTCAAACAGTAGGTAGGCAACCAAAAATTGCAACTATTGTATTATGAATTGCCTAAAACAATCTACGGTGTTTTACAGTCTGCAATATTTTGTACACCGTACCATTTGGTGTAATTTGGTACTCCATGGATTCTCGTGATGGATGGCACAATCCATGAAAAGAGCAACTTAATTTATAATCGTTGAACAAAAACATATTAAAATCCAAATAATAAGTTCAGCTTTGCTAAGTACCATTGAGAATTATTAAAGAACGATAAAAAGTATATTTTAAATTAATTAATCAATAATATATATATTAATTATATATTAATATAATAATAATAAATATAACATTAAATTATATACACGATAATCATTATAAACAATTGATTAACGAATTGAACGTTTATCTAATTCTAGTATCCGACGCACAACATCCAACGGGGAAAAAGTATGGTACCGGAAGGCCGAGCGTCAATGCGAGTAAAATTGCAAACTGTAAAATTCTCCTTTAAACGTAAAATAATCCGAAGGCAAGCACAACGAAAATAAATTTTCGTTACAACCGGTTAACTTTGTAACACCTAATTGTAAACAGTAAAGCAAAGTGAATTTTTTTAGAGCATCTATATCGGGCACCGAGTAAAACGGGAGTAGCAAGAGCACAAAGACTGAGATGGCTGGGACACATTAAAAGAATGGCTGAAGCAAGAATTCCTAGTATGATAATGAAACGTGAAATAGGTGGAAAGAGAAGGAGGGGTAGACCGAGAACCAGATGGAAAAAGGATGTTGAAGAGAACTTGAGAAGGATAAGAATGGATGAGTGGAGAATAAAAGCGAAAGACAGAAACAAATGGAGAAAAATAACCAATCAAGCCATGAGCCTTTTAGGCTTTTAGAACTATTATATAAAGCGAAATTAAATTTTTTGAAGTGAAACTTCTTTACGCGCGCTGGGAGTAAAAATTCAAGGCCGTGACACATGAGCTAGCGTGACGAAAAGTGGTAAGGATCGCACGATTGCGCAAACACCAAAAAACATTTGATTTAAAGCTAAGAAAATCGTTATAATAAACTTGATACTGAACCTGTGTACCAATATCCTTTGGTTGTGTGCTAGTAAGTAAATTTTTATGCGAATTTCCATCGATAGGTTTGTAGCTTCTGAATAACGGTCTAGGTAAAGCTTCTAGCTCATTTCCTAGCTCACAATTAGACTTATTAGAGTTAAGCAACTCGCATTTTTATTGGAGGACATTGTCATATTTATTTCAAACCAATAATCAACGAGAATATTCGTATAATTTAACAAAATGACTGTAAATCACTATAAATATTAAACAAAACATGTAAACAAAAACAGACCACACGAATTGTTTCTTAGGTACTTCAAATATTTCAATTTAACAGTTATTAGTAAAGTAGCCGTAAGAAATTTAACTTCTAATAATTTTTATGTATGATCTGGATCTGGAGGATGTTTTATTATAAAAAGTGAATAATATATTAAAGAATTATGAAAAAAACTGCTTGTCCTGCTTCGTACAGCCCAACAGTGAAATAGAGTGAAAGTTTTTTTTATGTAAATCTTGTTGTACAAATGACTGATTAACTGTGTGATCTGGATCTACTGTTTCCTTATAAAAAATGCATCATATGTTAATAAATTATGATAAAACTAGCCCTAACTAAGTAGGTTCTAAGTAGGTTAGTCCCTAACCTAATAGTGAAGTGAGGGTTTTTTTTGTCATTCTTGTTGCACAAGATTGTTTTAAAAGACATAACAATGGCAACGATTTTAAAACTGATATGTTCTTTAAAAAACTCTTGAAAAAGGCCTCACAACATAGGCCTCACACTCCTTGGTCATATCATAGTCAATGGCCTACCGACTTGGCAAGTGCCTAAATCGACCCTCACTCACGAGATATCCGATCTCATCCGGCCTCGAACCGGCGTGAATGAGCAGTGTGTGTCAGTAGATTTTACACTTTTGCTTTTTTTTTGGACAACAGCACGATACAGAGTTTCAAACCGGTCACCCGTCCATCCACTAGCATCGTCTTACGTCGCTTAACTTCGGTGTTCTAATGGGAACCGGTGTTTCGACATATCTGGGCCGTTGCCCTTGAAAAAGTATAAACGGGATTAACCATTTTAGAACAAGCAAAATGTTTTTATAAAGAATGCATTTTTGTCAAAATTACAATAATAAAAAAGTTTTTCCTCTGGTAAAAACAATCCGGGGTATAAATACATACTGTATAAATAATCTGAATTATTTTTGACAACTATACTGTGAATGCTAGTAGTATTATTGTAAGTAAAAATATTACTAAAAGGTTAAAATGGCAACGATATATCTTATATACAAACAGTTTCACAAATAACCATCATCCTAACATATCGCTGAAAAATCACCTTATTTTTCATCCAAACCGATAGTCGTTTTTCCAAACTGAATTTTTCACGAGCGCCGACACAAAGAATCTATGGAAAGCGAGCATTAAAATTCGTATAGGAAAATGGGTGACATAGTAGGCGAAGAGCAGATCAGGGGAACCAGCCCTTTGTCGACATTGTGTAGATAAAAGGTTGGGCGCCATGCCTGAGCATCGGCGTGCATTCCCCGAACTAAATGATTTACCAAAAGGAAAGGATTGTTGACTGAGAGTGCTTTTTTTTTGGTCTATCGTTGTATCGGAGAGTCTCTTTGTGTACATGCATACTATTCTATTTTGGAGGTATTGGCTATCATGGGTCGTTTACAGACTGACAGTGAAATTTGTACTGGGTTATTGTTTATTCATAAAGTATTGGAACTAAAGCATTAGGGAATTAGAAGCTTTTTTTTATTTAGTAAGCTCGTGTGGAACAAATCTTGCGAGCTGAATTAAAACAACTCGACAACGATACAACATTATTTTACCATGCAGATAACTTGTTGAGCTTCTAAAACTAAACAAGATGAACCCACCATATTCAGGTGCATTTGGTTTGCCGCTGGGCAAGCTTATGTTGCTCTTAATAAAAATCTCTTATGATTCCTCGAAGAATTAAACAAAACAGAACTTATAAATTTAAAATACTCTTTGCCATCTCTTCTTGTCTAGAATAACCTTACTGGAATTCAGCCCCTAACCAACCTAGGAACAAAATTGTCATTAAATAGCTTAGATTAGGTTAGAGTCCTCTACTCTGGTCCTCTATTAAATTTGTCCTCCGAATAAATAATACATAGAGATAAATATGTTGATATAGAGAAATCATTGAACAATTATGTTTGCATAAAAAAATCGCTAAAATTAAAATGCAAATAATTATAATAAATGGAGATTGTGTTTTCTAAGAGCCTAACGAGTTTCTAACGGAACCACTTTCGCGAAATTTTGCTACTGACTCGCGAATAATTTTGCCATAAAGGTGTTTGTCAGGATGGCGTTCATTGAATATCTGCGCAGCCCGATTGCCACATTCATTATTTTTAAAATAAAGTTCGATTATTTCCACTCTTTCTGCAAGTGGGTACACCATAATTGTTAAAAAGTTTAACGATATTGAAAAGAACTTCAACCGCTTCATCGCACAAGTCACAGAACAGCTATCTAGCAACTACCGCAACCTTCTGGCAAAGAAAAAAATGCGTAAACATCTAGATAATAAGAAAAAACTTCAAATTGGTCGAAGGAGTTTATTCTTATCGTTACTCTGATAAATGTCTAAATAAAATTTTCAAATTTCAATCCTTCATATTTTCTCAATGACTGTTCAAAAACGAAGCGGGAAAGTATAGAGAATAGAAAGCTCTTTTCATTGCGGTACCACTTGACCCCCCTTCCCATTTGAAAAAAATTGGGGGATGACACCCCCGCTTAGAGGGTTGAAGATTTTGCAATCATTTTGGGGGCAAAAGTTGTCCCCCTCACAAACAAAATTGACGTGTTTTTGAATTTTTTGAAAAAAAAAATTACCCTGGCCGTTATGCCTTGCGGAACGTTTTCGATGGGCCACCCTGTATAAACATTTAGCATAATATACTTACCCTTAAATTGTAAAAACACTAATCACCCACGCACTGAGACTCCCCCCTGTTCAAAGAACTGCTTAGATCAAAGCTTCTTCGTCGTTCGTTTTTTCCTCTAACTATGTCGATTACTTAATACGCATCAGCTTCACGTCACGTCACATCAGAAGTCACGTGAATATGTCTAGAAACATGCAATTTTGCTACAAGATTGTATTTCTGATTTAAATTTAACTTTTAAACTTACAAAACTCATTGTGAAAATAATATCGTTTAATAACAATCATTTAATATTAATAAACTGTTTTGCAAAATTACATTTTTTTGTGAAACGATGCAAAAATATCTTATTTTTACAAGATATTTTAATATATCAATATTTTTTTCGACAATTACTTATATTTTTTTCCAGTGTGCGACGAACTTCGCCTTGAATTCTCTTAATTGTTTAATTAATAATGTTTATAATAATAAATGTGTCTAGGCCAACGTTACAGGAACGATACTGAAACAGAAAAACCAAATTAAAAACTATAAACCAAGTTGGCCTAGCTTAATGTCTTAAAAATAACTTTATTAAAAAATCTCTACTTCATTAAAAAATTACTAAGCACATTTCCGTTTATATTTCACTAATTTTCAATTTAATTCAGCCTTACAAATTTATGTTGTTTTCTTCTCGCTTCACAACCCCTCATATTTGTTTGCGTTCTAAAGGGGAGATTACGGTAAACGACATTTCTCCATTTTAGCGAACAGCTCGCTCACAGCATCAGGAATAAACGACAGCAGACCAGATGATAAAGAAAGGTGTATGTCGAGGTCTAACTAAGCTAATTTTGCTGCGTTTCGATGTAAATTGTCAAAGAAAAGGTAATTTTGTGTTTTGCACTTCTCTATAATAGCTTTTATATTTGACACAGAATGAAATAAAATGTGCAATTATGAGTCTTTGGAATAGTTATAGAAGAGTATAGGAATGTAATAGATATATCGATATTTTCACAAATCGATAATGTCTCCTGAAATCTAAAGCTTGATTTTTGTGCATCCGTTATCCGACGATACGATGATACGATATTAATTTTATTGGTTAAATTTAAAGACTTTGATTGGTTAGAAAATTACGCAGTTTTAAAATGTATTGCATTTTCATGCCTCCGTTCATCGGATGTACGATTTCCTTGTGATTGGTGTCATTTTATATTTTCATTTCCATAACGATTCCGCTGTTTTACTTATAGTCTAAAAGCTAGCAATATTTTCGAGAGAGAATTTTAAGAAAGCTGATTATTTAATATACAGGCTGATCCGAACTGTATTCCGGAAACTTCGGAAGCATATTCTGCAGATAAAAATAAGTCAGTTCAGAGATACAGGGTATAGAATTTTCATTTTTGTTTCGATTTTTTCTAAATAATTTCTGAAGTAACATCAATATTTCGATGAAAATTGGTGTCTGAGAGTTTTTTGACATGAGAAATTTGATTTTGAAGTCAATATGACTCCTACTAGTAGAGGGCGCCACCTACATGTGTTTTGACTGTTTTGAAGCGCAATAACTTTTTGTCCGTACCTGTATAAAACTACCGAGTGAAAAAATATACATCTCTGTGACTTTTTACGTAAAAAATATCTCTTTGTAAAAATCGCTACGAGCAACCGTTCTGAAGATATTTAGAATGAAAATAGTCAATACATGTCATTATTGACGAAAAATAAACACGTTGAGTAGATAGTTATTTCACTGAAATAATAAAATTGGGAAATTTTTATTTTTTTTAAATTAATCATATATTTTTCTGCAAAAAATGATGATAAAACAGTTTCTGTTAAACTTTTGGCACAAAAACATTTCAAATTTATGATTTCAGTCTAATAACTACAGTATTGGCCAAAAGTGGATGAACCAATACCAATAATTGCGAAGAAAATCAGATTTGAGGTGTTAAGTATCAAAATTATTTTATGTACCTTTGTATGTTAAAAGTTTAATACATTCTCACCAAAATACTACAAACAAATATAAATTCTTCTGTTAGTCTTATCATTTATAGATAAGAATTGGCAAATATTGCTTTTTTGTCTTGGACAAAAGTAGATGAACCAAATATTTTTAAAAATCGTTAGTTTCATTTGTTCTGCTTTTATGAACAATTGCGATTTAAAAACATTTGAGCTCTTGTGATATATCATGCCACGTGGAATTAACTTGTCTGCAGATCTTTTATTTGAAGAGTAGTGAATGCTTTTACGGATGGTTTAAAGCAATCGGAAATCGCTAAGCAATTACGCCTTGGAAAATCAGCGGTACATTATATTTTAAAGAGATATAATGAGAGGAGATGTCTCTAAAAAGAAAACCAGGACGACCTAAAAAGTTGGATTCCCAACATGATAAAAAGCCATAAAACGAATTTCTTCACAAGATCCATTTTTGCCGTCAACGAAGATAAAAGCAAAACTTGAAGAATGGGCAATCCACCAGTGAGTACAAGGACGATCCGACGTAAATTAGTTGACCAGAAGTTGTTTCCCGAAGACCCGCCAAAAGAAACCACAAAAAAATTTGAAGGCCCGATTAGCATTTGCCAAGGAATATCAAAACTGGACTGTGGCACAATGGAAAAAAGTTTGTTTTAGTGATGAATCAAAGTTTAATTTGGTGTCATCAGATGGAATTCAACATGTAAGACCTCCCAACACACGATTGCTACCAAAGTACACGCGTCCCACTGTAAAACATGGTGGGGGCTCAATCATGGTATGGGGTGTTTTTCTGGGTATCGGATGGGGCTTCTCCATAAAATTGAGGGCATAATGGATCGGTTCGGCTACAGAGACATTTTACAAAACCTTTTAGTGCCTTATTTGGATGAAAAAATACCAGTTGTACTCTACTTCCAACATGATAACGACCCGACCCATGCCTCACAATTGGATAAAAGGTTTTTGGAAGATGAAATGGTGACTGTTCTCAAATGGCCATCGCAATCCCCAGACCTGAATCCAATAGAAAATTTATGGGAAATTTTGGATCAACACATAACGACCAAATTACATAGATGACATATGCACATACATAAAAAACACTCATTAGAAATGGGACTATGTACGGAATGGAAAAATGGTTATTTAATTTAGCATAAATAAAAACACTGTGAAGTCCAAAATTATTTTAGTACAAATACTTAATCATAGTCTACCACATTCAATTAAACGATATTTGGGTCGATACATTCGCCCCTCCCTACTTTGGCGTTTCCTTTATACACAACGGCTGCCCTACAGCTTTAATAATATGTAAATTAATATTTAAGCCCTATCTCTCTCTCTTTCTCTGCGAACTAGGGTTGTAAATTTACTTAATTTACAATCGGGGCTTTTGTTTTCTGCCACGAAAGGCTGTTATTTTAGGGCGAACGATTGCCTCTTAGACGACCTTGAAGATTGCCTATGTTACACAACAACGTAAAAAACTTCGCAAAAAATATTATAAAAATTATTTAGATATAGTGTAAAAAATGTGTATACCTATGTGGCGGATTCATGTCTCCAAAAAATCCTCTATGGTTATTTCGTTATTGCACTGCAAGGAAATCTACAAAATAAAATAGTTATTTTTTGTAAACACTTTTGCGTTAAACCTAAACGGACACTGCTTGTCAGAAGTTATGTTTACAGTTATACAAATTTGTCTAACAAAGAAAAAAATGCTTAACGTTTCGGAAAGTTTATCTCTTTCCGTCGTCTGAAGCAAACAAATACAAAGAATAAAAAAAACTATTTAAAATATTTAAATTCAAGTATTCGAGAACACTTTACTTTTTTAAAACAGATACGTTTACAAGAAACCGTTGACATTTTGATGACGTTAAAATGACATTATATCAAGTTAAACTTCAAAATTAACAATTACTATAGTCTATAAAATGAATAACTTTGAATTTTGACCGTTATTTTTTACCAACATGGCAAATATAAAATCCCTCTGTCAAAAAAGTTACTGATATTCTTTAAATTGAGTGCCTGAACGAATCAGATAGGTAACTCTTTTTACTTTCGTGAAATAGAAAAGGAAAATAATAAAACAAGTGACAGTTCTTCCTCTTCTTGCAAAAATCAACACGAAATGTCATAATTGACAAAAGTTAAATGTCATCAGCTTTTGATATTAGACGTATTAGACGAATGCCGTCTCTAATAGAACAGCCACGGAGGGAGATTTATGACGTCACGCTAGTTAGATACTACGAATTAATAAATATGTTGTAGAATACATGGAAAACATAATTATTCCTCGTATTTTTGGTTTGTATTTTAAAAATGATATAGTTTACATGAATTATACATAATATACAGTTGATAAATACAATATAATATATACCTATTTATAGTAATAAATACTTTGGCCAATAAACTATGAACCATACAAATGTAGCAAATGTTTTAAAATATACAAATAATGAATAGGTGGTACATAAGATAATGGGTAAAATATAAAATATATTATAAATTTTAGGGTTTGAAAATCGATCTAATTTAACAAAAAACATTCAATATCTACTAATAGTGATGTATTATTATTTGCATTCGCAAAATTTATTTATATATTATAATGTTTACTGCAATTAATAAACTAATATAAACTTGTCAAAAGATGACCACATATTTTATTCTTAACACAAAAACTATCTACATTGACTATCGAGTACGATTTCAGCCATATTGTAGAACATTTGCTGCATTTGTCTGCGTTCATAGTTTACCTGCCAAAATATTTATTACTATAAATAGGTATATATATTGTATTTATTAACTGCATATTATGTATATTTCATGTAAACTATATCATTTTTAAAATACAAACCAAAAATACGAGGGAAAATTATGTTTTCCATGTATTCTACAACATATTTATTAATCCGTAGTATCTAACTAGCGTGACGCCATAAATCTCGCTCCGGGGCTGTTCTACTAGAAACGGAATTGTGTCAGCATGGTCGCAAGTTGCTAACCTAATAAAATTAACACTAGAACAGCCCGCGGGAATTGTCAAATTCAAAGTTAATCGTTTTACAGACTATACCTGATAACAATTACTTAATAAGGTAAAACCAAAAAGCCCCAAACTTTCTGTATGATTATTTTTAAATTTTACGTATGTTATGTTTATTTATGTTATGTTCTTTAAAATCAAAGAAGCCATACATTACTAACATGTACAGATGCATGAGCAATACATTTATTTTTATTAGATTAAATTAAAAAAGCCTCTTTTATATTTCTTTTAGAGGCTATCCCTTCTTTCATTATAATTTTGGCGTTATTAAAATTTATTCTGTGCCCTGTGTCCCATGAATACTGACAAATCGTAGATTTGTGAAAATCTCCCTTTCTTAAATAATCTTTTTGTTCTTTAATTCAAACATTTAAGGGTCTAGATGTTTCACCAATGTAAAATTTATCGCATTCACATGGTATTTGGTATATTACATTTTTTGTTTGTTGTTCTGTATTCATTGGTTTAGTATGTGATAAAATGGATTTAAGTGTATTTTGTGTTTTGAAAGATGTTCGTATGTTATATTGTATTCCGATCTTTCTTATTTTTTCCGAAACGCCTGGTATGTATAGAATTGTAAGTTGTATCGTGGCTAACGTCATATTCAAGGCTTGACTGTTTTGACAGTTCTACCGAAGTGGTCCAGAATTAGTAGTCGTAAACAAACCAATTATTTTCATTAGTTTCGGAACAAATCTGTTTTTTACGCGTTTCTATGCTAATAAAATTATACTAAATAATTTTGAGTGAATAGTGAACTATCTAGATCCGATTCATAACATCGTACCCGCGAAAAAAAACATACTTTCGGTAAAAATTATAATAACACCTGTGTGTCCGGGCTATGAAAAAGTTGGGGAATTTATATAAAAACATAATTAATAGCGTTAGTGTTAGTGTACAGTGTTAAACCAACGTAAGTGACGTGTATTTTTATGTAAAACAGTTTTCGTTTCTTTATTTTTACTTTGTGAAATAAAAAATTCCGCTACATTGTTCTGTGCCTGTGCCTTGTAGCAGCAATTATAATAAGTCCTCAGGATCTGTCTACATTCTCTTTCCCAACAATATTAACTGTAACTAGGTCACGTCCAAAACCTACAGAACATGCTGTGCCTACAATTTTTCCAAATCAACCCTCTTATGAACCCTCTGTGCATGTTCCCATAAAGCGAAAACGTCCCGATGAAAGAAAACAAGATTTGGAAATTCAGGATGAAATAAATATTGAAAAGTATTATTATTATTATGAAATGGCAATATATTTTAAAGAAGTTGAATGAATTTGTACTTTATTTCAGTATTTTATATAAAAAAAATGATATCATTATCTTTTTATTTACGATTTATGGAGATGGTTACTTGATGAACATCGAACTACAAATTACTTAATCTTAATAGTTAGTTCTATCTGATATCCACATTTTTTAAATATGTTACGCAAATTTTTACAATTATTTTTAATTAAACTTTAAAATGTATTCTGCCGTTATCATATACAATACATTTTCTTAACTTGTCGATAAACGTATAGTTTTCAAATTTTTTAATATTTGGAAACTTTTTATCACAGGTATATTATCACTAGTTGCTAAATACTCGCTAACGCAATTTTAGGACACGCTTTTTATTATCTAGATTTAATTTTTTCATCTTATGCTGTAGTTTATGTCATATTAATATTCGTGCTTTAGATCTAAATTTTAATGCTATTCAGTTACTTTAACGCGATAAAAAGTTAATGTTATTTTTTAATACCTTTCTGTATAATATTTTTCATATTTATATCTGGCAAAACTATCAATAAATACTATTATTTATGCAAAACCTATATGCAGTACCATATGGCACAATACAAAAGCCGGACTAGTGCGGTGACGTCACAAATCGATGTCTCTGGCCTGTCTTTCACGTTGGTCATGGTCGTATATATTGTGTATTGTTATCATTGTGTCTATGATTTGGAAAAACCCATATAAATTTTTTTTAGAGAGATGAATCCGCCATATGGGTATAGACATTTTTTCGGAAATTAATTGTTACGCTCGGTAGGCCCTGACTCAGTTGGTTAGATCTTGCCACGCCCGCCCCCACTCGGTACTCATTAAGCGAGTATAAAAACGCTCAAATTGTAAATATTAGATTAGTTTTAATCATCTGCTGATGATGCTAAAGTGTTTTGTTGTATTGTGCTGATTTAGTGTTTTAAGTTGCTTAAAATATCATCAAAATCGGTCAATTTAAAATAGATGCAACCCAAAATTTTCATTGGGTCCATTTTGTGTACCGATAAAATGGATGTTTGAAATTTTGACAAAATCTTGTTTATAGAGAATGATTTTTCCCGAAAATGATAACAAACTTTTATTCACCCGTCAATTATGTCCATCGAGTAAGGGCATTTATTAAAGTATATATATATTTCGACGTTAATCCTATCACACGATAACTGTATCTATGCATTAACCCATCACAAAGATACTCTTTTTTAATCCTGGTTTCCAATATGACAGGTTGACGTGGATAAAAATACAACTGCTAATCGCCAACATCGCTTCAATATCGTTTTACGAGCGCAGCTTGCATAGACCGACCAAACCAAACCAAACAGGCTGTTATTCCCCCTCTGTTATTAATATTTAATCGCATTTGAAAAATGACGACTTACTCAAAACTTACCCCGTTATTAACAGTTACAATGTTAAATAATGACGTTCGTGTGGAATCCTTAACGAGTTTGTTGCTCGTGTTTCCTTTATTTCTTCGATTTCTTGTAATTAAACAGGCTGGAAAAGTTGAAAACGATTAAATTTTAATTTGCTCAATGATACTTCGGATACTCGTCATAAAAGCAGTATTTTTTTATCTATAAATACTAATATATAAAATGCTTAAGTGACTGACTCACTGATTAATCACGATCCTGCTCAAACCACTCAACGTAAGAAGCTCAATTTTGGCATACAGGTTGATTCTAGGGTGTAGAGGTTCGATCAGAAGGGATTTTTCGAAATTCCAGTTCCAAGAGGGTGAAACCACCCCTCAAATATTACAATATTTTTATTTTAAAAACGGTCAAGTTTCCGAAAAAAACGCTTAAACATGTATGTTTTTTTTTTGTTTTTTACATATTTTAAGATTTTTTTAAAATGTATACAGGGTGTTTCGAAAAATCTGGTCATTGATTAATCACGATCCTGCTTAAAGCGCTTGACGTAAAAAGCTGATTTGTGGAAAACAGATTGACTTTAGGGTGTAGAGGTTCGATAAGAAGGGATTTTTCGAAACTCGAATTCTAAGGGGGTGAAACCACCCCTCAAATATTAAAATATTTTTTATTTAAAAACCGGTGAGTTTTTCGGAAAAACTCTTAAACACGTATATTTTATTTTGATGTTTTACATATTTTAAGATTTTTTATAAATTTATACAGGGTGTTTTATAAAATATGACCATTGGGTAATCACGATTCTGCTTAAACTGCTTGACGTTTAAAGCTGATTTTTGGTAAATGGATTGCTGTGAGGTGTAGAGGTTCGTTAAGGAAGGGTTTCTCGAATCTCAAATTGCAAGAGGGTGAAAACGTACCTCAAATATTACAATATTTGTTATTTAAAAAACGGTTAGTCTTTTGGGAAAACGCTTGGACAAGCATAATTTATTTGTTTCTTTGTACATATTTTGAAAATTTTTAAAAAATCATACAGGGTGTTCCAAAAAGTTGGGTAATTGATTAACCACGATTTTGCTTAAACTGCTTGACGTAAAAAGCTTATTTTTGGCAAACGGATTTTTTGAAAGTCAAATTCCAACGAGATGAAACTACCCCTCAAATATTACCAAGTTATATAATAATATCGCCATATTGTTTTTTCTCATGCTGACATAAATGTGAGGAAATTTTATCCAGTTTGTATGTTAATGGAAATTCTTGCTTTGCTTTATCATCACCATTACAAATGATTAATTCGACGCAAACGAATTCGCGGGTACACGCTAGTAAAATAATAAATACTTACTTATTAAACTATTGTAAGTAAATTAAATAAAAGTAAACTGTTATAAATTTAAATAAAGTCCATAAACTAATATCGATTTTGAAAATAACTACCAATTAATAATAATAACTAAATTGCCATGGCGACACCAGCCATCTTGATTGCCATTTTATTGAAAAATCGCTTTTTATTCAAAATCTGAGCCAGATAGCTATAGGAAACCATAATATAGTTTGAAAAAGCATTTAAATTTGCTTCGACTTATTTTACAAAATACATAGTATTGCATTTGAAATAACAAAGTTATTATGTAAAATTGACCAACAATTTTTGATACCCCTGTATATATTAAAGGAAACAATATTTTTTTTAGTAAAGTTTATTTCTCTGGCTTGAAAGTCAGCACAAGAATTAATTCTGAAAAAGTAATGTACAAGGTGTTGGCAAATTTTTTATTCTAGCATGCATATTTATTAAATATAGAATATTATATTAAACCCTTATAATAAATGCCTTATTTTATGTCCAAGAATCTAAAAATTAAATAAAATACCGGGTGTTCCATAAGAAAAAATCTAACTTTGGTATGGATCTTAGTTCTGACACACCCTGTACATTTAAAAATAATTTTAAATTGTGCACATTGCCTTCCCACATATACCCATAAAATATTTTGTTTCTACATCTTCCCGTTTTCGTATAATCAACAGAAGCGAATGAGGTGCACCACCCTGCGTACAAAAAATCAGCCGGCAATAAAATTTTTAAAAAGGTTTTGATTTTATTAAAAAAAATATTTAGGTCGGTATTATCGTCATATTTCATCGCCAAGAAAAAAAGCCATAATTTTTACTACCTTTTACTTTTTATGAGCTATTATTTTGTTTAATGTTGATAGCTATATTTAAGTAATAAAAATCCGTGGCTTAGAACATTTTTTGCATTAAAACTCTATCACATGCTAGTTCTGGGTAGTGATGTGTCGGTATTTGAGTAACGCGATTTTGGAGCGGTATTTTTTTGTAACGTCGTGTCGCGCTCCACAGCGAATCAGGATCCTGTTACTGACGAACGACGATCATAATGACGACAAAATTATAAATTATTTATAATTTGCAAATAAATTATTTATAATCGCTCTTGGAATTAGCTTGAACCGTAGTAACCGCATAGCGACGTGTTTAGCTCCAGCCGTCGCGATTTCGTCGGTCGCCAACAGTAGTAACTGGCACTGGTATGTACGTAGCGTCGCGCGTGTTCGCTCCAGCCGTCGCGCTCCTAGAGCCGTAGTTCCGTCTGTCGCGAACAGAACTAACTGGTCCCTGCTGTAACTGGCTATCGAACTATCTCGGCGGCGACGTACTTCGTTCCAGCAGTCGCTGGAGCGCTTCTAGGGTTCCGGTTTTACCGGTCGCGATTTAGTCGGTTACTATTGGCGTTGGTGCTCCCGTCGCTACGTTACTTTCGAAATAGCGATTTTTGGTATGTACTAACCATGGTATAAAATAGCGTTGTTTGAAAGATGAAACGCAAAAGCAAATAAAATAAAATAAAAATATTTTATTGGCTTTTATACATTTATATAAGTTTTATTGTTTATATCTATTTTTAAGGTTAGGTTAGGCCTATAAACCTTTGAATAAGAAGACTAAGGAAGGAGTATAATGCTATCCATGTATTCATGCATGGTGGGCGGAAAAAGGACTCTAGGGTGGGGATCCGTGACAGTTCTGTTTGACGATTTATTTGACACATTTGAAGTTGATTTGAAATTTTGTAGATTTGTCAATCTTTACGGAGCTTATTTTATGTTATTTATTATTTATTCTACTACTGATAGTTGTATAACGGTAGCAAATCTAGATGGAAATTGTGGCAGAACTTAAATTAACGACACTATCGCGATTTATTGAAAAAGACTCTAAAATAATTGGATGTGTAGCGTGCGATGGATCTCGGCAAAAATCACAGTGAGTGAAATAATGGAACAACTAACAACCGAATAAGAAGACTAAGGAAGGAGCATATCAAAAATCTTAGGTCCACCGCGATGGGACTCAAATATGGCCGACTTAAATTCCGGTTTATCAGTGCCGTTCTAATTTTATTTAATAAATGTAAAACTATGATGTAGGGTAGACGTGGGGTAGATTCAATATTTTTTTTATTTTACGTTGTGAATAAATGTTGGTAGTTATTAAAATTGTTATTAAAACATATTATAATAAAAATAGATAAGTTTTAATAATTATTTACTAACACAAACATCCGATACCCTACTAAAGCAGGTAAGTCAAATTGACGTATCTAAATTCTTTGACATCTAAACTTTGGCAAGTAGTAAATAAAAGCAAAAATGCAAGAAAAAATATATAAATAGTTAATTTAAGTGAATTTCATAAATGATCGGTTTACTACACGTATGTATATCCACTTACTAGCGAAAAGTTGTTCCATTATTTCACTCGATTTTTGCCGAAATCTACCGCACGCTACACAACCAACTATTTTTGAGTTTTTTTCGATAAATCGCGATAGTGTCGTTAATTTAAGTTCTGCCACAATTTCCATCTAGATTTGCTACCGTTATACAACTATCAGTAGTAGAATAAATAATAAATAACATAAAATAAGCTCCGTAAAGACTGACAAATCCACAAAATTTCAAATCAAATTCAAATGTGTCAAATGAATCGTCAAACAGAACTGTCAAGGATCCCCACCCTAGAGTGCTTTTATGGTGCTTTTTCCGCCCACCATGCATGAATACATGGATAGCATTATGCTCCTTCCTTAGTCTTCTTATTCAAAAGCTATACACAATTATTATAAATTCCATATTTGGAAAATGAGTGGCGGATAAAAGTTACATTAATCTACAAAAATATAGATAAGTTAGATATATTTTTAGGGACCGCGACACTTTGGAAGTCGGAACCTCCGTTACAAAATCGCGATATTTTTCTGAAACGGTCGCTATTGTAACGGGACTCATGTGGAACCGGTATTCGCATCACTAGTTCTCACAAGCTGTCGGCGCAGTGTGGATGACGTGTGCTGCCAACAGGAGGAGACCAGTAAAATAACACATGGTTAATAAAATTCATTCGCAACAACTAAACTTTTGACTTTGTTGTACTTTTGTCATTGCGGTGTGGACAATTTGTCTCAAGATTGTCTTGTCAGAATTTCCCATTTTTTGTCGCTCTGGACCCGGCATTAGGAAGGATTTTTATCGCTTTATTTTCTCGTCCCCATTTTTGTTTGCAATAATAACAAAAACAAATACGATCTAATCCAAAAGCAACCTTGTTTTATTTTCACCCAAACCCAATTACTTAATTCCACCTTCCCCTAAATCACCAAAAATAACGAAAAAGACAGCCAAATCGTATGAAAAATTACGAATTTCGATCAGAACCATTGAAGTGGCAGCCAGAAGGCTAACACCGCCCCGGTCTTGACAAAAAACCCTCAAGGGTGTAGTTCCACCGTGCAACTCACTCCCCTATGATAAATATGTGTAATGGAAAAATAATATCACGGGGATGCGTAGGGGAAGCCTGGGTAAACAAGGCGGTCGATGATGGAAGAAATGATACCTTGGAGAGTCGAAAAATCAAATAGTCCCCGGAAGGGAGGATAATTAGTATTAGTGGTTATTTTCGGTTACGGTTATGTACAGGGTGAGTCGACGATATTAAGGTTGATTATTTTATTTGTTGCGAAAAATAAATCTGCCACAGAAGTATTTAATCACATTAACTTACTCGAAGTCGACACGAAGTTGCAAAAATGATAGAGAGTCGGTTAAGTAGGGAAATAATTGCAGTTTCGTGGGGTTATAAATATGCGCTTTTCAGATTTTTGAAAATTTTCATGGCTTACTAGATATTTCGAAAAAACAAATTTCGGCTATTTTAAAAATTGTCTCTAATTCCATTATAATACATTTTAAACAAAAAGTTTTCAGATAAAAGTTGTAGGTAATCACCTCTTTAATGAAATTGTGTCTAAAGCCTGTCATTTTTGACATATGACACAAAAATATGTTTCTTAATAAAAAAATTAAATTAAATTGAAAAATTCATATGTACAATTTTTGTTTATTTTAATTTACAAAGTTTGGATGTGACAGTTTCACATTTCTGAGACCACCGACGACTGAACTTGTTTCCATGGCTAACTAAGTGAAATTATTTAAAAATGAGAAGAATTGACTATAACTCAGTAATTTTTCGAAAGAAACATATCATCGCTGAGAAGCTAAATGGCGCTTTTTATGAAGTCATGGCCAACTATAGTTTCCATTTTAAAAAAACATATATGTTTGCGTCATATGTCAAAAATTACAGGCTTTAGAAAGAATCGAGGACTGAATCTCATTAAGGATGTGATTATCTACAATATTTATCTGAATACTTTTTGTCTAAAATAGATTATAATGGAATTAGGGACAATTTTTAAAATAGCCAAGATTTGTTTTTTTTTCGAAATATCTAGTAAGCCATGAACTTTTTCCAAAATCTGAAAAGCGCATATTTATGACCCCACAAAATTGCAATTCTTTCCCCATTTAGCCAAAAAAAAAAATTAGCCCATTTAACCAAAAGCCAAATTTTCATTGAAATCCTGCTTGCAAATGTTTGAAGTGTGTACGCACCTTTAAGGGCAACTTTTTTTTATAAAAACTCTATAACCACCTCTTTATAGGATTAAAGATCAACCTAATATTGCATCCCTTATTCTAAAAACATCCCCCTTTAAAAGAAAAACGTCTTGTTATTAATCTGTCCGTTGTACGTGCCCAATATCTAGCGTTGCAACCGATAGATAATGGCGTTTAGCAAATGCAGAAGGGGGAGCATTGGGGCTTATCGCGTCATCTTTAATTTCCTGGAGGGGGACACCCCTCCCCTGTTGTCGTCATCATCATCGCGCCAAAATACGCTGACAAAATCCATCATAGCGATAAGGCTGATGTGTCTCGTTCCTCGTGGCGTTAGGCGTGGATGCATATATTGTGGCAAATTACCAGTGGTTGTCTGATACATTAGTGTCTATTTTAATGTATTTCGGCATTTTTTTTAAAATAGTTTAAGAATAAATACTTCTGATGAAAGTAATTGTTTTTATTTATACAGGGTGATCAATTATTGCGTCGGGCCTCTGTAGTTCCTAGAATAAAAATTTTGAAAATGTTCTTTAAGTGCAAACCTAAAATATGTACTAGAATGTATTTCAGGAAAATATTTTTACTTCTGTAAGGTGGCTTAAAAAAGTGTGAGTGGATTGGGATGATTTCTTTAATGGAACCTATAATTAATGGAATATACCCTGTATATTATTGCATTTTTGGATTCTTTTCAGACCACTTTAAATAATCCTAATGTAACGTTTTTAGTTCGTTACATGTTTTTTTTATATATAATATATGATGTCTGGCCTATCATCACCGGCTTTCCTCTCGTTCAGGCCGGATAGTTTATTTGACACGTAATTTTTACGTTCCCTAGTCGCCAACCCTGTGATCGTTCCACACAACCCTGTTACTATTCTGTGAAGGCGCGCGCTGTCAACATCGCTTCTGTCAACTCTCCGTGCTTAACCTCACTTTGTTTTGACGCTCTGTTTTATCCCAGCTTTTAGAAATGGTGATTATTTAAATCTTGCTGTATAATCTGAATCAGCTGCTATTTCGAAGCTACAGGTAAAGCTGAGTTATTTTCCTTTTAGATTCGATATTATTAGTGAATATTTTTAGGGTAGAGTTACGGATGTCACAACTTGTATTGGTATTTGGCTGGCACGTTGGAGTCCCTTTGCTTATGTCCTCCAGAATGTCATTTGGAAGAAAGGACAGATTGTTTATTATTTATTGAGCCCTCGGAAGTATTTCGAGGTAGGTTCATTTTGTTTATTAGACGGTGTTTGATTTTAAACAAGAGTTTCGTGTTCTTAGGGTCTTACGGACGGACATTGTCTTACGGACAAGTGTCCAAGGTATGGACTATTTTTCAAGGTCCTAGTAGTGTTCTCTTGTGCCACTATCTTATGGACGGATGTCCCATGGACAAGTGTCCCCAGTAGGATTGATTTGTCTTACACATAGAGTGCCCCAGCGTGGATGTGGCTTGAGCCCCGTGCTGCTTCACCCCCATTTCTAAGCCTGGATCGCCGACAGACAGTACAGAGATGCTAGACCTCCTCGCGCTGCTACTGTTTGAAGCAGGGTTACATAAAAGAACAGCTAAGTGTATATTTAAGTTCTAGTTTTGCATTTAACATCTAAAATGTTTTCAGTCTTAAACAGTAACGTACATTTTAAACAATAGCGTACAGACTATATTTAGTGGTTAGATTATTAAGGATATTTATGTCGATGCAGTAGTAAAAGTGTGATTTAGATTTTAGATTTCATAATATCACGCATTGTAATAGTATTACTTTCTATAGACATTATTATTACGCTATACTAACAGATGAATAACGAGATAGATTCTAGAATCTACAGGTTGCAACACATCTGATTTAACACCGTATAAATTTAACAATTTAAATAAAGTAATGCTACTTTTCCTATATTTTCTATAACGTTACACGCATTGTATTTTCTTTATAGTCTTTTCATAGAACGTATTTAATATTATTTACATATATAGTTTTACTCAACAAGTAACCACTATAATAATTATATTAATTGTACAATGCTATTTACCATCAGAATTTATCACGAATAAATATAGTCATTAGTTTTAAGTATTATACAACTGTGTTTTCTTTCTCTGTACATGCCTGGCGCCCAATATCTATATATCTTTTGTTAATTATTACTGATTAATTTTCTTTCCAGTGAAATACCTTATCCACGACTGCTCTCCGATGAAAAGCTGCCGTTCGCAGTGGTAGTTGTTTAAAAAACGCTACACTAAGATATCAGTAAATATATTTCGATAGTTTCAGATATATTAATAAAAAAATAAAAAATAAATATTTTTCAGCTTTTCTTAAAAAAATATATTAAAAATACAAGAACTGCCTGAAATCAATACTACATTAGGTATTTACCTTAGATAATCTGTACTTAACTTTGCTATATATATGGTTATCGTAAATCGTACAAGATGTTCAAAATTCTACGCCAAAATTTCTAAAAAATAAAATAATTTTTCTTGTTTTTTTTTAATGAAACACCCCGTATATTATTTTTAATAGATTTAGAGTATTTCAAAATTTTTAACGGTTTTGCAGATATTTGCGGTTTTATATTTCATATGGCATTTTGCACAGTAAATTTTTATCAAAGCCACCCAATGATTTTTCTCTGGTATTTTACCTTTGAAAGAGCAATATGAAATAATAATGTGTGTATCTGCGGAACGATTAAAATTTTGAAATACTTTAAATACAAAAAATGTTCATTTTTTATTCTACATCTAATAAAAAATAAAAAAAATTAAAAATTAAAAAAAATTAAAAAAAAACAAAGAAAAATTGTTGTATATTTTAAAAGGTTTGGCGTATAATTTTGAAAAAAAAATCAAAAAAGTCTCTTGGTAAAAATCGCTACGAGTAATGGTTCTCGAGAAATTTGGAATCGAAATTATCAATACCTATCATCATTGACATAATATAAATTAAACATGTTCACTAAATGCCTACTTAGTAGAATGAATTCTTGCTCATCATCATTCTTCCGCAGAAAAATTTATAATTAATTTAAAAAAACAAAAATTTTGCGAATTTATTATTTCAGTCATATAACTATCTACTCAACATGTTAATTTTTTGTCAATAATGATATGTATTAACTATTTCCGTTCTAAATATCTTGGGAACAGTTGCTCGTAGCGATTTTTACCAAGAGGTATTTTTTACGTAGAAAATCACGGAAATGTATATTTTCTCACTCAGTAGTTTTGTACAGGTACGGACGAAAAGTTATTACTCTTCAAAACAGTTGAAACATATGTTGGTGGCGCCCACTATAAATAGGAGTCATATTGACATCAAAATCAAATTTCTCATGTCAAAAAACTCACCGACACCAAATTTCATCCAAATATTGACTTTGCATCAGAAACTATTTAGACAAAATCGAAATAAAAATGAAACTTCTACACCCTGTATCTCCGAAAATAAGCATTTTAGGACACACATTTATACAAACTTTTTTCCTTTTTTTATCTGTAGAATATGCTGCCGAAGTTTCCGGAAATACAGTTTTCGTTTTTTTTTCGAAAACTACAGGGTGTCCCAGAAATAAGTGCAAGTATTTTAACTGGTAGTATAGTACAACCCCAAAAACACTCCTATGAGGTTTTTTTCGCAAAAAAAATCCAAAAAGGCGCAAATTTTTCTTTGAAAAATCCAAATTTTTTTTGAAAATTCGAAATTTTTTGGATTTTTTTAGTTTTTAGTTAAAAAGCTTAATTTCTTGATAATATGGCAACATAGCTATTAGATTAAATTTACCAGAAAGAAAATCCAGAAAAGATCCAGTGGTTATCGAAATTTTAGCTTTTTTTGGAAATTTTTAAAGTAAAATAACTCCGTTATTTTGGACTTATTTGATAAACGATAAAGAGAAAATATGTTTCTTTTATCGAGATCTACCACCCCTTGAAATACTTGCACTTATTTCTAGGACACCCTGTATAATTTTATATTTGTTCCAGGGCCTCAATATCGCTTCGACTCAACGAACGAGTTGAGGCCATTACGCTCCTCAGCCTCATTCCACACCGTATATCGGTCAAAGGGGCTTACGATTTTGACATCCGGGTACCGGTAATTGCTTTTTATACGGTCGCGTCGCGGGCATAACTCCGGGCCGGCCCAGATTAGGCCCGGATTAGTCCGGGCGACGCGACGGCTAAATTGCCGCGACCGGAGCCGGAGCCCGTTCTAATGTTTTCTCCGCGCGTTTAAAAATGACAATGATTATTATTATTTTTATGGATTAGAGGATTCGTTTACGTTGGACAGTTAAAAATAGAAATGGCGGAGGTTTTAACAATAACAAAAAGGTTAATATGTTTCGATTTATTTCAGAAAAATACAGACTGTAATTTTCTATATAACTCATAAAATAAAGTAAAAGGTAGATAATTTTATTTGTCTATTCTTCATGAATGATATTGATATATTCATATTGATGGCTAGTTGAGTTGCAATGAATGCTAGTTTAGTAGTTTTCTTTTAGTTAGTATTTTCACACATATTTTGTATACTAAGGGCTGGCAAAGGTTAGTCTTGGGTCGAGATTTCCGTATGTAAGAAGAGTACAATAATGTACTGATTGCGTTTATAATGTACTGAATAAAGAGAGGACAGTAAACACGTTGCCAAACGTATGAAATAAACCGAGAAACTGTGCACATCGCTAAGAGACGTGGAAGGGGATATAGCAGATTTGTCGCAGTTGACCGGTCGACCCAATCAATACCTCTGTCAGTACTTAAAGTTCTAGGGAAAGGTGTACGTCATGCGTTCAGCTTCACGATTTAATTACGTCTCGTGATACTTAATTTGTTTATTTATTAACGAGTCATTGTAATTTTCCCTATAGCTTGATTTTTTTTTTAAGTGCAAGCTAGAAACACTTGCATTTTGGTAAAATAAGTGGAATTGAGTGGGTGTTCGATAGTGGTCGCGCTATTAGAACTCTGAATTCAAAAATCGATATCTCGAAATCTATTAGAAATAACAGATTGTAGTTTTTCAAGAACTTTGTTAATATTTCTGCTGTATTTTCTTTGTAGACAGTATGTGAAAATCTTTATCAATAAAAAAAAAATTACTGATTGCTGAAAATTGCTATGCTCTAAAAGTAAACGGATGGATTGTTTACAATTTTTGAATAGAAAAAACAACCTTATCGAATTTTTCTTATGTAAACATATTGTAATATATCCGATCTTGAAAATAAAAAAAAGTTTCAATATCTAAAGTGGTTCTTGAGTTATGGCCTGTTATGTGTTAAAAAGTTGAGTTTTTAAATTATTGCGATTACTGACGTTTTCTCTTTATAAAAAAAATGACACCCTAACGATATCCTTATAATTCCATTTCAGATGCTCAGAAACATGTCTAATGATTTTATCTAGATATTTCTTGAAAAAAAAGTCTTTTAAAAATAAGCGGTTTGCGATCGTGATTTTACTTTACTTGATTGGGAAAGGCGTATCGGCAACGCCGCAACAGCACACCGTCGCGCGTCGCGTCGGTCGGTCGCATTTCTCTCACTCCGACTTAATAAAATCGCTATGCGATTTACTTCCACACATGTAAACGCCGACCCAAAAGTAACAGTTGCCAGCATGGTATGTAATTGTATATTGCAGGCTCAGTATTAAGCACTGTCTATTGAGCACAAAAACGAAACTTGCAGTGTACCGAGCAATAATAATCCCCACCATGTTATATGGAAGCGTTCTTTTTCTTTTTCTTTTTCTTTTTCTTTTTCTTTTTCTTTTTCTTTTTCTTTTTCTTTTTCTTTTTCTTTTTCTATTCTTTCAAGAAACTAATCCATCACAAAGATATATACATCATTTTTGTACTTGTTACCAGAATCTGGAAGCTAATTAAAAGCCTTGTTCTATCTACTATCTTGTTCGCTTTAAACAAAGCAGTCTCCCGTTTCTCTCGTCTTCTATCAGGGATCTCGGCTTCCAATAAAAGAAGACGTCTCTTCTCGGGCAATCGAAAACAAATCAAAGCGCCCGAAGTAGGAAAATCGTGGCTTTCGCCGCCGCCACGTAACGAAAAGCCGCGTAGCTTCAAAGGCAAATGCCGCGGGGATCGGCTGTTAATTCGCCGTTTCGCCACAGGCACAGTCGCCTTAACATCGCGTCCTGACATTTCCTTAGAGTAGTAATAGTAGACAGTTATCTCTTATCTCTTTCCAATCGTTCTCTCCGTCCTGATATTTTCTAAAAGCGGAAATCGACCCGAACAGATCACCGTAACGTAACTTGTATTCGCTGCTCGACGAGCGTTTCTATCGGCAAAAATCTCGTTTCGAATAATCGAATAATTTCGAAAAAATTCAACCTTTAAAAATACCGGATCTAAAAATTGGGATTGCTACGTTTATTCAAACTTTTTAGCTACTTATTATATTTCTTACATCGCCAATTAACCGAAACACCTTAGAGATCTTAATTTTAAAATTTAAAATTAAGTTCAATAGCTTCTGAAAAGTCTGAAGAAAAATACAATATAATTACATTAAGAATAGGATATCATACACGGTTAGGTTATGATCAAAATTTAACAAAATATTAATAACTTTTCGGTTATATTAAATCAAACAAAAAGGACAAATAATAAAAGCGTCATGAATGTGTCTTTTGTTGCCACTTAATTTTGACATTTATCCCTCCGCCATGTAAATGAGCAGATTTAAGTTTTGAATATTTCTCTCCCTTTTATTTCTATTGATTTATATTACGTTAACTGCAAGAAAATGATTGAGATTTAACTTAAGGCGCGTTTCATTAGTCGATTTCATTGATCAATATCATTGAATCTATGTCATTGAAATAAAACAGATTAATGTGAACATTATTCTCAACCATATTGTTCAATGTTTTCGCATTTCTAAAAAACTGGAAGCCATTTCTTCTTTTGGTGGACCAATCGTGAGAACACGCTGGAACAACCGTGCGCAATCAGTCGCATCGAAGTGTTTTTCAGTGTGTGTTTCTGTTGAAATATTATCAAAATGTCATTTAAATGGAGGGATTTCACTCTTCGCTCGTTCTTAAATGGTTCTTATAGGCATCTGAGTCACCTGTTGCCAACTCCACTAACAGTTTTACTGAAGCGCCTTCATTTTTCCGTTTTAAAATCCATGGCTTGACCCACCAACGACGAGGTATTCTTTGTTTCCTGTTTTTGTTTGTGTTTATTAAATGTTCACACATCATACGAACGCCAGCACGCACAATTTTCTTCTTGGCAACCATTTTTAAAACTAGATTGAATGTTCAATATTATCGAATCATGTGAACGAATTTTCCTTTTATTTCTATGTCCAATGGTATAGATTCAATGATATTGATCAATAAAATCGACTAATGAGAACCCGCCTTTAGTTAAGTGTTTCATAGAAATCACCCATGTTTCGCAGTTAAGGTCCAAAAAATCCAAAAATCTTACTCTGTCACTGTTAAACGATGACAAATCAGAAGATTATACAACAAATATACAGGGTGGTCCGAACTGTATTCCGGGAACTTCGGCAGCATATTCTGCAGATAAAAATAAGTAAAAAAGTTTATAAAAATATATGTTATAAAATGCTTAGTTTTGGAGATGCAGGGTGTAAAAGTTTAATTTTTATTTCGTTTTTTTATATAATTTCTGAAGCAACGTCAATATTTGCTTTTGATGTCAATATAATTCCTACTTGTAGAAAGCGTCACCTACATACGTTTTAACTGGTTTGGAGAGTAATAACTTTTTGTCTGTACCTGTATAAAACTAATGAGTAAAAAAATATACATTTACGACGTTTTTTACTTAATAAAGGCCTCTTGATAAAAATCGTTAAAAGTAATGGTTCTTAAATTATTTAGAATCGAAATTATCAATACCTGTCATTATTGACATAAATTAAACATGTTGACTAAATTAATAGTTATTAGACTGAAATCATAAATTTGAAATGATTTTGTGTGAAATCATGAAAAACAGAAACTGTTTTATTGTCATTATTTTTTCGAAGAAAAATTTATGATAAATTTAAAAAAATAAATGTTTATTTTTTGTCAATAATGACATGTTGTATTGACTATTTCCATTTTCAATATCTCGAGAACGGTTGCTCGTAGCGATTTTTACCAAGAGATATTTTTTACGTAGAAAATTACGAAAATGTATATTTTTTTACTGAGAAGTGTTATACAAGTACCGACTAAAAGTTATTACTCTTCAAAACCGTTAAAACATACGTAGGTGGAGCCTCCTACAAATGTAAGTCAAGTTGACATCAAAATCAAATTTCTCATGTCAATAAACTCCCAGACACAAATTTTCATCCAAATATTGACGTTATTTGGAAATTATTTGGAAAAAATCGAAATAGAAATGAAAATTCAACACCCTGTATCTCCAAAACTAAGCATTTTAGGATATACATTTATACGAACTTTTTTATTTATTTTCATCTGCAGAATATGCTGCCATAGTTTCCGGAATACAGTTCGGACCACCCTGTATAATACAACAACAAACATTGACACAGGAATTTTCAATAGTATTAAAAATTCCACCAACATTGCACGAGTTATAAAGGTTTATATCTTTACAAGTGTTTGTGCACGGCGAAGTTAACAAGCATCGTTCAGTTTCAATTAATTATAAAATTTTAAAAGTACCGAAAAACTGGAAAACAACAAGATTTTTAAGCCGGGTCCAGACCAAGCAGACAAAACAGCGACAAGACAGAAACATTCATGTTTTACGATAAAGTAGCGGCAAATCCAATACATTCTCATTTATGTTTTGTTTCCAAAGTCGGAGTCTTTTGATTGTCCCGTCTCGAGTCGGTAAAGTTCAAAGAGTCTCTGTTTTGTCGTGTATTTTACGACAAGTTGTCGGTGCAGTGTGGATGTCGTGCGTTGCTAAAAGTAGGAAACTAATGGAATCACACAAATTTAGTACTGTGGAGTGTTGGTACTGCTAATATATGGCATTAGTATATGGTGGAGTGCTCCATCTTTATAAGAAAGATGTCAGAAGAGAGAAAGTGGAACACGGAAAATGCCTGCAAACTAATAGTATGTATATATGTATATATATATATATATATATATATATATATATATATATATATATATATATATATATATATATATATATATATATATATATATATATATATATATATATTTCTATAATGGAAAATAAATTTCTTGCAGTTTTTAGGTATATAATCAAATTATATAAAAATTTCTTGCCTTGCGATGCGGGACTTAATATCTTACCGCTACTTTACGACAAGTCGTATTCATATATTCCGCGCTGTGGTCGTCATTTTGTGGAAATACCCAAGCTCACCTGATGATGGGGTAGGGCCCCGAAACCGGTAGTGAGAGCAGGTTGATCCACATTATGACGAACACAGCGTGGAATTAATTTCTATATTAGCAGTTCAAGGCAAGAAATTTTTATATAATTTGATTATATACCTAAAAACTGCAAGAAATTTATTTTCCATTATATAATTTGGGCTGGCCGAAAAAAGCCTTCATTTTACTATCGATAGTTGTGCCTCGGTAGTACGAAAGTACTTCCATTGCACGCAGGCCGCTATCTCGCGATGCGGGACTTAATATCTTACCGCTACTTTACGACAAGTCGTATTCATATATTCCGCGCTGTGGTCGTCATTTTGTGGAAATACCCAAGCTCACCTGATGATGGAGTAGGGCCCCGAAACCGGTAGTGAGAGCAGACAAGAAATTTTTATATAATTTGATTATATATATTTCATTATTTCTTATTTAAATATTTGCTACATTTTATGATAGATCTTGACTACTTGTTTTAACTTTAAATTTAGTATTTATTAAACGAATCCAGTACATTTTAGACTTTTCAATCAGTACACTTTTTCCATACACCTCCCTTTTGATATCTCTTGTTCTGTGCATATATTTTATTTAATTATTTACTTAGCTAGCTGGAACCTATTTGTAACGGAACCTTGTGAACCTGAAGTTCCCGTTATACACTTTCTGTCGCCTCGGTCTGGACCCGGCATTAGGTTCTCCTAAAATCCTGCTTCATTTCAACGACTTTTTGTCACTCTGATTCCGTTTCCTGTATTCGCCCGATTGGCTCCGGTTTGAATTATTCATGGCGAACGCCGTCGCTCTAAGTCAAAAGAGATGAAAGCGACAAGATCCGAGAACGGATCCGGTTAAAATTGAGATATCGGAGACAGGGTGACAGCACGGGGGTGGAAGAGGTACTAAGGGGGAGGGGACACGACAGAAGAAACAATTATTTGACAGCGATAGCCGCGGGCTTAAGAGCCGCAAAGAATAAGAGAGGGCTCATTTGAATAAATCGGAACGGTTTAGTGGGATAAGGCGGTCGCTTTTGACATGGAAAGAACCGATTTGGGACCACGAAATCACTCGACGATGAGTCCAAAGATTAATTACTCGATTTTTGAATTAAAACCGGGGGGATAGATAATGAAAAGTCGTGTTTTTTATTACTGTTTCAGATATTAAAGTAGATAGTTGGAATTTTTTTGTCAATGCAAAACTGAGGATTTTCTTTGAAAGCTTATGATTCAAACACAGACTTAGAATATACGGCAGTTTGTGACTCGCGTTTGTAACAATACTGTCTACTGGCATTAGATACAGATACGACGGCGGTCTCTTCAACATAAAAAGACTCAGAGCAAAAACACGTACAAAATTGATCACAGAACTTCAAAACGTTGATGACTGCGTTCTAGTTGCATAAACATTACAGCAATTACAAGAAATGCTGAACATATATACCTAAGGCTTTAGGTCTTAAACTGAACATCGATAAAACTAAAATCGTGTGCATTTCCCCGGAAGATCATAACAATGCTATAAAAATCGGAGAAAAACAATTGGAATATGTAGCGGAATTCAATTACCTCGGAAGTTTGATTTTGGGAAAGGACAATGTCGACTGTGAAATTCAGCACAGGATTAGCAGCGCCTCAAGAGCATTTTGGAATTTAAAAGAGGGTTTTCTACAATCATGACTTGAGCACAAAAACGAAACTTGCAGTGTATCGAGCAATAATAATCCTCACCATGTTATATGGAAGCGAAACTTGGGTGCCGTACCGTCGACACATAAATGCATTTAACAAGTTTCAACAGAGATACCTTCGGGAACTCTTAAGAATCAAATGGTTCCACCATGTCTCAAATGTTTCGGCCCTTGAAAAACCTAGGTGCGAGAGCATTGAAGTCATGATGAAATCCCGCTTAAGATGGGCTGGTCACATATGTAACAAGAAATATGTGGGCAGAAGCAGCGCACAGTAGAACGCAATGGAGAAGAATTGTAAACTCAGTTGACAACGAGAACCAAAAAGTAAAGAGCCAACAAAGCAATGAGAGTTTTAAATGTCCGGATATTCCAAAATACATCCAATATATTTAAAATTAATTTTAAAGTGTCAAAATTTAAAGGTGTTTTAGTTTTAATGTATTGTTCCTTTTAAAACCATTACTCCCAAAAGATCGGAATTCTATATTTCGATTTTTCGAAATAAATGCAAATTTGATATCGCCCACCCACTCTAATATCGCATATTAAATAGCTCTGTTGTTATTTGGAGAGCTGCAAACTGCCATTTATTAATTATTTAAATAATTCAGTACCGTTTTAGCTTTTATGCAAATATCAATAAATCGTCAAAATTAGTAGTATGATATTCCTGTTTTTATGTGAGTTGGAGTAAATAGTATATTAATATCAAAATTCAAACAACGCCTAGATTTAAATTTAAATTTAGAAATTTGAAGTGGCTATCGGCCTGTTCTAAATCGATCTTTTAAGATCTATTTTGATCCTCTACCAATCTCTAGGTTGTATTACACCATGTCTCAAATGTATCACCCAAGTAGCATCTATCTGACTTCGAACTAAATCTGACCTGACGCGACGTCAGGCTTTGTGCAAATTTAGGTCGGGTGCTGGTGACGTCGCTTTCCTATTAAAAGTGACGTCGTTGGATCCGAGTCGGTAAATCCAACGATCTGTCGACGTACAAAATAACAACGTACCATTTTTATTAATTTCCCAACGTCGTTCCAACGTTGGCTTGCACGACGTACCTATACTTGAACTAGCCCGACGTCTACCCATTGTCCGAATAGGATACTTCTCACTGATAATCCCTAAAGTAACGTCCAATTATATTTTATTGTATTTTATGTTCATATTTTTAACCTAATTTACGTATCTCTATTTACGTCCGTAAATACAACCCATTAAGTAGCATTTGCGGCCTAATAAACATCATGAACATAACCTAATAAAAAGTTTTTGTAAATAAACTTAATTTTTTTTATTATGCCTAAAAAAACACTAAAAAGGGCATTTAGACATTCATCTACATTTTACAGAAAGAGAACTCTAAATTGGCTTTTGCAAAATAATAATAGTAGTAGTGATGTCTTCCCTCCGCCCACGAATGCTTTTTATCCGGAAGAGATGCTGCATTACATTGGTGCATCTTAATTTCATTTTTAGCTTAGGAAACCAGCAGACCCCATCCTCCTCCCACATGTGAGGTACTGGTTCCAATTCTTTTAAATTTTGTATATACTATCTTGGCTAAAAACTGGCTGCCCATTGTTTTAAAGAGAAAACAAAAACTAAAATATAGTTGCACAAATCCACAAATCACTGATACACAAAGTGAGGTTATGTGGCGTACGTTGGAATTATATACGTCATAATACGATTGCCGGTCGTCCGGTTTGATGACTTCGGTCGTGTGAGACGACTAATGTTGGAGACCCGGTCGGAATTGGTATATTGGTAGTTCATATTAAGTCGAACACAGAAATCTGCCATTCTTAACAGGTATCCGCTTGTCAGCCATTTTAAAATCGTTTTTTGTTTTTAAAATTTATATTCACATTCCGATTTCTAGTAGAATAATATTGATAAGGTTGAGTTTGGGGGGAACCACAGTACAGTTTTATGATTAAACTAGCTAGAAAATAAAAAAAATATTAGTTACTTTTTTATAGATATTTTTATTTCATAAATCTACCTACTTTTGAAGGCGCTCGTTGTTTTCCGGAGTATTTTAATCAGATATATCAAAAAAGTGACTTCCGTTGACAAAACTGATGTCTGGATTAATGATTCAGAATTATTATAATATGAAATTAGATAGGCACTTATATAGTTATATTCGAGGGGTGATTATGAATCCATTTGTAATTAGGTAGTTTGGTTAGGTTTTTATGTATTCTTGGTAGCGAATATGAAACCAAACGTATCGTAAGTGCTTTGCGACGAATTTTAAGTGACTAAAATCCAACGTAATATGACGTTGGTAATTGGTAGAATTACATTCCCTATTAGGTCAGATACCGACGTCGAGGCGACCCGAATCTGTATTCCCCATTTAGGTGCAAATAAGGGTCGTCAGGCGGTCGAACCTACGTTGGTACCCGACGTCGGGTTTATTCAACGCGACGTATGCCCGACGTTAGATAACGTCCAAATGAAAACCGCTTACCGAAATATCTTTTTTATGGTGAGCTTGTAGACGGTAAGACGAAACAAAAAAATGCTATGCAATTTTGGGGCGTCTTTATTTAAACAGATATATATTAACATATAAAATAAAGAAAAAACTCGTAGAATCTCTTGTACTGTCCCAGTTATTATACCGTAATATTTTTTATTATCCTTGCCTTGAGAAACCAAGTGCCAATAAATTACAGAAAATTCAAAATTCTTGTTGTCGTTTTGTATGCCAGGTAAATAGATACAGGCACATTTCGCCGTATATCAATCAATTAAAATGGTTAAAAATTAACAAAAATTTCCAGTTTCTCTTCTCTACTTTCATTCACCGTTTATTCGCTCAGCAGTACAAATTCGCTCTCTCAAAAATACAAAATTCTTTAATAAACTTACTCAGAAACTCCTTGTTTCAGACCTATTATTACAGCTACCTTCGCCTTCCAAGCTAGAATATCTTAACTAAGTAATTTTTCTTTGTTTATTTTTAACTCTAAGGGATAATAATATGCCAGTGAGCGCTTCAAGACGTATCGATTTCCATTTTCCTTCACATTCCTTAAGCCTTAGTCCTAAACCTAGCCGAAAATAACTCCCAAAACAACTGACAAATGACCAATTGCCGACCTCGCGTGTTCCCTTCTAATGACGACTAGACAACGGTCTAATGACGCTGTCAGATTCTCGGAATTCCGCATCGGCACGCAAAGCCAACTCCTGGAGAATATTTGGCGTTACTAAATGTTCGAGTGATTATGGAATAGGTGCGTTTGACAGATAATACACCTTTAAATAAACAAATTAAGTTAAATGCTATTCATGTATGCATGAATGGTCGACGGAAAGAGAACTCTAAGGGTGTATTCCGTTGCTTACCTTGGTTATGGTTTTATGTTCCGTTTCTATCGGTTTCCTGAAAGTTTTCCTATTACGGAACACGGTTCCTGAAAAATTCGGTTATAACTGTCACCAAACTAACCAGCGCGAGAAAGCTGGGTTTTCTGGTTTTGTTTGTCAATCAATGTCATTTATGTGACAGAAATCAAGCAAATATTGGAAGTTCGAGTGAAATTCTCATTTAATTTCTGAAATTTGTAATAATACGAGGCATGTTTTTTAAATAAGTACCGTTTTGCGATTCCGCCGCCGCAGCGCTACGGTCGGCGTTCCGCGCATGCGCGCTGGTTACCTACATCTCTTGTCTATGCACAGACGCCAGTACAGTCTGATTCTTCATTGTATACGTTGTTTATTGAGTGTTTAAGATGCCTCCGACAATCGTGAGCCCCGCCGATTGTGAAGTACGGGCTGTCATACGATTTCTTAGTGCTAAAGGCGTAAAACCGATCGATATTCATCGTGAGATCTGTGAAGTTTACGGACAAACCATTATGAGTGATGGAATGGTAAGGAAAAGGGTGAGAGCATTTAAAGATGGCCGCACAAATGTGCATGATGAAGAACGGAGTGGGCGTCCTTCGGTCGTTAATGAAGATTCGGTGCAGAAAGTGGACAAAGAGGTGAAAGAAAACAGACGCTTTACAATTTCATCATTGTGCGACTACTTTCCTCAATGTTCTCGTAGTGTTTTGTATCGCATTGTGACCGAGAACTTGAATTACCGGAAATTGTGTTCACGTTGGGTTCCGAAAATGTTGATGGATTTGCACAAAACCCAACGTTTAGGCAGTGCATTGACTTTCCTTGAGCAGTACCACAATGAAGGTGAAGATTTTTTAGACAAAATTGTTACTGGTGACGAAACATGGGTGGCCTACGAAACACCAGAATCGAAACAACAGTCCATGGAATGGCGACATTCATCATCACCCAAAACAGTGAAGTTTAAGCAAACAATTTCTGCCCGGAGAATCATGTGCAGTTTTTTGGGACGGAAAAGGAGTATTGCTAGTGGAGTTTCTGCCTCGTAATGAGACAATCAATGCAGCATCTTATTGTGAGACATTGAACAATCTGCGCCTTGCAATCCAAAACAAAAGACGTGGCAAGTTGAGTAAGGGTATTGTTTTGCTGCATGGCAATGCCCGTCCACATGTGGACGGGCATTGTCATGCAGCAAAACATGCAGCAAAACAATCAGCAGTCAGGCGGCAGAATTTTATGAGGAGGGTTTTGAAAAACTGGTGCCACGTTATGACAAGTGCCTCAATATTCACGGAAATTATGTAGAAAAGTAGATTAAGGTACAGGCTTTCATGTAAAAATAAAATTATTGCGATATCTTTGCACGTTTTTTTTTTAATTCCAAAACGGTACTTACTTAAAAAACATGCCTCGTATTTTGTATTTACATCCAAAAGCAATGGAGGTAGTCAGTAAAGGTAAATAAATTTCATTAACTAAATAGAATGACTTTTAGGACCATTTAAACTTATCATGCAGCCATTGTTTCTTAAAGTCAGGAACAGTTAAAGAAAACCTGAAAAACAAGACAACAAGTAATCGTGAATGTTTTGTAAGCTATAAAAATATAAATATTGATTAGATTTACTTATTTATTATTGATCTGTTTTAATATTGGACCTGCAAATCTTCACTTGAGTTGTCTAGCGAGTTTAACATTTTATTAATTAAGCCCTTTTCAATATTAAACTCCATTGAAAAGAAGAAGCAAACGTAAAAGCAGAGAACAGGTACATTAAAAATGCATAAAAGATAAATTTTATAATAGAGGTATTAAAATTTAGAAAACGTCAACATTTGACGTTTCCAATATTTTACCAAACCAGATGTTTTTCAGGAACCGCTCTTTACCGTAGTTTACCGGTCTGGTTCGCCTGGTTTTGCAATGGAACACAGCCGTAGTAACGTTAAATATTATACCCTAGGCGTCGGTTTTGCGTGCCGATGCGGAATTCCGGGATTCTGACAGCGTTATTAGACCGTTGTCTGACCGTCATTAGGAAAAGACACGCGAGGTTGGCAAGTGGTCATTTGTCAGTTGTTTCGGAGTTATTTTCGTCTAAGTTTAGAACTAAGTGTTAAAGGATGCGAAGGACAAGTGAAATCGATACGTTTTGAAGGGCTCGTTGACATATTATTTTCCCTTAGAGTTAAGAATATACAAAGAAAAATTAGAAATTATGAATATACTGCTATCAGAGACAATTAGGTTATGAAAATTTTACAAACACATTTAAAAAAAATCAGAAATTTGCTAAATAATATGATGCTAATATTTTTTATAATACCTCATACCTAAGAAAAAAAAAATGTAAAAATTCCATTACCCCTCTGGTCATGTTTTTTTTGCAGGACCTACAGCTAATTCTTTTCGAGATACGTACAGCCGAGATCCATTTTTAGTGGGACACCCGGTACAATAATCGTTCTGTTAGCAATTTCTATCCATTTTTAAATACTTAAATTGTTTATTATTTAATTTAAGCATTTAAATTTGTAAAATTTGTAAAATTTGTACTGCCTCTAGTTGCATAAACTTATTTTACGTCCCAAATTCACTCGAATAATCATTAATCTCTAATATATACGTTCATTATTACTTAAAATATATAAATTCATTAGCTTTTAGTAAATAAATTAAACGTAATCTGTGTATAATATAAATATCAACAAAAGCTGGTAATAACAGCAAATGAAAGGGCATCATTAACCTAAATAAATTAGTATATTATTTAAAAAGTTTCAGATATAAATAGTTTAATTGAAATTTATTTATTAATTTATTTATAATGTAAACCAATGATCCTATTAATAGGATAGAAAGGTAATGATAATGATTATTTACTACATTAATCTACTTTTGGGTATTTTGTGGAAAGGAATATTTAACAGGATTTTCTGGGTATTTTTTTTATTTATTTTATCTACGTCAGTGAGTTAAGAAGCTCTTAACTCACGCATTTTGAGTGAGTTAAGAGCTTCTTAACTCACGCATTTTCATTACCGCACTCCTTGTTTAGATGACTACCAAAGAGAAAAAAATATTTCGTAAAACATTTATTTTGCACTAAATACCTACTAAATACAAATAAACTGTTCTATTGATAATAATTATAAAAACATGAAAACTTCTTTATTATAAATGTTAATGATACAGTTTGAACAATCTTTCAAATAAATGCCTGATGAAGCATATATTATATTCATTTTAATTTCCATAGTTGTGTACTTTTTTCGGTGCACCATTTTTCATATTTAGAGTATGCATATTCATACTTCTGTTTCGATCTTGCCGGAAGCAATCCAGAAATGGCTCTGAATGCCTCTTCTTCAGTGTCAGAGGGAATACTTTCCAAATCGCTCATTTTTTAAACTAATGACATCAATATTATTTACTGTCATATTGACATTGCCATGCATGGTGTTATTTGAACAAAGGTATTAGGTAATTGATTTTTAGGATAGCTATATAGCTAAGTACAATAACTTTTAAAATTAATTGTGTGTTTTTATAGTTAGACGTAGAAAAAATATTGTACAATACACGCGAGTTAACTCCATTAAGATACTTGTGTGGTTACACAACTCGTGCAACTTTCACACTCGTATGTTAATGATAGTACGGGAGGTGATGACACTTTTCATTGTCCCATTTAATAAAACTCGATTTATCTTTTATTTTGTAATATTAATACCGCTGATCAAGAAAATGAACTCCTGTCACCTCTTTAGCGGGACAACGATTGACGGCGGTATGCAAAACATGTTGAATAAAAAGTCTAAATGTTTAAAATAATAAAAGAGCCCTGAGAGCGACCCAAAAATACAGCGTAATAGTCTCTTAATCCTTTTATTTCCAGAAAATGTATGAAAATCATAAAATCATATGTTTGTCAACTAGTAAACTTCGTAAAAAGCATGTATAGTCTGTGAAACGAATAACTTTGAATTTGACAGTTCCCGCGGGCTTTTCTAGTGTTGATTTTATTAGGTTAGCAACTGGCGGCCATGCTGACGCAATGCCGTCTCTAATAGAACAGCCTAGGAGCGAGATTTATGACGTCACGCTAGTTTGATACTACGGATTAATAAATATGTATAAATAAATAAAATGCGGTAAAACCTAGAATAAGCGCGCTAAACCTAGGATTTACCAAAAGCATTAACTAATTAGGTTAGCCTGATTATTTGGAGGGTGTTAATGAATTGGTTAGCCTGGTTATTTGGAGGGTCTTAATGCATTGGTTAGTCTGGTTATTTAGGGGGTGTTAATGCATTGCTTAGGTGGTTATTTGGTGAGGTTGGTTGGTTTTTACTACCACTTGCTTTTGGTAAATCCTAGGTTTTACCGTATTTCGGACATTTACAGTAACATATATATTTAGAATATTTTATATGTAATTTTTTGGATTATATTCGACACTATTTTTTTCATATGACACAACACTGATGAAGGCTATAATGTTAACTGAAACGTTTTTTTTAACAAAAAAAAAATGAAAAACTAAATAAAAACTTAATCAGCGTTTTTCCCGAACCTAAATCCCAAGAAAATCAAAAATTTTAGAATAATTTTACATATAAAATGACAGCGATCTTTATTTCATAGCCATCGCTGACGCCTTTTTTTCTATGATATTGTATTATTTGCAAATATAATTTTTCGAACATTGATACTTGCAAAATATGCATATAAATTTTGTGAATGGAAATAATAATACATCACTATTAGTAGATATTGAATGTTTTCTGTTAAATTAGATCGATTTTCAAACCCCCAAATTTTAAATATATTTTACATTTTACCCATTATCTTATGTACCTATTCATTATTTGTATATCGTAAAACATTTGCTGCATTTGTATGGTTCATAGTTTATTTGCCAAAGTATTTATTACTATAAATAGGGTATATATATATATATATATATATATATATATATATATATATATATATATATATATATATATATATATATATATATATATATATATATATATATATATATATATATATATATATATATATATATATATATATATATATATATATATATATATATATATATATATATATATATATATATATATATATATATATATATATATATATATATATATATATATATATATATATATATATATATATATATATATATATTATTTATTAACTGTATATTATATATATTTCATGTAAACTATATCACTTTTAAAATACAAACCAAAAATACGAGGAATAATTATGTTTTCCATGTGTTCTACAACATATTTATTAATCCGTAGTATCTAACTAGCGTGACGTCATAAATCTAGCTCCGAGGCTGTTATATTAGAGACAGCATTGGTTTGATACTTAGAAATATCAAAAGCTGATGACATTTTACTTTTGACAATTATGTCATTTCGTGTTGATTTTTGCAAGAAGAGGAAGAACTGTCACTTGTTTTATTATTTTCCTTTTCTATTTCACGAAAGTAAAAAAGAGTTACCTATTCGTTCAGGCACTCAATTTAAAAAATATCAGTAACTTTTCTGATAGAGGGATTTTAAAAAATAACGGTCAAAATTCAAAGTTATTCATTTTATAGACTATACCTTTGAATAAGAAGACTAAGGAAGGAGTATATCAAAAATTTTAGGTACACCGCGATGGGCCTCAAATATGGCCGACTTAAATTCCAGTTTATCAGTGTTGTTCTAATTTTATTTAAAAAATGTAAAACTATGATGTAGGGTAGACGTGGGGTAGACAATTTGTTGTTTTATTTTACGTTGTGAATAAATGTTGGTAGTTATTAAAATTGTTATAAAAATATATAATTTTAATAAAAATAGATAAGTTATAATAAGTATTTATTAACACAAACATCCGATACGCTACTGAAGCAGGTAAGTCAAATTAACGTATCTAAATTCTTTGACATCTAATCTTTGACAAGTAATAAATAAAAGCTAAAATGCAAGAAAAATATATAATTTAGTTAATTTAAGTGAATTTCATAAATGAACGGTTTACTACACGTATGAGTATATTATATAGTCACTTACTAGCGAAAAGTTATTCCATTATTTCATTCAATTTTTGCCGAGATCTACCGCACGCTACACAACCAATTATTTTAGAGTCTTTTTCGATAAATCGCGATAGTGTCACGGTTAATTTAAGTTCTGCCACAATTTCCATCTAGATTTACTACCTTTATACAACTATCAGTAGTAGAATAAATAATAAATAACATAAAATAAGCTCCGTAAAGACTGACAAATCCACAAAATTTCAAATCAAATTCAAATGTGTCAAATTAATCGTCAAACAGAACTGTCAAGGATCCCCACCCTAGAGTGCTTTTTCCGCCCACCATGCATGAATACATGGATAGCATTATGCTCCTTCCAAATTTCTTATTCAAAGGACTATACCTAAAGATTCATGGGATAATAGATTTTCTGTATGTATAATACATAAATATTTTATTCACAAGATAGCAAACTATTAGAAATTCACCACATCTAACAGAAAACAGCCCCTACTGGCCTGTAAGATAGGATCTACTTTGCTCTCCTACTTTAAACTTCGTGCCACAGATAAACTCAATTGTCTAATTTGTCTGGCCGGGAGCGGCAACGATGTCGGCTGAATTAGCAAGACGAAAGAAGAGAAAAAACAAATTTCCATCGAAAGCGTTACAGCGTGAACAAATTTTCCGGCGTTTTCCGTGAAAGGACGTCTCTCTGGAGTGTAGTTTCGGGGTGCGATTCACCCCCAATGATAAATAGACGCGATGGAAAAATAATATGGGGAAAAGTGCGTGAAGAACGATAATAAACTAAGGGGAAATGATGGAAATATAGTTCTTAGAATATTATGAAAACCAGCAAAATAACAATGATCTATAATAGATATTTTATAATAAAACTAGCATGTACCAGCGACTTCGTTCGCGTCGAATTAATCATTTGTAATGGTGATGATAAAGCAAAGCAAGAATTTCCATTAACATACAAACTGGATAAAATTTTCTCACATTTATGTCAGCATGAGAAAAAACAATATGGCGATATTATTATATGACTTGGTAATATTTGAGGGATAGTTTCATCTCGTTGGAATTTGACTTTCGAAAAATCCGTTTGCAAAAAATAAGCTTTTTACGTCAAGCAGTTTAAGCAGAATCATTTCGCTTGGATCGTTTCCACAAATTTTCCACAGTTTTTATTTTTCATTATATAATTTTGGCTAGCCGAAAAAAGCCTTTATTTACTATCGATAGTTGTGCCTCGGTGGTACGAAAGTACTACCATTGCACGCAGGCCGCTATCTCGCGATGCGGGACTTAATATCTTACCGCTACTTTACGACAAGTCGTATTTATATACTCTGCGCTGTGCTCGACATTTTGTGGAAACGACCAAAGCTCACCTGATGATGGTGTAGGGCCCCGAAACCGGTAGTGAGAGCAGGTTGATCTACATTATATTGAACACAGCGTGGAATTAATTTCTATATTAGCAGTTCAAGGCAAGAAACTCTTATATAATTTTATTATATATCTAAATACTGCAAGAAATTTATATTTTCCATTATATAGATATTTTATTATAGACAGAAATATTATCATTCATATTTTCACTAAAAGTTTTTATATATTTTTATAATTTTTGTATTAAATATGTTTTTTTAGGAAAACTGAGTCACTTTTTCTACAGGGCGGTCCGAATTGCATTCCAGAAACTTTGGCAGCATATTCTACAGATAAAAATAAATAAAAAAGTTCTTATAAATGTATGTCCTAAAATGCTTAGTTTCGCAGGTACAGGGTGTAGAGGTTTCATTCTTATTTCGATTTTTTCCAAATAATTTCTGAAGTAACGTCAATATTTGGATTAAATTGGTGTCTGGATGTTTCTTGACATGAAAAATTTGATTTTGATGTCAATATAACTCATATTTGCAGGGGACGCCACCTACATGTATTTTTACTGTTTTGAAAAGTAATAACTGTCCGTCCCATACTGAGTAAAAAATACACATTTTCGACGTTTTTTTACGTAAAAAGGTCTCTTGGTAAAAATCGCTACGAGTAATGGTTCTCAAAATATTTACTAGAAATTATCGATACCTATCATCATTGACATAAATTAAACATCTTGACTAAATAGTTATTAGACTGAAATCATAAATTTGAAATGTTTTTGTGCCAAAAGTTCAACAGAAACTGTTTCATCATCATTTCTTCGCAGAAAAATTTATGATTAATTTAAAAAAAAAATCCCAAATGTAGTATTTCAGTCAAATAACTATCTACTCAACTTGTTTATTTGTCAATAATGACATTTATTGACTATTTTCATTTTAAATATCTTGAGAATGACTGTTAGTAGCAATTTTTATCATGAGACGTTTTAAACATAAAAAGTCACGGAAATGTATATTTTTTCACTCAGTAGTAATATCATACAGGTACGGCCAAAAAGTTATTACTCTTCAAAACAGTTAAAAGACATGTGGTGTCCCCTACAAATAGGGGTCATGTTGACATCAAAATCAAATTTCTCATGTCAAAAACCTTCCAGACACCAATTTTCATTCAAATATTCACGTTACTTCGGAAATTATTTGGAAAAAATCGAAATAAAAATAAAACTTTTTTACTGCAGAATATGCTGCCAAAGTTTCTGGAATACAGTTCGGACCACACTGTATATTATATTAGTTGTTTTGTTATGAAATATTTATGTATATATTTGTTAGATAAAAGCAGACTAGAAAACAATACGGTTTATAAAATAGCGTGAGGATAATAGACATTGGCAGTTAAATCTGAAATAAGCCATACGTGACTAGATGAATGGTGTAATATCAATTTGTTAGTTTGTATTGTTACCTAAATTGTCATGGAATTTTATTTTACTTTACTTATTGTTTGGAAATATACCGATTTAGTAATAATAGTAAAAATAAATGTTGGAAGTAAAAAATATAAATATAAACTTAAAAAAATATAACAAAATGTACACTTTTCAGTGGCAGAACTTGGTTCAAAACTTGAGGAGGATGCACAAACTTAGAAAAACAAATCGCCACGCAATCACGCCAAAGATTATTTTTTTGGGCTATCAAATCGCCAATCTAAGGCTTCAATAATATTATATTGAAACTCACAGCATAAAAAATATGAAATTATGACTTAAAAGCTTTCTATTAACACCTAACACCTGACTACGATTTCTATTCGATTTTATCGAAGTGGCACATCCTGGATATCAAGTGTGCGATCTTTGTTTTAACACGTAGCCACGAGCACCGTTCCATGGAACTAAATCAGCATTACGTGAGCTATAACTTTCTGGTTATAATTCTCCTTCCTCTGCCGTTGATCGTACAGAATATTAAATTAAACTATTCCAGGGTAATATTTGTTAAAAAGTCATTGTTTCTTAGTAATATTAAAAATATGGCTTTTTTGGAAGGAAAATTACTTCTGTGATTTTTTATTAATTCATAATTTATGAATCAACTAACTTTAAATAACAAATATTCATGGCATGGGTCTCGCCAATATATTCCTACCTCTCATTTTCCTACTCCATCTAACTATATCTTCCGCCTTGGACTTTGATCTTATTTCGTGTGTTGTCTGATTTTTGGCGCCCCACGTTGGGCACCAGCAATAAGTGGGCAACGTTATAGTGTGACCAACGGATCTGTAGCTACGGGGTATCGGCAGGGGAACGCAGTTGTAAACAAAACACGCCCAATTTCATTCATAAAATAGGCATGGGCGTACGGTGTTATATGAAAATAATGTGTATCATAAATATAATACTCAGATTAATAATTTTTTTCAAAAAACTTTATGCTGTTTGAATCGTTACTGTTGAGTTAGCAGATAAACACTAAAAAGCTTTTATTAAAGCTCCCTTAAATATTTTGAATCATTTTATTATTGTGTTGTTAATATAATAGAAGAAATAATTACAGCTGGGGGTTGGAACCTTTGGTGTTACACAGCAAAATAAAACACTAAATCAGTACAATACACCCAAACACTTTTAATTTTACACTGGACGCACGTTTCGCTAACCATGTCTACCATCAGCAGATGATCAAGACTGAGTCTTGAGGTATATTTATTTATATATCTGTACTAATTATATTCTTTTCTATAATACATAATTTTAGATATAACTATTTCCAGCAAAAAAAATCTTGAAAATAGTTAACTTTGGAAGCGCAAACAAAACATAATTTTACTCATCAGTAGATCTGATATTGCCTATTACACCAGATATGGTATCGCTCCGCCAGCAGTTTTTAAAGGTTAGGTCATTGTCTACCCATATGTTTCATCCAAATAGATAATACTTGGCTATATTTTCGAATTTCGCGTATATATTTATATCTCTCTCTGCAATATAATGGGCCGCTCCATTAATATTTATCTGTTATTTTGACATTTACGCCAAAAAAAATCATTTGATTTTAATAACTCCCTAAGCGTTTCCCTGCAAAAGGAAAATTCGATTCTTCCTGCAATTTTTGCAAAAGCTTTCTAATTGTGGGGACGAGTTTGAATTCGAGATAAAATCTATTTATCAAATTCCTGACCACTTCGAAAAAGTCGTCGAGCTTTTCGACAGCAGTCTCACGTGGTCGTTTCTTTCCAGAGCTGGATATCATTTTATCGGGGTTAGTTTTAAGCCTTTTTTTAACTTCTGTGTTTTTAACAAGTTTACGTTTAAGCAGCAACTTAAGCGAACTCTCTGTAGCTTCTTCATCGCAAACCCTATTATGAACACAAGGAAATAAACCAAATGATATTTCTTCCACGTTATTATTAACTTACTTATATAAATTAGCTATTATTTCTCTTGTCTGACTATGTAGTGTCTTACCCTTAACAAATTTATTCATTTTAAAACACAAATATACGATCAAACTTGATATTAATAATTAAAAACTACGAACGAAAAACATTATAACAAGATAACAAAACAATAAAACACAACTGAACTATCAAATATACAAAAAATATAGGAATAAAGTTTAGGATAACCGGTATAAAATAATGAAATAAAGTAATAATGATCAAAAAAATGACACCGCCACTGGATATTTCAATAGTATTCAATATTCCTACTCTTTTCAGAAGAGATCGTGAAGTTGGGCATAAAGCAAGCGAATAGGAAAGGCGTAAAAGACATGGCAACCGCGTGGTAACAAATCCTGTGACGTACTCTCGCCAATCATGTTCGATGAATAGGCGACCATGCGCGGCGATGCCGGTTTGCCAATGATATCGTTGAAAAATCTTCAACTTTCATAATAAGCAGATTATACAGAATGAAAGAAATAAGTTATTAAATAAAACATATCGAACAATATGAACTGCGTTAAAATTCCTTAGTAATATACGTCAGAATATATGCTAAACACATTATATATAATAAAAATATATTAAATTTATAGTTCATGTCTGGCAATTTTGCAATTTTATAGATAAACGTGGCAATATCGATTTTTTTTTCTCGCATTCCTTCCGTAGCTTCAGATCCGCTAGTCAAACAATATATGTAACGGTGATAAATATGTAACGTTTTATATTTACACCCTGCACACGTCTACTTTTCGTCGACAAAAACAGTCATGGATTCGTCAGTATTTTCAAAAAATAGAACTACATATATATACTTCATAAACTTTAAAGATTTAATTTAAAACATTTTTCAGATCAGATTTAAATCGAAACAATTTTATTTTAAATCGAAATAATTTGAATCAAAACAAATTTAATTTAAAACAATTAAATTTAAAACATTTTCTGATAAAGAATCTAGTGGGCTGCTGTAATTTTTTTAGGAAAAAATCTAGTCGGCCGCTGTTACTTTAGGATGTTCTTAATATTATTTTATTTGACATTACTCTACTGCATTACGTTATTATGTAGATGGTTATTATTATCGTTATTATCACTAGATTCTTAATCTAAAAATGTTTTTTGTCCTGACATGTAATGCTTTACATTTTATCTTTTAATTTCCAATCGATGAGTTTTATCAAAAAAACACAAGAGGTAAAACAGTTTCTAAACAAACTAAGCTTTCCAAATTAAAGCATTTGCAGTGTTTGATAAGATTTTTCTTTTTAAATTTCGTTAACAAGAATTATAGGGGTAGTTTATTTCAACCCCTTCCACTCATTTTTAAAAAGTAAAAAATTACCTGAACTTGTGTTTTCATAAAAGTAATGCATCATTTAGCTTCAATACTCTATCTCTTTTCGTTTTCAAGATAAAAAATAAAAACATTATTTTTCCGCCATCTTTGTACCGCGATATCTCCCTAATGGTTGACTTTTGACCCAACGTTTATAAAGCAAACTACCCTTTATTTTGAACAAGGAATCACCCCCTAAAGTTTTTCGCATTTGTTTTGGAACACCCTGTATACTCATCTCTGCTTACAACTGGAATTTGGAACCTTTGGTGTTATTACAGCAGAATAAAACGCTAATTCACCACAATACACCAAAACTTTGCACTGGACGCGCGTTTCGCTAACCGTGTTAGTATCATCAGCAGATGGTTAAAACTCAAAACTTATAGTAGGGGAGCGGGGGGCACGTTGTTACAATTTTTAGATAATTGTCAATACGACAAAAGCTATTAAATAATTTACATTTGATTGCTTTTATCGTTAATATGCATATTCAGCTATTAAAATATGATTGAAAGGTTATTAAAATTTATGTAATTTTTTCACAATGAACAATTTAACCAAAAGCGTCGATTGTTTTTATTTTTTTATTTTTTTATTATTTCAAAGCGTTATAAACAAAAGATATCACTTAAAACAGCCTTTAACATTTATGATTTCATTCTGGAAAACACGAATATCGGCGGAACTGAATTTCCATCACCATTTGGGTCATGCAAGTATTATAAGTATTCCTCTTTCGGCAGATGAGATCGCATAGACCTATTTTTGACCACGGGCAGCAACTATTTTTTAGGCTTCTGTACCTTTTTGACACCTGTTTCGTCAACGTTCCATAGTGCGAAGCAGTGAATTCATATTTTTGGAGTAAGCTTGCAGATTGTCAAAAACTCTTTAACGTTGGTTCTGTTGAACGACGTTGCTCTACTCAAAGATGTAGCTTCTGGTGTTCATAGAGATAGTTGAGGATTTCTATCCATAAAACTTTTAAACCTGTCCGGCCCAGCCATATTATTTTTAAGCCAGGGGGGGGGGGTTAATTATTAATTGTTAATTCGAGTTTTACAGCACATTAGTAAGCTAGTTTTCGGACTTTTGTTGGTAGTAATCCAAAATATATTTCTAAACTTTTGAGTAGATAAGAAGCTAATTTATGTTTTGTTTCTTGTGAGAATACCAATCTAGGTTTAACGCAACCCAATGAACAAGATTCGTTGTTTTTGTTTTTTCTGACATACCTGGATAAGGGCATCGGATACAAATTAAAGATTTCGCTTGATTTACGAATGTCCGTTTTATTTTGCAGTACTTTTGCTGCAGCAGATTCATAGACTTCTAGATTAGTTGTACCTCTTTCTGTTTTTCTTTTATAGTTTTTTTTTCTGAAAAAAAATAAAGGATATTTCTAATTTTTAAAATATGAAGACGAACGGTACAAGGCGTGATATTTTTTTGTTACATGTAACAACTTACCCCAAAAAATTGTAACTACCTGCCCCATGGCACGTTTTTAATTAATGGATCTCGATAGTAGAAAAAAACAACATTGCAAATTAAAGGTAGATGTATTATGAACGTTCAAGGTTAAAATTTTTGAGGAAATAAAAAATACAGACATCAGAAATCAAAAATTTCGTAAAGGATTTGTTTACTTACTTGGTTCAAATCGAGACCCATGCACACAACTTAGCAGCTTGGCGCTTTGCGGGTCACTGATTATTTTTCTGTAATGCACGATGTTATAAGAAAACAAATGAGTCCACTTATGTCCACTAAAGAGTTTAAAATCTCGGTAAAAACGGCGTGTAACTTCTTACCCGTGTAACAACGTGCCCCCCGCTCCCCTAGTAGTTTTTATCTTCTGCTGATGATGCTAACGTGGCTAGTAAAACGCGCGTCCATTACAAAATTAAAGTATTTTGGTGTATTGTGACAAATTAGTATTTTATTTTGATTTTGCCATCTCTGCTGTTCTGCAAATGCTCTTTGTTTCATTTGTATGAGCTCGACCAATACCCACCTCATGAAATTTAGTCCAGCCTTGGCTTAATACTTGCCCCAATTTACTCGGACCTTGTTTCTCCCCCGTTTTCCATTACCAGCGACTTATTTTACATGCGGTCGCCGCGTTCAGCCGCAGTCCTGGGCTCTAGATTAACTGCACCGAGGTCGTTATTTATTATTTTGCATGGCGCCATCGAACAAATCTCCGGAGAAAATTAGTTTTCGCCGACGACGGAGCCGGTTAATACGTTTTATCATCGATCGGCGGCTTATCGGAGTCTCGCAGAGCCGCGCGGCATTTTTGCCATGGTAAACGGAACGGAGAGGGTCATGGAAGGACCCCCTCGGCTGCGTAAGGAGATATTTTAAAGCGATTTGTTTGGGCTGTCTTATAAATTCATTTTCGAAGGGAATGGACTGTTGTTTTTGATGGATTAGAAAGCGTCTTGTACGGAGCGATCAACAATGAATGAAAGTCAGAATAAAGATTGAGATATCTATATTTGATATCAATTAAACTTTGAGTTACGTAATCGACGTCGCGATTTTTAAGTTTATTGTTACCAACCATCGACATATTCGGCGTCGTGCTGACTAAAGCCCTATACTCACACTTCGCCACTTCACTTCGTTCCTTCGCTTCGTCCCTCCGTCTAAAAATTTTATACTTACCATGTGTAATTGTCGATATAATGCGACCGTTTGTTTCTTTGTTCCTTCGTCCATTTACTTCGTCAAAACGGTCCTTTGCAGGACTGTCGGTTTTTGAGCGAAGTAGCAAAAGAAGACAAACAAGTAACAAAAAACGAACACAAAAATATATAAATACACTCATATGCAAAAAAAGCAGCGTACACACAGATATGTCCTAGCCCTCTTACTTTCTAAAATACATGCAGGGCGAATTTGAAATTATTGCAATTTTCAATCCCCTTTGTATCTCGGTTATCTTATAACTTATCGAAAAGGTGAACATGGTGTCCCGCACAGTTTTTTACGTAGAATGCAGTGACGCAACTAGTTCTTTGTTGGAATCTGTCTTTTTTGGAATTTGCCTTGTTAATGGGCTTTCTAAAAATATAATATACTTTTTTCCACAGCAACTGTTAAAATTGCTTTATATCTATCAAAAATAGTAGATAAAATAGTACTTTAACGGCAAGAGTAGATTAAATGATACTTTAACAGCGAGGATAGGTTAAAAACTTTATTTTTTCTCGCACGGTTTTAAATTGCTTCCATTTTTGAAAATTTTTGTATTCCTTTTCGTAAGTTAATCGGGATTTAAATGGAAGTAGTTTGGATCAGGGGGGTGACAGTGAAATAGGAAAATTGGAAACAGTCATTAGTGTCATTCCTGTCATTCTCCTCACGACAAGTATGGCCGCCTAGACAAGGACAGCATTGTTTTTGTCTAACTATTATCTAACTTCACAGTTTAGAATTGACAGATTTCAGTTTCAGTAGTTTCAGAGACAACTTCAGATTTGTTCTAGAACAAATTCGAAAATATTCGACGCCATTTTAATTAATTCCGTTTAGTTTCGTTTTGGATTGTGGTTTTGGAAGTTCAATTTAATATTTCGGCTGAAATTTATAAATATAAAGGTAATAAAGTATATAAAATATATATTACATGAAGAATCCTGGAGAAAATGACGTTTCTGCAGTAGTAGGTATGTCTCATGTATATGAAAAATAGGTAGTAAATAAACACTGTTTTTACATTTTTTAGATGCAAGAAAATGGTGTTATAATCTCTTTGATCTGCGATTTTTTTGAAAATGGAAACAATTTACAGCAAGGTAAGATCATTTTTAACTATAGCCAACATTAGTTATCTCCAATATGTGCGATTTATTGTCAATAATGCAATAAATCGGACTGATAATCTGATTATGTTATCCGACTAAAAGTCTCTTTTTGCATCTTTTTGATTTATAAGCCAGGTTCTTTGGGAATAATGGACGCTTTTTTTAAACAGTATATTTATATACCTATTGATATTTTTACATTGTTAATTTTAGTATAAAAAAACTTGTTTTTCTGTTTTCAGGTTTTTGTATAAGGCTCCCGTTTTCATGTTCCTGTGTCCGTTTTCTGTCCTTGAAGTCTGCGAATACGTGTGTTTATTTACAAATTACTGTAAGTCATGCTTATACCTTAACTAATTTACGTTAAAAGTGCATATAATTAACTAATTGATATTGAAACAATACAATCCTCTATATTTTTATATTTATTTAGTCACGTTGTTCCATATTTCAAATAAATATATGTGAATAAATTATTTTTTGGTTTTATTTATGAAAAGAAAAAATACAAAATACATTTGAACTGAAAGAGGGCCCGCCATTGAATAACCGGAAACGGAAATGAAAATTAAGCCATCATGTCCTTATCGTGTCAACCTGTCAATTGGAAAGTTAGTTCTCCAGACGACAACGAAGGCTTTCGGTGGCGTATCGTGTTTCCACGATTTAACACAGAGTTGACACTTCTTTCTAGTTAATTATTTTATGGTTTGGATATGGCGTTTGTCGCCTCAGCCTCAATATCTGTTGGTAATTTACTTATGAGCCATTTTTGGCTCCAATTCAATCAGCAATCGACACGCAACTGACAACTAAAGAGACAGCTTTATTTATTTGTCAAATTACATAGAAACCAACGCCAACCTAGCACAATATTTTTCTACTCATAATAAATTCCTTGAAATAATAATTTCTGAATATTTTTTAAAGCGTAACTCATTATGGAAAAAATATTGTTTTATATACGACTATAAAATTGCATTATCGTCTCCCGAAATTAATTCACTCTCGATTTCATCGCCCGTGAATTAATCTTTTCGATCGACGATAAAATAATATTGTATTTGTTTAGCAAAATTAATAAATGGTCAGTTATTTTTTTCTGTAATTAAATAACGGTAAAGTTGATTTTTTATTTATAAAAGTTAGCGAGAATTTAATTTGTTTTCGGTTGTGCCGAAAACATGCCATTTTGATATTCGAAAAATGTATTATTCGTTTACGGACAGTTCCAGCGTATACGGGAAAGATATTTCGCTGCTCATCCCAACAAAGAGGCTTTATTTTTGATGTAAAAATTCTTTGAAGCAGCCGTTACATTATATATGCGAAATATGATATTTGATGTTAGCCCGCTTCTGTGGTAAGCTGCGTAGGTCTTTTATACAACAAAAAATTACAGAACGATGGAACAAAAAACTATACAAGGCGATCTAAAAAGCTAAAAGCTCTATTCTATTGGATTTACAGTATTGTTTATTATAATTTACAATAAAATATTATATTTAAAACTGTACAAATTTGACATATATCGGGTGCGTCTCAAAAGTAGCTCCCCCCTATATTTTTTTTATTTTTTCAGATAAAAAACGAGATTTGGTATCTATACTAATATATAAAATCTTAAGTGACTGACATACTGATTAATCACGATCCTGCTCAAACCACTCAACGTAAGAAGCTCAATTTTGGCATACAGATTGATTCTAGGGTGTAGAGGTTCGATAAGAAGGGATTTTTTCGAAATTCTAGTTCCAAGAGGGTGAAACCACCTCTCAAATATTACAATATTTTTTATTTAAAAAACGGTCAAGTTTCCGAAAAAACGCTTAAACACGTATATTTTATTTTGTTTTTTTTTACATATTTTAAGGTGTTTCGAAAAATCTGGTCATTGATTAATCACGATCCTGCTTAAAGCGCTTGAGGTAAAAAGCTGATGTTTGGAAAACAGATTGATTTTACGGTGTAGAGGTTCGATAAGAAGGGATTTTTCGAAACTCGAATTCTAAGGGGGTGAAACTATCCCTCATATATTAAAATATTTTTTATTTAAAAACCGGTGAGTTTTTCGGAAAAACTCTTAAACATGTATATTTTATTTTGTTGTTTTACATATTTTAAGATTTTTTATAAATTTATACAGGGTGTTTCGTAAAATATGACTATTGAGTAATCACGATTCTGCTTAAATTGCTTGACGTTTAAAGCTAATTTTTAGCAAACGGATTGACTGTGGGGTGTAGAGGTTCGATAAGAAGGAGTTTCTCGAATGTCAAATTCCAAGAGGGTGAAAACGCCCCTCAAATATTACAATATTTGTTATTTATAAAACGGTTAGTCTTTCGGGATAATGCTTGGACAAGCATAATTTATTTGGTTTTTTTACATATTTGAAATTTTTTAAAAAATCATACAGGGTGTTCCAAAAAGTTGGGTAATTTCTTAACCACGATTCTGCTAAAACTGCTTGACGTAAAACCGCTTATTTTTGGCAAACGGATTTTTCGAAAGTCAAATTCCAACGAGATGAAACTACCCCTAAAATATTACCAAGTTATATTATAATATCGCCATATTGTTTTTTCTCATGCTGACATAAATGTGAGAAAATTTTATCCAGTTTGTATGTTAATGGAAATTCTTGCTTTGCTTTATCATACCATTACAAATGATTAATTCGACGCGAAAGAAGTCGCTGGTACACGCTAGTGTTAGTATATGACATAAATAAGGATTGATTGACGTATTCGATTGTTTTCGGTCACTTCCTGTTTCACCGGAAATTACTATAACTTTTGATTTTTAAATTACACCCTCCATAGTTTTTTACTTTATTCGATAGAAAATGACACTCCGAATAAAATGACATATCATATGCCAACTTTTGACATTTTTACATATGGTTTATTTGAAATTGTAACATGCGGTTTATAACGACAATTTGACGCGAAATACCAAGTGTGTGGTACCAAATTATTCGTAAAAAATGCTTTTGCCAAATATGCTAATGAGCCACCCTCATTCAATTTGAAAAAATTGAGATATGATTAAAAATACGATTTGGACATTGATTAAAAATACGATTTGGACATTAAAAAAATAAAAAAGTTATAGATGTGAGTTACTTTTGAGATACACCCGGTGTATCCACTTTTTCAGGTACCTAACAACAAGTTGCTTTATAACTTTTAAATAACTGCAGATATTTTCAGGGCTAGTAGATCTCGATAAAAGAAACGTCACTAAGAATTGTCACTAAGTCATGAAGGACACCCAGGAAGAGATAATATGAAATGCTTACTACGAGCCTATGCATGGTGGCCGAAAATAGATTGATATATTCCCAATATGTAAAACAGTGCCATGGGTGTGCTTTAGTCACCGTAACGAACATATCCGAACCCCTTAAGATGAGAAGTTTCCCTACTACCCCCTGGAATGACATAGCCATATACTTCTGTGGGCCAATGCCTAACAATATCTACCTGTTACTAATCATTAACTATTATTGTCGATTCCAAGAAGTGATCGCCATAAAAAAATCACCTCGAGGGTCACAACAATTTCCGAAAAAAAAAATATTTTTTGCTAAAATTTTGAGAACCACTGGATCTTTTACGGATTTTCTTTCTCGTAAATTTAATCTACTACCTATGTTGCGATATTATCGACAAATTATGTTTTTTAACTGAAAAAAATTGGAAAACTTAAAAAAAAGTTTTCCAAACATTTTTTTAAAAAATTTCAAAATTTTGCAAAAAAAACCTCATAATTATAATTATTAATTAATAATGTTCCTGGGATCGAAATATACTACCCCTAAAAATATTTGCATTTATTTAAGACTCATCCTGTATAAGAAAATAAAAATTATTATAGCAAATAAAATAATTAAAAGTAAAAACAACAACAAAGGAAATGTTGCTTTTTAAAACACAAGAAGTGATGCTTTTATCAAAATTAAGTTATCCAAATAACACGTCAGATGTGTATAGTAAAAAGGGCGCAAAATTCTAAACGATGTAGGCGATCGACAGTAATCTTTAATATTAGCCTGCGGCCATAGTATAATGGCAAACGCTCGCATAAAACTCGCGGAGCTTAAAACCGACGACGCCGATGCTCTCTGTCTCTCTCTTCCTCTTTCTCTTTCTCTCACTTGACCGTCAAAGCTCAGAACAACAAAAAATTGTATATTCATTTATCTTAAAAAAACGTATCAATAAAACCACAGCCTATCCATTAGAGAGTCAGTCGACTTTGCCAGGTTTTGACTTGCCTGACATTATCATCATCATTTTCATCTTATTCATTCCTAATATCATGGTCCCATCTCAGGTTTGGTCTTTTTCTAGGTCTCTTAATTCCTATTGGATACCATGCTGTAAATTTTGTGGTCCATCTGTTGTCCGTCCTTGCCAGGTGTCCTACCCAGTGCCACTTGAGGCATTTGATTGAGGAATTTAATCCTGGGGTTGTTTTATATATAATTACTCTTGCTTTGGCTTCTTTGAATATGTTGGCGAGAGTTTCTATATAAGGCCTGCCAATACCTTGTTTTGCTAGGGCTTCTATTACTGCCTTAGGGCCCAGTTCTGGGCAATTAAATTTGCTGCATTATTATAAAAGGTTCATCATATATTTCAGAATTATGATAAAATTGTGTAATCATGTTAAACTTAAGAAGTACGTTGTCTAAAACAAATCCTAAAGACGCGGTAAATAATAGAACTTGTACTTATAATGTCTCTTCTAGTGTTGTGTAGTTTATATCTCGGAAAAACAAAAAAGATAAAAATACGAGACGGACTCGCCCTCCAAGGGTTCCGTACAAAATTATTAGGTACGTCCCTATAGTTATAAAAAAGAGAAAAGTTTTTTTTTATTCTTTGTAATAAATAGAATACATCATAAAATGTTCATAAAATTGTGTGTGCACTATGTGCGCATATTTGAAGTAAAACTTCTTACTGATGAGCTGTGAAGGACATGTTTAAAAAAGTGACATATAATGCTGGTTTAATATAAATATGATTTTCAATTTATTTCTATAATCTGAGCATTTTTTGTTTCCTCAACAGCCTGCAAATGTTGTAAACACCAACCAAAATACATACTTTCATGCAAATGCCTAATAATGTTAATGCCCCTTAAAATTTAGTGAAGAGAAGAAATGTTGAACCTAACCAACAATTCGTGTGGTCAGTTCTTGTTTACATGTTTTGTTCATTATTTATATTGATTTTCAGTAATTTTGTTGAATTAATTCCAATATTCTCGTTGATTATTGAAATAAATGATTTCAATCAATCAAATCACAGACTTTGAAGTAAATATGACAATGTCCTCCAATGAAAATGTGAGTTGCTTATTTCTAATAATTCTAGTTCTAAGCTAGCAAATGAGCTAGATGCTTTACCTAGTATAGACATTTATTTAGAAACTACAACCAATTGGTGAAAATATGCATGAAAAATTGAAGGGTTGGCTGCAATAACCAAGCAGCTCCATTTTAATAAATTTGTGGGAAATCGAAAAAGAGCTGCTCGATTCTTGCTGCAAACCCAGAGCAAGGCAGCTCCAACTAACTTTGTCATTTATGTAGTGTTATATTGAGAGAACTGATTGTTGCAGGAAACGATCGGCCAATTTTTTCAAAGGGTAATTTATTAAAAATCTAATTTTCGAAAAAAAGTGGAGCTGCCTGGTTACTGCAACCATCTTCAATTATTACTTCCTACCACACAACCAGAGGATATTGGTACACAGGTACAGTACAAAGTTTATCATAAGAGAGTGTCGAAATATACGGTTTTGCAGCATAAACGGCCGTATCTTTTTTTGTTAACTTAGAAGTTTGTTTTTTTTCAGAGCTCCAAGGAACTGTAGACCTGAGTATATGGTTTTAATTTCAACTCAATACTTCAACGCGTTCAAGAGATAAAAGATCTTGACAGACTGACGGTCTGACGGACAGACTGACAGACAACAAAGGGTTCTCTTTTTTCCTTCTGAGGTGCGTACTACAACCTTAAAAATAGAACGATATTTCGAATAAGTCTGACAATTCGGTGTTTAACATAGTAAATTTTTGTTATTTTTAATATAAAATTCAATTGAAGTGATTAAAAATTACTCCCTCAATACAAAAAGAAATGCAACGAAGTTACAATTAAGGAATAAATAATAAATCAAATTCAATACAAATTTCACTGATTTGAAATGACGCGTAGAAAATGGTGAATCACCTATCAGTATTTAACTGAATAGTTGACAGAGGGCGCTAGCCTCTGAAGAATAATATTATGGCGTGTCTAGTTCTCTACTACCGTATTTACACCATATATCTTAAAATCACGTTAGATTTTTCTATTTTTATTAAGATCGTTACAAAATACGTTTTTATGTGGGATTATTCTTTATTACCCCTATTTTATTTTAAGTCTATGATTACCCCAATATTAAATTTAGTTTTATATTTTTTACTACTAGAAATTAAAACTTAAATTTTTATAATTAACAGGTTACTGCCATTTTTATCGAAACACTAAACACTACCAAAGTTGTTCGGATGTTCGAGGCGTTCGAGGGTTCGAGGTTCGAGGATAGATTTGTATTTTGTGGATTTTACGTTTGGCGTTAAATACTTTGAGTTTTCAATTTTGTTTTATTGTACCCTCTTTATTATTTTTGTAATGAAGGGTATTAAAGTTTGTTTTGTGTAGGGCTATCTAAATAACTCTGAAGGCTCTCCAGAAAAAGTTTTTATAACTGTTCCTTTGGATGAAAGCCGTCGAAGAGTCTGGTTTCAAGCGGCAAGACAACAATATGTCAGCAAAAGTACGAGATTTTGCTGTGAAGATCATTTTAACGGTAGTTCCTTAAGTTTTATTTTACAGTTAATTTTATATCTACTTTAAAATACATTTAGAAAAATTGTTTTTATTTACCTTTGTACCTGGTGGCAAACCGTGACACTTTAATAGTTGACGTCAGAGATTGCAAAAGTGTAAATTTGAAATTCTTAATATTAATTATTTTTTAAAAAAAAATGGGATGAAATTGAAGTAAAAATAAAAAAATATGGGTGTCATAAAATTGTATGAAGATTAATTATTTGCAATAAAAAAACTATGGTTAAACTTCGGATTCCGATTTATCCACGTTTTCTTCACTCTGAGTCGGAAGGGAAGCTTCGGAATTTAAAATACGAGCGCCTCTACGGGGAGATTTCCGAAACATAATGACATAATCCCGAGCGGTAAGCCATCTTAATGCCGCGATATAAAACATTTTCGGCTGCAGGATTAGGCGCGCTCGAAACACGGCTTTGTCGTTTTTTTCCTGCCTGGTATATATGTTTTCCTTTTGTGTTATTATAAACGTCAAGTATGTTTTTATAGCTAACTCATTGTTATTAGCGTTCTTTTTTGGGGCTGGTTTAGGACCCTTTACCGAAGCTCTTAGCTTGTTGTGTCTCTATATAAATTAGTTATTTCCCAAGTAGCAAAAAGAAATTCTAAAAGGATTGAATTATTTTATAACAGTCGAATATCTTAAGGACTGCTTGATTTTATTAAGCGTTTGGTTTCGACCATTCTGTATTTTAATAAAAGTTGTCACTTAAACTATTTTCTAGTGGGTTTTACAACGTATTCTATAACGCATTAAACGATAATTTCTTTTAGTATGATATAACACTTAATAAGACAATGCTATATGATAACAAACATATTATTTTATTAGACTCTTATACCCACCATGTAAGAGTTCTATAATATTCATATAACTAGTAGTCACAAGATCATATAATAGTTACTTAAACTTGTCTTATTAAAGTTATATTCCGTTGTATGATAGAATGTTTTCTTGCGTTAACTACGGTGCTGTATACAACACTAGTTATATAGCCTTATATGATAAAATTGTGATTAACAAAATAAATTCGCTGTAATATCTGCATTATAAAACTGGTAATGTATAATATAACCTCATTTTAAATTAAATGGTATACGTAGTTATTTATTTTGTTATTGTTGTTGTTGCAAAAGTAATATCTACGTACGAGTATAATCAATCACAGCTATTATGAATTCTGGACAAAGTTGGAAAAAAGTTAACATACGCAGTGGTAGTTATAAAGAGCATGTAAGAAAAAACTCATCGAAATTACGGCAAATAATCCCGAGAATTCCCTGGGTTCCCAAAAGCCAAAACCTCTCGGGTTGTCTGGCTTCTTCAAAGCATTGTTGCCACGTTGATGTAAAAGTTTTACTGTAGTAATGTTTGTATTGTTTTATTGTTGTTTTTCCAAGTCCTTAGGTTGCCGCTCACTCGTCGGGCATGCATGAAATGCATTGCGTGCATAAATCCATGAAAACCTGATCATGTTTGTTAGTTTAAATACTAATCAAATGAGATTTGCCAACATCCATTTGTCACAAATCTCAATATGTCAAAAATAGTTCTATAGTGCCTGGAAATTCTGCGTAATGATAGATATTTATCTTATACCGTTTTATTTTACCACAAAGACTTATTTAAGGGATTCATTTATAATAAAATGGTTGCATTATAATTCGCCATGTTTAAGGCAGAATTTTTGTATGGCCTATGGCCGCCATTATATGAAGCAAAATTAAAAACATCAAAATAAATTGTAAAATGTTTTTTTTGAGAACTATTTTGTGATAAGATTCCCACATACAGTAATAAACTGTTTAATTAAATTAAAAACAAGAATTTTTGAAAATTTTATTTTATTTTATTGTTTAAATTTATACGTAAACCTAAATCGAAATTAAAGCGCTTTAATTTTTTGCCAAATACATACCTAATCTACCAGTAAAATTTTCGGCGCAACAAAAATTTTCCCTACTTTTCAAACCCTATTAATGATTTTTTATATTACATATTTGTTGTACCTTTTGGCTCTACCCGCCATTTTCACCGTCGAGTAAAGTCTCCTTTTTAACAATCCACATCCTCTAGATTCATTTTACGACACGCTTAAAATATAATTTGCTTCTAATATTCTTCGGTAAAAAATAAAATACTCTTGTACCTCGCTAAATGATCAAATGTTTTTATTGTTCTGTTTCTTAGATGTGACCACGTAATATACAATAAAACTAGTTTTATAATAGTCATATAACGCTGTGTAAAATAGTTGCATAAGAGTTGTATACCCTTTTTATAGAACTTCTATACTACTAAACGGTTGTATAAAAATGGGCTATTTTTGGACTATTTTATACTCTATATCTCGATTCCTCTTCGAGATATAGAGTATATAAAAATTCGCCGGCTTTAAATAAGTAGGCTTTGAACGGCACCAGCTGTAATGCAAAAAAATTCTAGCTGTGAGCATCAATTAAAACGAAAATAATATTTGCTATGAGAGATGCAGAATTTTATAACAATTTAAAATGTATTTAACCAACATCAATACATTTAAACTATATCTAATAACAATAAAAATAAATAGCAAACCAAGACATAAGATTTTGCTACAGGTGTTCGACATATCGACCGTCTTCTGTTATGGACAGACGGGGCAGTTTTTGAACATTTCTCGCGGAATTCATTAACTCAGTAGGTGTGAAATATACCTTCTCATAACTGCTAAATATTTCTAATTCTTGTCTAGATTATACGGAAGAATAAGGAACCTTTATTCTTCCGCAAAGATATCCATGGGATTAGGTCCATGGGCACTAAGTCAGGCGGCCTCGACGGCCAACGGCTGGGGTCTTGGTTAGCTATTCAATTATTCTTGAAATTGGCTGCAAAAATTTGCTGATAACTTCAGCGTTCAGAGGCGGTGCGTCGTCTTGCTGGAAAAATATGTTTTCGAGTTCCATTAAGGGCATATCATCAATAAGGGGTCCAAAGTCCAAAAGCCTACTAGTTAAAAGTGGCGAACTTTTTAAATTCTGTATTTCGAAGGAGATTATAACAAAATATGAAGTGTGCTATATTTTTTGGAAAGGTAATTTTAAATTCTTTTCAGTTAATTAAAAATATAGAGGGTGTCCCAAATAAAAAATCAATTTTTTGTTGATAGCTCTTAAATTATTAATTTAAAAAAATATACTTAAACCATTAAATTCTACGTAAAAAGGTGCTTTGGAAATGTTTTCATAGAAATACAAAAATTTTCCATAGTAAAAAGTTACAGCGATTTGTTAAAAATGCACATTTTTGAAAAACACCCCGTAACTCCGAAACGGTAACAGATATTGATGTGCGGTTTTCACCATCATGTTTTTGATGAAAATTGAGCTCCAGACACCGATATTAGTTTCCGTCTATCTCCTATAGGAAAGGGTGTTTCCATTTAAAAGCGTCTAATTTGACCCACCCTGTACAGGGTGTTGACAAACTTTTTTATTATAGCATGCATATTTAAATATCTTTAAATATCGCAAAAACCAAAGCTTTTAAACATATTAAAAACCCTTATAATATAATAATAATATAAAATACCGGGTGTTCCATAAGAAAAAATATAACTTTGGTATGGATTTTAGTACTGACACATCCTCTACATTTCAAAATAATTTTAAATTATACACATTGCCTCTCCACATATACCTATAAAATATTTTGTTTTCCGTCTTTCCGTTTTCGTATAATCCACCGAGGCGACTGAGGTGCGCCACCCTGTATTTTTTTAACACAAACCAAAATAATTTAAGACCAAAATTTATCTGTGTAAGCCTAAATAGCATACCTAAAACATTCCTGCACCATATAATATAACTCTAAACCGGATAATAAATTTAATTTTCCTGTCAGAAAAAATGAAAAAAAACACAATGGAACGGCGCGTGCCGTTTTTTTAACCCACCCCGAAGCCACGACAAATTAAATTCTGACCAGGTTTATTAAAAAATACCCCCGCTCATTATTTTCGGAGCGGCGTTTGTGACACAGAGGGTAGTAAATACGTAAAAGGCAACCCCAGCACGTTGGACTACAAAGGAAAAAGGCTGAAAAATTAAAATTTTTAATAGGTTGATGGAAACAGGATAAAATATTTAGGATTGTGCTAAAATATTTGAAGTTTGTAGTCAAATATATACGAGTGATCAAACTTAGACAAGCAAAATATAAAAAAACAGATAATACAGAAATTGAGATAATATATTAACACTATTTTCATCCAAATATTGACGTCACTTCACAAATTATTCGGAAAAAAATCGAAATAAAAATGAAACTTCTACACCCTGTATCTCCGAAACTAAGCAGTTTAAGTCATACATTTATACGAACTGTTTTACATATTTTTATCTGTAGAATATGCTGCCAAAGTTTCCGGGATTCGGTTTCGGGTTCGGACCATCCTGTATAAAGAAACATTTCAATATACCTAACACAAAGAGCTTCGTTTAGCAATAAAAACAACACCACATATATTTTATAAGCGCCCCATCTGCTGGCAACCCAATATGAATTTTAAGCGAAATGGGTTTCAAAAAATTAAAGGTAGGGAGAGTTACAATAAAAATGTCTCGGCCATGGTCCACCTGTCGCCACCAAAGTCCCTCTATATATCCCTTACCTTCCTGCATCCTCTTTCACATCCATGACATTTTCTTTATTTTTGCGGTTCCTGTTCTATTGAAATAGCAAGTGTTCCAAACGGCCGATTTTATGGCTTTCCGCAAGGACGTCTCTGATCTTGATTACTGCTACAGGGGTTGATTAAAAAGGTGTAACCCAAGTAGCATTTTCACGACTTGCGACCACATGTTTACTAAACACAACGTTGGATTAGTTACAAAAAATAGTTAGCTCCCTACCTTGGGTATTAAAATAAATTTAAACGTTTTTATAACGTTGTGCCGACGTTGGACTAGTACTACAGCAAAGTAGAAGCTTCTGCGACGTCGAATAAACGTTGTCTTGTAACCTTTTTTGCTTAAGTGATCTTTAGGTGATTCGGACAACGTAGTTACAACGTTGGATAATATAGAGTTTTCCGACGTCAGTTTCAGGACCTATTCCAACGTTATGCAAACGTCGTCTGTTTTACTTATTCCAACGTTGTTTAGATTTCCTTATTCTTACGTTGGTAGGACGTCGAGGCACTACCTTTTTGCAACTGTATTGAACCATAACCTTAAATCTTAAATTTTCACTTCATTGTTCTGTTCAGTCAGACAGTTCAGTGCTGTTTTTGTTTTTATAAAAAAAACTTATTTAAAATGGGACATAAGAAAGGTACATATAAAACTAAATTTAAATATACATCGGCATATATTACCGATAGTTTATCCACTCCCTCGTTTATTTAGATTATAGAGGGCGGCACAAGCTAGACTCTAGGATGACTAAATTAGGCAATCTTGCGACTAGTATACTACCTGTTAAGGCTGAACTGCGACTTTATTAGTCCAGTATGCGACTACTCGAACTACTCCATCTTAATCTCCCAAAACAACAAAGTGAAAGCCGCCATGTTGTTAAATAAGAAAATGTTTCGTTCCTAAAATAGCAATTCTTGCTTTTTGAATACATTAACTTGAAATATTTGACCCTAAAAATCACGCGGAAACAATTTTTTCGACTGCGAATAAATTATTCTCATTTTACTAAAAAAAAAAAATTCAAGAAAATTTTTAAAACTTCTTTAATTTTAAGGCCCATTAGTATTTTTCAAAGTAGAACAATACATTTATCAATAAAAAGTTGTTTGCGTTTAAAATTTTTTGCCTTGGGTAACGAGTTACAGAGTCGGTTAAAGTGTTTCAATAATTATGATCTTCAAACATCCTCCACACTTAAATACTTTTGTTTTGTTTTCCTTCACTGCCATCTGATATATGTCTCTAACTAAATCATAAAAATAATATTTTTACTATAATTATCCCAATTTAGGATAAAACGCGACTTAGACGCCATATTAGTTTTGTATTTCTGTGAATTAGGATTTTAGACAACGTTGCAGTTTGTACTAAATTAGGCTTCTAGCCAACGTCGGTATCCAACGTCGTTTTGACCCAAAAATTATTCTCCAAACTAGTGCAGACTAGGGTTGGCACGAGGTTGTGCCGACGTTGCGCCCCGACGTTTGGTCGCGTGACACAACGTTGTCCCGACGTCCAAATGCTGGTTGGGAATTCTTTTTCATTTTATCGTATACACTATTAATAATGTTAAACACTTGTGTTTTAGTCCAGGAAGCAGTGAAGCTTTTCGGTACTTATTTTCCCAGTTAGCAAACGCCAATAGAATAATTAGGAATCTTATTTTATGCAAATTTTATATATACAATGTAAAAGGGGGGTTTTCCGATGGGTTTGGGCGGAAAATGCGTTACAAGGTACAAATATACTGCACTTTTTTTCCAGCATAGTTGTATTAGTGAGGGATGTTGTTCAGTTAAGAAAAAAAAATGGCGACGAGAGGCACGTATAGCCGCCCATACTAAAATATGTTAATAAAAAGTTGGTAGGCAGTTCTTTTAGTTTCAAAGTAAATGAATTTTCCAATTTTTTTTTATCTCAAAAACTGCGACTTTGACTGATTTTGATGTTATTACAAATTTTGTTGCAAATATTATTCCTAATCTTAAATTGAAAACCGCGTTTCGCTAGCTACTGAAGTCCACGGCCACACAGAAAGCGTTTTTAGCGTTTTGCGTTTTTTGCGTCTCTTTTTGCGATTTTACCGTTTTAAGCGCTTTTTTCGATTTGTGTCCATTAAAAGCACGCAAAAGACGCGGCAGGTCTACAGTTTCTATCAAGATGTCAATTAGGAACGTCGCAAGCTCGTGGATTCCCGGCCCGTCCAACAATCAATCCTGTGAGAAAGAGATAAGCGAAATCGGCGCCGTTAGCGTTGAAGAGACGAAGATAAAAGATGCTGGGATTGAATTGTGGACGGGCCGGGGCATATATTCGGAGACAAACACAATCTACTGCTAGTGCCAGTGTGTGTAAAAATAATAATTATTATTTGCCATTTATTTTACGAATTTTAGTTTATTTGTGTATAGTTTTTTATATTTTAGTGTTGTGGTTAGTACTTGTTATAATTATAATATGTATAATATAATAAATATAATTATAATCATATAATAGAATAGTAAATATTTCTAGTTGCTAGAATTTAGTTTAATACATATTTTGTAAAAGTGAATAAAATTATTACGCGTAAAAAAACATTTGTTACACGTAAAAAACTATTTTTATTATTTTACGCGAATAAAACTGTTACACGTAAAAAACTATTTTTTATGCGTATAAAACTATTTGTTACTGGTAGAAAACTATTTTTTACTCCTATAAAACTATTTGTTACTGGTGGAAAACTATTTTTTACGCGTATAAAACTATTTGTTACATGTAAAAATCTATTTTTTACACGTAAAAAACTCTTTTTTTATGCGTCAAAAACTTCTTGTTTCTAGTAAAAAACTCTTTTACAAAAAAAAAATTTACGTGTAAAAAACCATTTGTTACACGTAAAAACTAATTTTTACGCACCAAAAACTTATTGTTTCTGGTAAAAAACTTTTTACACAAAAAAGGAATATTTTTTACGTGTAAAAAATTATTTGTTACACGTAAAAAACTAATTTTTACGCATCAAAAACTTATTGTTTCTAATAAAAAAAAACTCTTTTACCCCAAAAAAAATATTTTTTATGTGTAAAGAAACTATTTGTTACACGTAAAAAACTATTTTTTACGCGTCAAAAACTATTTGTTTCTGTTAAAAAACCTTTTTTACGCAGAAAAAAATATTTTTTACGCGTAAGAAAATATTCCTTTAATTTATTACTTTTTCAACATTTCAAACTACACTTTTTCAAACATTTCCTTCAAATTTTTGAATTTAATAAAATCTTCCTAAACAGTAGATGTTCTTTATAAAAATATTTTTAGATAATACCCTGAAATGAAAAAAAATGCATACTATTTAATTTATTTTTATTGTATTATTAAATATAACGTCCGCCTATGACGGGGTCTCATCTTAGAAAACGCAAAAGACGCTACAGAAAACAAACTGATTTGTTTTCATTTGCGTTTTTTGCGAGACACGCCGAAAGCTACATGCTTCTGGTGTGGCCACTCCTATATAATCCTGTTATTTTGCTTTAGTCGCTAAAAACGCTTCACGCTAAAAACGCAAAAAACGCTTTCTGTGTGGCCGTGGGTTAATTTTGGAGTTACGATTTTTCAAAATTTTTAACCTCTCAAATAACACCCTTACCAACCCCCACCCCCGCCAAAAACTAATGGCCAGATTCTCGGGTGCCACAGTATTTTTGTGTCAAATTTGGTTAAAATCGGTTTAGCGGTTTTTTCGTGCTACAGACGGACAGACAGACAGACAGACACCATGAAAATATTTTGTATTTAGGTCATTTATGACACAAATAACTCATTTTGAGTGAAATTAAAAAAGATTTTTTTGCCGATCTTAATAGCCTACCATACCTGTTGGTATGGTCGGCTAAAAATAGTCTGGCTAATCTGTGAGAATGGGTAATATATCTAGCAAGTGAAAAATTGGCTAAAAATTATTAAAACCATTGCTCTTATTTTCGCAGTCCTAAAAATTTGTCAGATGATAGTTTATATTATAATTACAATTGCAAATATAGTCTGGCTCATGTGGAACATCCTGAAAGGCATCCTAAATTCGGCATTTTTAATTATACAGGTGATTGTTGTCATCTCTACAAGTTTTTACTTTTTATAATTTATGGTAAGAAAAGTATTAGTTCAGGGCGAAATTTAAAAATGGCCAAAAACATTTTTCTCAACGTTTTGACCCCAGTAATCCAAAAAACAAGGTTTTAGTCCGTCCGTCAGTCCGTCGTCAAAAAATATCATTCGCCAATATATTTGTAATTATTAGAGATATAAGAAAGTTGTATTAATAAATGTCAAAAATTTGTGGTAGCAAATTTAATTCTCTAAAAAATCGATCTCTTGACTTTATTTTGTTTCTCCCTTACTTTTTGAGTTATAGTAATAAAAAATCAAAGTGACTTGTCCTAAACTTTTCATTATATGAATGTGCTTAAGATAGAGCGATTTTTTAAATTAAAAGGAAATTTTCTCGATTTTGCTATACAGGGTGTCTCAGAAATAAGTGCAAGTATTTTACGGAGTGGTAGATTTCGATAAAAGAAACATTTTCTCTTTATCGTTTTTCAAATAAGTCCAAAATAACGAAGTTATTTTATTTTTAAAATAACTTCGTTGGATCTTTTCTGGATTTTCTTTCTTGTAAATTTAATCTAATACCTATGTTGCCACATTATCAAGATATTATGTTTTTTAACTAAAAACTAAAACAATCTCTCTCAATTTTTTTTTTTGGCGAAAAAACCTCATAGGCGTGTTTCTAGGGTTAAACTATACTACCAGTTAAAATACTTGCACTTATTTCTGGGACAGCCTGTATTGAAAATCACAAAATTCCAGAGTGTCAAAAATGTTTGCATCTAAAAATACGAACTTGTGAGTCTGGCAGTGCTTTTTTGATTGTAAATGACAGCCAGGCGTATTTTCTTTGAAATTATAGTATTATTTATCATGTGACAAGTTTCCAAGTAAATTAAAATTTATTTAAAAAAATACGAGCAAAAATTTTGTAATTTTTACAAATTTCAAGAGACCGCCAGACTCATTTGCCAATTTCGTAAATCTGCCGATTTACTTTTGATTATAGTTTATGAGCAAATTTTTCAAGCATGGGAAAATAAGTGTTATGGATTTCACAAATCTGACAAATTTTTGCATCCGCAAATTTTCAGCCAGACTGAATTTCCACCACTTGGGATGTGCCAGACTGTAATTTCCATTAATAACATTATTCATTTTAACAAATATCAAATATTTATGGCTGGAAAAATAAGTGCACTTTTTTATTTTATTTAGAAAACCCATTGGGAAATTTTGGAAAAAATCGAAATAAAAATAAAATTTCTACACCCTGTATCTCCGACACTAAGCATTTTAGGACATACATTTATACGAAGTTTTTTACTTAATTTTATCTGCAGAATATGCTGCCGAAGTTTTCGGAATGCAGTTCGTATATGTATATCACTTGCCTGAGACACAACCTGAGATGTTTGTAGTAAATTTCGACGAACCCTTGTAACTGGAGGCAGCTTTACGCTACCACACTCCCCACTCCATTCAATCTGTGACGTTAGACAGCCGTATACCTGAAATTGGAAAAAGAAAATAGGAAATTGATTGTCCGTCCAGCGTGTGGCCATTTTTTCCTCTCTGCGTTTTGCCGGAAAGAAACGAACCCGAATCTACGATAGGGGAACAAGCCAAATTGTTAGGGGTACATCGACGCCTGCCGAGGTAAAAACTTGCCCACCTCTCCCCAGTTTTAGCTTGTTTCGTTTCTTTTTCAAGCCATTTGGCTCGGCGAGTTTCAATTGGAAACGGTATATAGCGCGCGCTGCTCTATTGGAATGGATATAGTTATTTGAATGTTTAAGCCGACATATACCGGAGAATATAGCCAGTGTATGGCTTCGGGAAGATAGCGCTTCGGAGATGATCCCGGAATGAAATAGTCTATATCGACTAGGAATACTGCAAAAATGTTAATAAAATAATTTTTAAGATATGGTATTACCAAGATCAACTGGTTTTAATATCTCAATCAAAGGTTTTATGTATTGCAATAGATATGTGTAATAAAATCTAAGTACAGGGTGGGTCAAATTCGACGCTTTTAAATGGAAACACCCTTTTCTGTAGGAGATAGACAAAAACTAATATCATTGTCTGGAGCTTAATTTTTGTCAAAAACAAGATGGTGAAAACCGCATATCGATGTCTGTTACCGTTTCGGAGTTACGGGGTGTTTTTCAAAAATATGCATTTTTAACAAATCGCTATGACTTTTTTGCTATGGAAAATTTTGTATTTTTATAAAAACATTTCCAAAGCACCTTTTTACGTAAAATTTAATGGTTTAAGTATAATTTTTTTAAAATTAATAATTTAAGAATTATCAACAAAAAATTTGATTTTTAATATGGGACACCCTATATATTTTTACTTTATTGAAAAGAATTTAAAATTACCTTTCCGAAAATATAACACTCTTGATATTTTGCTCGATTCCTCTTCGAGATATAGAGTATATAAAAATTCGCCCCCTTTGAATAAGTAGGCTTTGAATGGCACCGGCTGTAATGCAAAAAAATTCTAGCTGTGAGCATCAATTAAAACGAAAATAATATTTGCTATGAGAGATGCAGAATTTTATAACAATTTAAAATATATTTAACCAACATCAACACATTTAAACTATATCTAATAACAATAAAAATAAGTAGCAAACCAATATATGAGATTTTGCTACAGGTGTTCGACATATCGACCGTCTTCTGTTATGGGCAGACGGGGCAGTTTTTGAACATTTCTCGCTGTATTCATTAACTCATTGGGGGTGAAAGATACCCTCTCATAATTGCTAAGTATTTTTAATTCTTGTCTAGATTATATGGAAGAATAAGGAACCTTTATTCTTCCGCAAATATAATATCCATAGGATTGGCATCCATGGGCTTCTAAGTCAGGCGTACCTCGACGGCCAACGGCTGAGATCTTGCTTAGCTATCCAATTATTCTTGAAATTGGCTGCAAAAATTTGCTGATAACTTCAGCGTTTAGAGGCGATGCGTCGTCTTGCTGGAAAAATATGTTTTCGAGTTCCATTAAAGGCATATCATCAATAAGGGGTTCAAAGCCTACTAGTTAAAAGTGGCGAGCTTTTAAAAATTCTGTATTTCGAAGGGGATTATAACAAAATATCAAGTGTGCTATATTTTTGAAAAGGTAATTTTAAATTCTCTTCGGTTAATTAAAAATATATAGGGTGTCCCAAATAAAAAATCAATTTTTCTGTTGATAACTCTTAAATTATTAATTTAAAAAAAAATATACTTAAACCATTACATTCTACGTAAAAAGGTGCTTTGGAAATGTCTTCATAGAAATACAAAATTTTCCATAGCAAAAAAGTTACAGCGATTTGTTAAAAATGCACATTTTTGAAAAACACCCCGTAACTCCGAAACGGTAACAGATATTGATGTGCGGATTTCACCATCATGTTTTTGATGAAAATTGAGCTCCAGACACCGATATTAGTTTTCGTCTATCTTTTATAGAAAAGGGTGTTTTCATTTAAAAGCGTCGAATTTGACCCACCCTGTACAGTATATCCCCGGATTGTTTTTACAAGAGGAAAAACTTTTTTTGTTATTAACATTTCCAGAAACATGCATTCTTCATAAACATTTTTGCTTGTTCTAAAATGATTAATCCTGTTTATACTTTTCCAAATTTCTATACGTTTCAGAGAAAATTAAAAAACATAAAAATATAGGTTGAAGTTTTTCTTAAAAATCAAAACGCGTTTCTATGGTAATATAACTTCGTTTTTATTCTTTGATAGATTATTGTTATTGATAAAATTTGAAGTCATATTTTTTGATGTTTGAAAATGTTAAAGGAGCATACAATTTATTTAGTTTAATGCTACAGAAAGGGTGATAATAGTTATCGGAAAATGTGATACTTTAAATAATTCTACGAAAACTAATGTTAGGGAAAAGTTGATACTAAAACAACAGCAAACAAAGATCGCCCTGTATTTCAGAAACTAAGAGGGCTAGGAGCTAGGATAACTCTGCGTCGTGTAGCATCTTCAGTTTCACAAAAAAGGATTATAGTGATGTGAAAACCGTATCTTTGTATCTCTACTTATAAACGAAAAACCGCATACATAGATAAGAGACAAGTTTATATTGGAGATTGTCCATAAGGATAATGTAAATTATATTTGGAGCTATTCTTGCAACGGTCGCGACCCAAAGCCTTTGATAATTTCGGAGCGGTTCGGCTTTTTCCGGAATTATGTCGCCAAATATTATTTATTCAAATTTGTTATTATTTCCTTTTATTTTTTTAAAGAAAATACAGTGTGTTGCATATAAGGAACTTTTTTTATGTATGAAATACCTATGAAACATAGGAAACCGACGTTATGCTACGAACCACGATGGTTTTTGCAGCTCACAATTCACACAGCTTTTTAAGTTTTTAATGCCACTTTTTCAGAATTATCACGGTTTTGAGTAAATAAAATTTTAATTAAACTCACAAGATAACAATAATTACTTTGAAAATGGACGCTTTAAACACTTTTGGGAATTTTTACAATGAGGGCGGATTAAATTTTAAAAGATTTTATAATTTTTGAAGATTCTGACTTTGACAAAAGAAAATTATTTCTGTTCATGGTTGCGGTTGTTCTTAGCAACCACTATAGCAGCGCGATACAACGTATGCACTCCATAACAATTATCAGTTTTGGCGGCAAGCCAAGCACTCCAATCTAAACTTGTTTCCTTTATCTATGACCGCATTAAATATACGAAAATAAAACATCCTGTATATGTTGTGTCAAAACATATACAGTGTATATCGTTAGTCTATCTTTTATACCTACCTTTGAGTATTGAAAATTTAAATGACAATTCGTTCCATTTGTTACTTGGACTGTTATACAATCCTTCTCTGTGTTAAAGTGATTGTTGTGTGACGTATTTGACATACATATTCTTCGTTTCGACCAATCACGAGATATCATTTTATATTTGGGTAGCTGTAACCTACAATACTTTAACATCGATTTTAAAATAAATAAAAATTATATATTTGCAAGAATTTTTGCGAAATTCGTTCAATGCAGTGGCGAAATTTCTAACTATCGAATTCCTAGCTATAGAAAACGGGGGACGGGTGGCCAAATTGGCCACCTCCATTCTTGAAAGCGTACCGGGCGAGCGATTTCTCGCGTCATTAAACCGAAAGTGCGCCGGGGTGGTTTTCCAGAGCCGGACCCTGGCTAATACTATTTCGAAATGTTTCGTCCTTGTTGTAGTCCCTAAATCCATTAAGGGACCTTCAAAATCTAGGACAGAACTATATAAAATTATAGTCCGTCTAGAAAGTATACGGAATTTTATATTTTTCCTAATTTTAATGTATTTTTTTCTGTAACACTCTAAGACAACGTAGGTTGTGCCCAGTGGCGGATACAGAGAGATATAGTCTGTAAATTGTGTTAAATATTAGGCTTTTGAGTTAAAAATGCCCCTAAAATAAATTCCTGTATCCGCTCCTGGTTGTACCCATGGTACAAAGAATACAAGGTATGATCGATAGCGGCTCTAATTTCGTTCAGTTCGCGCATACCACCTGTGACGTCACTAGGAAAACAATGAATAAATAAAAAATAAAGAAAGTTGACAGGAGATCTGTATTTTTTGGGGTTATGGTTAAGAATTGTTTATTTTTAAGACTTTTTAGTTCGTTTAATTTAATAATTACTAAAACCAGCAGTTCCAAAAATATATTTAAAAATAATAATTATCTATTAACATGGATTTGGACGATAATAGGTAAAGAATACTAAATTTATTTCTGTATTCGGTATAAAATTGTTTATTAGGTTTTTTAGTTTGCGATGTTTATAGTAAATAATTTTCATGTTCATTGCCTCTGAATTCACATGAGGACAGAGATGAGGATATCTATGGAAAAGTAACCACAAGAGGAATTGTTACATCATTTAAAAAATGTTGGAAAGTTTATTGTTTCCCATTGAACAGTAGAAAATGCCAATGCAGATGAATGTATTGTAATTGTGATAGAAGTAATTCCAAGGGTGAAGTTTATTATAATTAGTGGAAGTAATTCCAAGGGTGAAGTTTATTATAATTAGTGACCTGTGCTTTTCTTTTTATATGTAGATGTTTCTGGTTTTGAGAATAAATCCGTTGAACGACACCCAAAATTTAGAGGAAGTATTTGCATACCCAGAATATGCCCATCAAAGATTATATAGCTCAAATTTCCTTTAATGGTAGGCAATTATTCAATGCAAATTAACTTTTTAAGTGACTGAAATATTAAATAGTTTACAATATGGTATATCATTAAAAATATATTACTTTTAGGTACAATTAGGGCCTGATACATTTCAAAAAGTAGAATATTATTTTATATTAAATGAGGTATTGTACCAACAGTCAATTTATATTAATACCGGAGATGAAAAAATAACAGAATAAATAGTTCTTTTTTTATACTACAAAAATAAACTATAGAATACAACAGTATTTAAAAAAATAAATAAAAAGTTATGTCCCGGCCGAGATTCGAACTCCGGTCTCTCGCTTCCTAGCCCAACTCCTTATGCACTGCTCCACAGTAACTTGCTTAGCGATAATTCAATGACGGTATATAAACAAAAAAACAAGTTTATAACAATATCTTGACGATTTGAACTGGCGCGCGAGGCGTGCTAACCAATAGCGCCTGTTATCACCTGTGACGTAGCAACCAACCTGCGCAATATCATACCTTGTATTCTTTGTACCATGGGTTGTACCGATAGTAGGCTATGGCCAAAATCGCATAGGAACACTATCTGTCAAATATTGTGGATTGTAAACCGGCTTAAGATTTGAGAAATAATGTCGCAAGTAAAAAAAAGAGAAACGGTGGAATATTTGTATAGAAAAGGTGTTCGAAACTTTAAAAAATTAGTGCAATTGACTGAACTCAGAAAAAGTGCAGTAATATGAGACAATAAAGAGGATAAAAAATGGCACAGATATGAAGCATGGTACAAAGAATACAAGGTATGATATTGCGCAGGTTGGTCGCTACGTCACAGGTGATAACAGGCGCTATTGGTCAGCACGCTCCGCGCGCCAGTTCAAATCGTCAAGATATTGTTATAAACCTGTTTTTCTGTTTATATACCGTCATTGAATTATCGCTAAGCAAGTTACTGTGGAGCAGTGCGTAAGGAGTCGGGCTAGGAAGCGAGAGACCGGAGTTCGAATCTCGGCTGGGACATAACTTTTTATTTATTTTTTTAAATACTGTTGTATTCTATAGTTTATTTTTGTAGTATAAAAAAAAGAACTATTTATTCTGTTATTTTTTAATCTCCGTTATTAATATAAATTGATTGTTAGTACAATACCTCATTTAATATAAAATAATATTCTACTTTTTGAAATGTATCGGGCTCTAATTGTACCTAAAAGTAATATATTTTTAGTGATATACCATATTGTAAACTATTTATTTTTTATATTTCAGTCACTGAAAAAGTTAATTTGCATTGAATAATTGCCTACCATTAAAGGAAATTTGAGCTATATAATCCTTGATGGGCATATTCTGGGTATGCAAACACTTCCTTTAAATTTTGGGTGTCGTTCAACCGATTTATTCTCAAAACCAGAAACATCTACATATAAAAAGAAGCACAGGTTACAAATTATAATAAACTTCACCCTTGGTATTACTCCCACTAATTATAATAAACTTCACCCTTGGAATTACTTCTATCACAATTACAATACGTTCATCTGCATTAGCATTTTCTACTTTTCAATGGGAAACAATAAACTTCCCAACATTTTTAAATGATGTAACAATTCCTCTTGTGGTTACTTTTCCATAGATATCCTCATCTCTGTCCTCATGTGAATTCAGAGGCAATGAAAATGAAAATGATTTACCATAAACATCGCAAACTAAAAACCTAATAAACAATTTTATACCGAATATAGAAATAAATTTAGTATTCTTACCTATTATCGTCCAAATCCATGTTAATAGATAATTATTATTTTTAAATATATTTTTGGAACTGCTGGTTTTAGTAATTATTAAATTAAACGAACTAAAAAGTCTTAAAAATAAACAATTCTTAACCATAACCCCAAAAAATGCAGATCTCCTGTCAACTTTCTTTATTTTTTATTTATTCATTATTTTCCTAGTGACGTCACAGGTGGTATGCGCGAACTGAACGAAATTGGAGCCGCTATCGATCATACCTTGTATTCTTTCTACCATGGATATGAAGCATAGACCAGTTTCAGGAAGACCGCGTAAGATTCGCGAAGGACGACACAAATCCGCGTCTAGGGTTTCGCATTTTGGCTATCAGATTTGGAAGTCAGCGAAAGTTAAAAGTGTATCCAGAAACCGTCCGCATGTCACTGAAAAGACAAGGCTACATATCAAGGAAGTCAAAAAAAATCCCTGCAATAACACCTCTACAAAGGCAGCGAAGAATGGATTTTTGTCATCGTTTTCAAGAAGATCATTTTAATAATGTTTTTATCTCTGACGAAAGTTGTTTCCAGCTTGGTATCTTTCAAGAGAAAATGTTACCGTTCAAGTTTCAAAATTTCCCACTAAAATAATGGTTTGGGGAGCAATATCTCAATGTGGTGCTACACCCTCTGTATATAGTTGATGGAACTGTTAATAGTGCAAAATATTGTGATATTTTAAATGGTTTTCTTCTTGAAACGGCTCATATTTTATATCCAGAGGGGTGACGTTTTCAGCAGGATAATGCAAGATGCCATACGTTTGCCTATACTTAAGCTTGGATGCAAGAACACCATTTGGCAACAATTCCATAGCCAGCAGCTTCACCAGACCTTAGTCCCATTGAAAAAAATGGGGACTAATGAAGATTGAAGTGGAACGAGCACCTCCACGAAATAAACAAAATTTGATTCGCTCAGTTTTACAGGCCTGGACTACGGCCACTGATGGAAGCTACCCTCCACTACGGCCACTGATCCCAGAAGATGTCGTGAAATTTCTTTGCACTGCTTTTTTTGCATTTAATCTACTCTTGCGGTTAAAGTACTATTTTATCTACTATTTTTTATAAATATTAGGCAATTTTAACAGTTGCTATGCAAAATAAAAACACTAAATCACCACGATACACCAAAACACTTTTACTTTTACACTGGACGCGCGTTTCGCTAACCATGTTAGCATCATCAGCAGATGATTATAAACTAAAGTACAATCTACAAGTTGAGCGTTTATATACTCGCTCAGTGAGCACCGAGTGGGCGTGGCAAAATCTAGCCAACCGAGTCAGATCCAACTGAGCGTAACAGTTAGATTTCCGCCACTAGAGTAGTAGGAACAAAGAACTTGAAGGAATTGGACCGTTGACTCTGTTCATACTATCTTTACATTTATTAATTCTGATGCTTTCATATGCATCTAATTGCCTGTAATTTGAGACTTGTTTAATTAATTTTAAATTATTAAGATCTATACAATGTTCTTTATCAACAATATGTTCGGCAACGCAAGATTTATCCGGTCTACCATATCTTATCTGAGCTAAATGTTCTTTAATCTAGTTAATATTGATTTTCTAGTTTGCCCAACATATTTCTGATTACAATCTTTACAAGAAATTTCATAAATACCCGACCTTTCCAGTGGAGGTGTTTTATCCTTTGGATTACCTAATAATTGTTGTAATTTATTATTAGCACTATACACAAGTTTATAATTTACATTCTTCAAAATTCCTTTTAGACCACGGGATAACTCTCTATCAAACGGCATCGAAAAATATTTAGACGTGTCTTTCTCCACTTGAAAAGTCGAATTTTCAGAAATCATTAACCTATACCTACGTTTTCTAATTAATTTATCAACTAGTGAAGGAGAATATCCATTACACTCAGCTACATTCCTAATGTAATCTCTTTCTATTTCATATCTTTCTTTGGAAAGTGGGAAACTAAGTTATCTATGAACTAGGAAATTTAAACTAGCCATTTTATGTTCAACACTATGATGTGATTCATTAGGAATATATCTGCGTGTGGTCGTATTTTTCCTATAGATATTAAATTCCAGGCAATTATTAATATTTCTAATAACTCATACATCTAGAAATGGTAATCTGTCGTTGTTCTCAATTTCATGCGTAAATTTAATGGAAGGAAAACGATTATTAACTTAGAAATAAAATTATCTATGGTGTCTCAATGTGTGTCAAAAACAACAAAAATATCATCCACATACCTAACCCATACTCTTGGAAAATACTTAAACTGATTCTTAGCTTCCACTTCAAACCTGCTCATGAATAAATTAGCCAAAAATGGAGACAATGGATTACCCATTGCTGTACCTTCCCGCTGTTCAAAAAAGTTGTTATTAAATTGAAAACAGTTTTGTTTCATACATAACGATGTAAGCTCAATATATTCAATCACAGTTTTGTTGTCGAGACCATTTGCGTTCAGTAATTCCTTCAAATAGCCTAAAGTATGTGGAATTGGAGCACTTGGGAACAACGAAGATACATCAAAGGAGACCAAAATTTCACCTTCATGCAATGTTATATCTTTAATTTTGTTAATGAATTCAATATTATTTCTAACTGAGAAAGAAGGTTCATGATCAGGTAAATTTTCAAACTCACTTGATAACCATTTTGCCAAATTATAAGTCGGAGAACCTACAGCCGAAACAATTGGGCGCTTAGACTTGTCCGGTTTATGAATTTTTGGCAAAGCATACAATTTTGGTAATGAGGGATTGGATACTTGCAATTTCCTCTTTAAAGAAAGATCAATAAGGGTGTTACATTCTTTTAGAGTTTTTTTAACGTCTGCCACCATCTTAGACAAAGGATTCTTTTTCAAATTTATGTAGGGGCCATTATCGATTAAGTTGTTAACCTTTTATCTAATATAACAACCTTATTTCCCTTATCAGCTTTTAGATAGAAACAATATTTGTTACGCAAACTCTTGACAATATTGTGCTCTTTGTTAGATTTTAATGAATTACTTGAAACGATATTTTTTGATAACTGATTTCTACAAGCCTCTCTTGTAAATACCTTAGAAGCCTCGGGCAAGTGCTGAATAGCAGTTTCAACACCAACGACGATTTCCTCCAAAGCGCTACCAGAATTGGGCAATGCATGCTTTAAACCTTTGTTTAATAAACTGAGCTAGTTGCTATGGAAAAAAGAACCAAAAATATTAAGAATCGTAGCCTGGTACAGAATCTACGTTAAATAAAGAAACACAGGGAGAGCCATAAAAGATTTAAGTAAAGAAAATACGTTAATGTTTTAAAAAAACACGTCTTCTCCAAACTCAAGTGGAATTTCTCCAATTCCTTTCCTCTTTTCCTGCATATTTATACGGTTTACCTCGAAAATTAAGCTGGGGAGCCCTTAACATAAATATTAAACATTCGATTTGTCCCTGTTTCTTTCTTCCAGAAGGTTATTTCTTTATTATTCAGTTTCACTCGATGCAAGGGATGAATTTTGTGCCCTCTATTCCTACATTTCCCCGTATTAAGACTGACTGCGGTGGAAAAATGGGGGTGGTGGCGGTTTTCCACCGTTGAAATCCTGATTTCCCCGTTGGTGCTTCCTAATTTTCCTTCGACTGGATTAAGCCAACTTGTGGAGGCTCTAATAAGGGCACATTGTTAAGTGCTACGTAACAGAGAGAAAAGAGAATGTCCCTAGGGTTGGGTTTTTGAGGATTATTTCTTAGTTAGAATATGTTTGTACGCGTAAAAATATTTTTTTACGTGTAACAAATAGTTTTTTACTTGTAACAAATAGTTTTTTACGTGTAGAAAATATTTTTTATGTGTAAAAAATAGTTTTTCACGTGTAAGAAATAGCTTTATACGCGTAACAAATAATTTTTTACACGTAATTATTTGTTTGACTTTTACAAAATATGTATTAAAATATCAATATTTTTGATAAACACTTTGACAGCTCACAAATACACGTCGCATTCACTAAGTAGTATGTCCTACGCTGTCCTTACCATTTCTTCGATCGTTACCACTTTTTGTTACCACTAGCTCGTGTATCACAGCCTTGAATTTTTACTCTCACCGAGCGTAAAGAAGTTTTACTTTGACAAGAAAATTAAAAAAAAAATAGTAAAATATTGTAGAGATGGAGATTAATGCTTACAAATTGATTATTTCTGTAATAAATTAATTTGTAAAAGTAATAATGTAGTAAATTTCTGTAATCTCTCGTTTAGATTAGGATTTATTTTTCATATCAACATAGGACCTATTCTGCTTTATTTCGTACAACTACAGGGGGTAAAGTTTTTATTTTTTTTAAAATTGAAACTTCTTTACGCTCTGTGGGCGAAATTGAAGGCCCTGACTTTCTAAGATATGAGTAAATATGTTTCGATAGTTTCAGAGATAAATAAATAAAAAATATACAGGGTGGTCCGAACTGTATTCCGGAAACTTCGGGAGCATATTCTGCAGATAAAAAGAAGTAAAAAACTTCTTATAAATGTATGTCCTAAAATGCTTAGTTTCGAAGATACAGGGTGTAGAAGTTTCATTTTTACTTCGATTCTTTCCAAATAATTTCTGAAGGAACGTTAATATTTGGATGAAAATTGGTGTCTGGTAGTTTTTTGACATGAGAAATTTGATTTTGATGTCATTATAACTCCTGTTTGTAGAGGGCGCCACCAACATTTGTTTTAACTGATTTGAAGAGTAATAACTTTTTGTCCGTACCTGTATAGAACTGCTGAGTGAAAAAATATACATTTTCGTAATTTTTTACGTAAGATACGTCTCTTGGTAAAAATCGTTACGAGCAACCCTTTTCGAGATATTTAGAATGGGAATAGTCAATACATGTCATTTGACAAAAAACATATATGTTGAGTAGATAGTTATTTGACCAAAATGATAAATTTGGAAAATTTTATTTTCCAAATTAAAAATTTGAAAAAAAAATCGAAAAAATGATGAAAATAATGAAAAAAAAGTTATATAGTTAGTGATTAAAAATAAATATTTGCGGAATTTGCAGGGGTCTGGTCGTGAAGAAATTTATGCCCTAGCTCAGATAATTCGGAGAGTAGGGGCGGGTTAAGAGCGCCACTGACTTTAGACGGAAAAGGCAGAAATCCCCCAAGATATATTTAGGCCTCACAAGTTCCACAAATACATAAAAAAAATAAATAATTAAATAAAAAAAATATATTATTAGATTTTAGAGTAAAAGGTTGACATAGGGCCAAAGGAAATATAAAAATAATAAAGCAACTGATTAGTTTCAGTACCCTCTATTGAAATATAAAGAGTAAATATAGGAAACAGTAAATAGAAAATACCAAATAGCAATTAATAAATTAAATAAATCAATTAAAAAATGGTGCAGAATTTGGCACAAAGATGCTTCAGAATTTGGCACAAAAACATTTCAAATTTATGATTTCCGTCTATTAACTATTTAGCCAACATGTTGAATTTATGTCAATAATGACAGGTATTGTTAATTTCGATTTCAAATATCTCGAGAACTATTACTCGTGGCGATTTTTATTAAGAGATCTTTTTTACGTTAAAAACGTCGTAAATGTATATTTTTTACTTAGTAGTTTTATACAGGTACGGACGAAAAATTATTACTCTTCAATCCAGTTAAAAATATGTAGGTGGCGCCCTCTACAAGTAGGAGTCATATTGATATCAAAATCGAATTTCTCATATCAAAAAACTCCCAGACACCAAATTTCATCCAAATATTGACGTTACTTCAGAAATTATTTGGAAAAAATCGAAATAAAAATGAAACTTCTACACCCTGTATCTCTGAAACTAAACATTTTAGGGCATACATTTATACGAACTTTTTTACTTATTTTTATCTGCAGAATATAATAAAATATACATATTATAAAATAAAAAGAAACGAAATAATAAAGGGAGGAATAATAAATAACACTCAAAGCAATGTATTAATATGTATCTTTATTTCATCTTGGTCCAAATCGCTAATATATATGTATATAACAGTTAACAATTTATTAAAAGCGGTTGAAATATTCTAAAATGTAACGTTAGCCAGCTAAGGTCTCGCAATTATTATGCTCTGATTAATAACAACAACAGTGACAGAGAGACCTTTACCATGGATAGACTATTATGTATATTTCTGTTCAGGAAAGGGGGTAGAGGATTTATTGCGTTGGATGATATATGCCGTGACCCACCGAGCAATGTGGGATATACAGGGTGATTCTCTAACTAGGAATAAATTCAGTAAATCAGTGATACACTTGTGGAAATATACCATATGTACAGGGTGTCTTATTTTCGTTTGTTTAACAGAGTTTTTTATTAATGAGTACAGGTACAAAAATGCGGTTTTCATTGTCAATGAATTTTGAACAATTTGGACAATTTTCTTTAATACCTGAAATATTAGACATAATGTTTATAAATGGTTTTAAAACTTTGGCAAAAAAATCATTTGGCATATTTCTGAATTTATTCCAAGTTGGAGAATCACCCTGTATGGTGTAACCCACAGAGTAACATAGAATAAAGTATTTTAAAGTAAAAAATGTATTTTTTCCATTTGATTTTTTTACACAAATAGATTTTTAATTTTGTTTCAAAGCTTAGGCCGAATGAAACCTAGTCAATTTTTTATATGTACAGAACAAAAAAAAAAAGAAATTGTTATAACATTTTTTATGTATTTTAAGGAGAGGTTATATACAGGGGGATTGGATGAAAGAAGGCACGAAGCGTAGGATGAAGGGAATAGTAATCTAGTAGATAGAGCAAGTTTTTACATATTTTAAGTCAAGTTTCTTTATGCGTTTATTTTATTGCCCTAGATTCAATCTTAAGGTGGGTATTCACTTGCAACAAAACGCTCCGAACAAACCAAACGCGCCGCGCACTACAAACAATCTACAACCAAACATTTTCCGGGCACAGTTAGCCTGGGCCAAGATGCCAAGAAAAAAAATATATAAAGTTTGAGTATTATATTTTTTAAATGCTCATACCTCTGGGTTGAAAAAAATATTAAAATGAAAATCGCCGACGTACAATTGGGGTCTCTACACAAATTTCAAAAAATATACTTTTTTAGTCAGTATTAAAAGCTGCGCACAAGTTTTGGTAAGAATATTCAAGGACCATTATCACCTAAACGTAACCTTCGCTCCCCTTTTTCTGAAAACAAGAGATTGGGTCTTCACACAACTTTAAAAAATATATAATTTTTTATCCAATGGCAAAAGTAAAAAAAGTTATTTCTTGTAATTAGTTTGAAAGGAACACACTGGCAAATAAATTTAATAGATTTTTAATACTTATTTCAGGTCTGTTCTTCAATTTTTATATAATATTTTACTTTTAGTGTGAAAATTATAGATATTAACCAAAATAGGCTATGCGACCAAACGTAAACAAATTGGCACGAAGCAGTTGACTACGCAGTTTTCTGTCAAAAGTTCAGTTTTATTTAGTTTTGCATCGTCTGGTTATATGTTAATGTGGAATTTTTTTAGTTTTTTGTGATGTCAGAATCAAAATCTAATGAAAATGTGAACGACTTTGCTAATTTTACATTTTGTCAAAAACGGTCCCATGAAGAGTCGCGATCTGCTGTATGTTATACATGTTTTAACAAGGCTAAACGACATGTTAAAATTACAGGTAAATTGTTTGGTTTAATAATGGATACATGGCCAAATGACAGCATTGATGACAATTGCTTGGCCTTATTTTGTGTGTGGTAGCTGATATATAAAATTAGATAAACAAAAAATGACTAAAATTGTGGACTACAAAAAATTTAAGGTCAAAATACATCGAAAAGAGAATTTATGTAGCTGTAAAATATGTGAAGTTGTCAGGTTTAGGCCTAATCCCAGAACTAAAGTAAACAATACGCGCTCACCACTGTATCCAATAACAAAATTTGTTGTTGGTAGACCTAGGTCTGAGCAAAAATTATAAACATTTATAAAAATTGCTGAAAGCTGGCTAAGAAGTTCTGGGATACAATTAGACCATTACAGCAGATTTAATGGAAATAATGCCAGAAACTTGCTTAAAAAAGTTGACGTCCTTAAAGCACTAGATCCTGGTATGACTGTAATTAACTTACTTTGTAACAAAACTTTATTTTATTATTGTTATTTGGACACTAAGCCCTTTGCTTATTTTTTAGATAACAAATACATAGAGGTATTTTGTGCCTTCCATGATGTGGTAGCCAGCTGTTCTGGAAAATATATTGATACCAATTACGAAGCCTATATACTGAAATATTCCGACAAAAAAAGAGATACGAAAATCAGTTTCACTCCAAAAATTCACGCTGTTGTTCACCATATAGTGGATTTTGTTAGTATTTCACAGAAAGCATTGGGCTTTTACTCTGAGCAAGCCTCAGAGCAGGTGCATCACTCTTTTAGGTTGTTCTCAAAAAACTTTAATATAAATCTGAGATCAAAAAACTATCTAAAATATCTCCTTAGGAGTGTTGCTTTCTACAACAGTAACCATGTTTAAAATTTATTTATTTACTTATAGCTAGTACCTAATTGTTTTCTTCCTTTTTAGTCTAAATTCAGTTTGTGTTAAAGTTATTAATTGTACTTCCTTAATTGTTAGTTTGTAGTTTTACTTGTTTACTAATACTTATGATCACCTTTTGGTGATGATGGTCGTTATTTATTATTAACAAAACTTTTTGCGCGCTTTTTACTTTGGTTGAAAAAGTTTTTTTTTTAATATGTGTAGAGACCCCAATTGTACGTCGGCGATTTTCATTTTTATATTTTTTTGAAGCCAGTGGTATCGGCATTTATTAAATAAAGTACTCAAAGTTTATATATTTTTTTTCTTGACATCTTGGCCCAGGCTAACTGTGCGGGAGCGCTCTGAACGAGTGTCTTTTTTATGTGTCATCAGTGGTTTTTTTATGTGAACAATTAAAACTATTAACTTTATCTAAAAAAAGAAATCGATATTCAGCTGACACCCTAATATTATGTGCAATATTAAATACAATCAGTCCTCATGCATATAAGTATTTAAGAAATCATGGATTTTTAACATTGCCGCATCCTGATACACTAAAATCTATATGTAATTCGTTTCTCACTGACCCAACTCTGGAAGAAAGACAATCTTTTTTACTATATGCCAAAAATGTATACAAATATTTAAAAGATCACCAAAAACACATGATTTTACTCATGGATGAAATTCATATTAAACCATATATGGATTATAAGGGAGGAAATATTGTTGGAACAGCTGCTAATAGTGCCACTTTAACCAATTCAGCATTTACTTTTATGATTAGCAGCGCACTTTCAGATTTTAAAGAAGTTGTACATATTTCACCAATTTCAAAAATTGATCATAACGCGCTTTTTAATCTTATAAAAACCATAATTTTGGGATTAGAGACTATTGGATTCAAAATTTTTTGTATTTTAAGTGATAACAATGCAATTAATAGTAAAGCAATGTGTAATTTTTCACCCAATAAATAAACTAAGTATTGTTTTTCCTCATCCTAGTAATAAGAATCGACCTTTGTTTTATTTATTTGATTCGGTGCATTTGTTAAAATGCGTAAAAAATAACTGGCTTATTTCAAAACCTGACCAAATTTTAACATATCCTAATTTTGAAACTTCTGAGCTGAGATATGTGTCTTTTGTCTAAAATAATTTTAGAGTCTGACATGTACTAGTAATGTGGTTGTCTGTTTTTTAATATGGTATGTGTACATGTATTTGATAATAATTATAATTTTCTGAAGAAGACCTAAAAATGGTCGAAACGTACGTAAGAAATAAAAACAACTTTTAATTATTATGTTGTAAATTGCTGGCCTAAAACCAAGAATAAACCCCAACTATAATAGAATTTATAACATAATAGATTCCTGTTTTTTTTTTCAAATTGATACATTACAATTTAATGAATATAATATGATTAATGATGATACTGGAAAACGTACCAGAGTAAATTTAGTTTATTTTTCCTCTGAAATCATATTATTTATAAATAAAACATAGAGTATTACATCGAAAAATCCTACTATTAGAGAAACGGTAATATACAAAAAAAAATAGCAAAATATTGTGAAAAATAATACTATTTTAGTATACGCTCTATATACGCAATGTGTATCTAATGGCCTACTGACGAGCGGTCGCGCGTCTTGTTCTGAGGCCTTCTTGTCTAGGTGGTATTGGCGCGGCGCGTTTGGTTCGTTCGGAGTGTTTTGTTGCAAGTGAATGCCCACCTTTACAAACACATTTCTAATATTTGTACAAAGTAGTTTATTGTACTGCAACACAATATTTAGTAAGTAGAACAACTTTAATAGTATAATATTTGGTTTTAAAAACTTATATATGCCTAAAGAAGTGAAGCGTTAAAATTGTTACTGCATTTTCACAAAATTATAAATATTTCAAAAACGGTAAGATTAAAATGCGCTAAACCTTAATCAAATTTACCTTTATTTTAATCATAGATACTAAAAATTTAATAATATACAAGGTATTCTTTTTAAAAAAATAAAATTTGATATTTTTTATTTATTTAGGCCACTCTGTACCTTCTGAAAATAATTTTAAAATGCAGTCTTTAGCAGTCCACTAAAAATCCCATCACACACAATTTCTAAAAATATAATCATTTGGCTATAATAATACTCAATGTCGAAGTGTAAACAACCCTATACACATAAATTTTTATAATACCTACTTTTGCATTTACTGTGGTGTGATTTGGCTTTAATTTTATTTCACTTCTTACTTTGTTCTTGATGGTTTTGTTTAACGATTTTAAAATTACATGTTTCCTTATTTTAATTTGGGCGTGTCTGAAAATTAATTCCAAACTTATACCGATAGGAAAGGCTGATATCAGCCCAAAATTACCGCCAGTTGCTGATTTACGTGTCGGATTTGGGCTGCAGGCCAGTCTACCTCTTGTAAATCCAGTAATATTAAAAATTAATTTGACTTAACGTACAACGGTCCGTAATAATGAACAGCTATTGTTGCTGGACACGCAACACAGAATGTTGCTATTGACCTTTAATTATTATTTTTCTTTATTTCGGCCCTTTGAATAAGGAGGTATATCGGTTGGAAAAATAAAAGAATAGTAACTGTTGCATTCTGTATGATTGATGACTGGATTTAGAACTAAATGTACAAAGTTAAATATACAGTTGTAGCACAGATTATACAGATTATAAACTTTGTTTTTTCTTTATTTTTTTTCGTGGTTCCAATTTTCGGAATCGGGCACTAGTTAGGTTACTAGTTCGCGCACATAGCTCGCCCACTTATGGCCTCTAAAATTGTGCACAGCGCCTGACCGGCACAGTTATTAGAGAGATATCGGAAAACCGAATAGCGTCATGCAGTATTTGCACGTACCTTATCATGGTTACGATATGCGCGAGTCAATTTTTAACGCAACACCCGCTAATAACGTTACCGCCTGACGTAATTTGCGGATCAATTACACCAAGCGCTATTTCTAAATAACGTTTAAAAATTGCTTAAATGGGCATATGCGGGTATTTGACAACAAGGGCCGGCCGGCGAGATCTTTTATTTTAGGTTATGTTTGAATTGTTTTGAATTATTACTTTAGTTTTATTAGGTAATTTGATATTTAAGTAGCTGGGATTAGTTTTAATTAAATAAATATGGCCCAAAATATGGATTCCGCCTCTTCCAATATTAAAGAACCTATAAAGAGGCTTAGGTTTACAGCAGATGGCGACTTAGCCCTTATAAGAGAATTTGCTGCTTGTTGTCCTAAACCCACTGGCAGACGTTGAACAATGAAACACTGGAAATAAGCACTTTAGCCCTTTAGTTTTAAAATACCTAGTAAACAAAACAATTTCAAAGTTTTAAATTCAAAGTTATGTTAAGTTTAAATAGCGGACGCGCCGCGAACAGAATTCTTTCCGATCCGATAACTATAAATGAAGAGAGTTAATACCACCTCACGTAAAGGAAATAACACCTGGCCTTATTAACGTCCATGCCCGCTATTCGGTTTAGCGATATCTCTCTATTACGCTTATTGTTATTTTACGCGAGTTTATTTTTGCACACAGGAAATTTTACCCGTTTGCACATCGTCATAAAAATCAATTTTCGTACCACGAATTACGGACAAGATTTTTATCTGTATACTTATAGGATACCTAATCTGTGGTTGTAGCTTGTAAATGCATAAAATTAATGTTAGCTAACAAGAAAATTTTTGCTACAACCGGTTATAGAATTTAATATTTTTTGATTGTTAAATTAAATTAAACTTTTTTAGTACTCTATACCTGGTGTGTTTTCCAAAATGGAGCCTCCATCCCTATACAGGGTGGCGCCTCTCATACGCCGCGGAGGCTCCAAGGAGAACGACAGTTTATATTGAAATGAAATTTTGTGAGCATATGTAGGTTAATTCGGAGCACTTTTTAAAAATATAGAGTTCTACAGGGTGTCCCCAAAAAAATTTACATATCAAAGTTGTGTTTTTTATAATAGAACACCTTATATATTAATTGATTTTCAGATTCTGTGAGAAAAAAAAAATTATAAAGGTGACTTTTATAAGAGAAGTATATGACCAAAAATGTAAGGTTTTTGACATATTTAACATTTTCTAAAAATAAAGAACAATTTTTAAATTACAACAAAAGCTACCTAAATTGGAATTTACCCAGTATAGCCTAATGTTTAGTTAAATTAACTATTGTACTTTAAATCAAATTAAAACTTGATCCAAAAAGTTATACAGGGTGAGACAAAATTAATATTGAACATCGGTCACCTTTAAAAGCATGTTACTCTCTTATTTTAAATAGAACACCCAGTATATTATTCCGATATTCAATGGAGAATTCATGTCTCTTCAAAATACTATTAAGGTTGCCTACCCCTCAAACAAAGATTTTCCTAGATATTTTCATTTACATGATTTGATCTGAATAGATCTTTATTATTTGATAAAATCTAGGTGGCTGTGATATGTCTGACGTTACTTCAACATAGGTGTCTAGTTAGTCCAACCTTCACAACTAGTTATCATTTTGTGTCATACAATAGGCAAGGAAGAATTTTGAGCATTTGATGTCATCTAGCTAATTTTCATCACGTAATTATAGGTTTATATCTAGTTTTAATTCTGTAATAATTAAAATATGTTTTAAACGTGTATCTTTTTAATACTGTTGAGTCTTTCACTCTACAATCTTTAATTTGTGCTAAATTAACAAAAGGTATATCACACAGCCACCTAGATTTTTTCAAATAATAAAGATCTGCTGATGCAAAATCATAAAAATTACTGGCAGACCGTGCAATCTAACATTGTTGCAGTAGAACCTCTTTTAGTGCGAAAGTAAACCATATTCAAAAATGTCAAAAGTTGACATATGATATGTCATTCTGTTGAGAGTATCATTTTCTCTCGAATAAAGCAACAAAACACCGACGCGACAGTACCATTAAAATCAAAAGTTATAGTCATTTCCTGTGAAACAGGAAGTGACAGAAAACAATTGAATACGTCAATCAATCCTAATTTATGTCATATACCCAAGTAGCATTTGGACGTTATCTAACGTTGGGTATACGTCGCGTTCAATAAACCCGACGTCGGGTACCAACGTCGGTTCGACCGCCTGACGACCCTTATTTGCACCTAAATGGGGAATACAGATTCGGGTCGCCTCGACGTCGGTATCTGACCTAATAGGGAATGTAATTCTACCAATTACCAACGTCATATTACGTTGGATTTTAGTCACTTAAAATTCGTGGCTAAGCACTTACGTTACGTTTGGTTTCATATTCGCTACCAAGAATACATAAAAACCTAACCAAACTATCTAATTACAAATGGATTCATAATCACTCCTCGAATATAACTATAACTGCCTATCTAATTTCATATTATAATAATTCTGAATCATTAATCCAGACATCAGTTTTGTCAACGGAAGGCACTTGTTTGATATATCTGATTAAAATACTCCGGAAAACAACGAGCGCCTTCAAAATTAGGTAGATTTATGAAATAAAAATATCTATAAAAAAGTAACTCGCAAAATATTTTTTTAATTTTCTAGCTGGTTTAATCATAAAACTGTACTGTGGTTCCCCCCAAACTCAACCTTATCAATATTATTCTACTAGAAATGGAAATGTGAATATAAATTTTAAAACAAAAACGATTTTAAAATGGCTGACAATCGAATACTTGTTAAGAATGGCGGATTTCTGTGTCCGACTTAATATGAACTACCAATATACCAATTCCGACCGGGTCTCCAACATTAGTCGTCTCACACGACCGAAGTCATCAAACCGGACGACCGGCAATCGTATTATGACGTATATAATTCCAACGTACGCCACGTAACATCACTTTGCGTATCAGTGATTTTTGGATTTGTGCAACTATATTTTAGTTTTTGTTTTCTCCTTAAAAAAAGGGCAGCCACTTTTTTAAGATAGTATATATATACAAAATTTAAAAGAATTGGAACCAGTACCTCACATGTGGGCGGAGGATGGGGTCTGCTGGTTTCCTAAGCTAAAAAATGAAATTAAGATGCACCAGTGTAATGCAGCATCTCTTCCTGATAAAAAGCATTTATGGGTGGAGACAAGACATCACTACTACTATTATTATTTCGCAAAAGCCTCGACCACTTTCTGTAAAATGTAGATGAATGTCTAAATGCCTTTTTAGTGTTTTTTTTAGGCATAATAAAAAAATTAAGTTACGCAAATGCTACTTAATGGGTTGTATTTACGGACGTAAATAGAGATACGTAAATTAGGTTATAAATATGAACATAAAATACAACAAAATATAATTGGACGTTACTTTCGGTATTATCAGTGTGACGTATCCTATTCGGACAACGGGTAGACGTCGGGCTAGTTCAAGTATATGTACGTCGTGCAAGCCAACGTGGGAACGACGTTGGGAAATTAATAAAAATGGTACGTTGTTATTTTGTACGTCGACAGATCGTTGGATTTACCGACTCGGATCCAACGACGTCGTTTTTAATAGGAAAGCGACGTCACCGGTAGTATCACCAGCACCTGACCTAAATTTGCACAAAGTCTGACGTCGCTTCAGGTCAGATTTAGTTCGAAGTCAGATAGATGCTACTTGGGTATTAACATACCAAATCTCGTTTTATTATCTAATAAAATAAAAAACTTATAGGGGTGAGCCACTTTTGAGATGCACCCGGTATTGTCCGTCCCTGTTGTTTATATGCACCTCACAAAAAATAATACACCCGTGATGGTTTTTTTTAAGAAAAAAATAAACTTACTATTATAAACTACTTTGTACAAAACATCTTTGCCTGAAAGCAATAAACATTTGTTTGCATTTACCTGTTCAGTATTACCTTCACAAACACAAAATACTCTCAACATTTCTCCACATTACATCCTTATACCAAAAGTCTAACCAACGCAGACTCGAACACTAGGCATATATTTATCAAAAAACTACACCACATAGTCTACGTCTCAACATCTGCGCACCACATCATCGTCTTCAGCGCGTCGCTCAGCTGTTCGAAATTATTGTCGTACAAGCGCAGCAGCCGGTCCTGCACGTGCCGATGCCGTCAGCGCAGGTCAGGCTTGAAACCGAGATTTTTCCGTTGCAGGAACAGGTGGATCTCCTTGAAGGAGGGCCTATCGGTTTCGTTGCGGTTCCAGCACTCCAGCATCAGGTCGTAGATTTCTTTGGGGCAGTTGTGCGGCAGGTCCAGGTAAATCTGGAACAAAAAGATGATTAGTATTGTCAAGACTTAAATAGATGTCAACTTGGGTTTAGATCAAATTGGGGAAAAAACACAAATAATATAATCCTAGTAAATAAAATATAATTCGAGTAAACCAATTTGATATAGGCCCAAGAGATCGGTTACCTGCATGACATCGACACAGATATGTTTTTAAATAACATTGATAATTAAACAATTAAAATACAACAATCTCGGGTCGATAATCAAACGCAGGCTACCAAAGTTCGATTTCCTCATGGTCATAGCCGGGTGAATGTAATTAGATGAAAACAGATTGAACGACGTAACAGGCGATGACCACGAGGGATAGGAAATATAAAAATGTATGCTAAAGAGAGGCGAGCTGGTCAGTCGGTCGATGTGAGTCGCATTATTACGGTCAGTAATTCGCGTTATCAGTCCGTTAGTTGAAGACAGCGCAGACTGAAGATGTTCCTGTAAGTACTTAGTTAACTAAACCATTAAGTCTTGGCATTCCCCAAAATTGTATTATACTGTGAACTTTATATTAAATAAATGTGTATTTTGTTCAATGGTTGTTTTGATTGAGAGTGAGAACCTGGTATAGCGACCCTAGCAAACAACCCCCAGCTAGGTCGCGACAGTATCACTGGGCAACAGCCAAAAAATGTATCTTAAAAAAATCAACAAAATATTACTACTAAGATATTTTTTAAATATTTAGAGATACGTTCATGTGTTCCCTTATCTTAAGCCATGAACAAGTTAAGAATTTTTTTTGTTAATATTGGTATATTTGCACATACAGGGTGGCGCACCTCCTTCACCTCGGTCGATTATACGAAAACGGAAAGATGTAGAAACAAAATATTTTATGGGTATATGTGGGGAGGTAATGTGGGCACACTTTAAAATTATTTTGAAATGTACAGGGTGTTTCAGAACTAAGATCCATACCAAAGTTATATTTTCTCTTATGGAACACCCGGTATTTTAATCAAAGACATTATAAATATAGACCGAACATCTCATTCATAAATACTCGTTGGTAGTGTATCAAACATTCCAATGTGTCAAACAAGGACAGAAGAGACAGAGAAGTCTAAAATTTCCGACCCCGGCAACTAGGCGCATTTGGATTGTTCTAATGGCCAGTGGCGTATCGTTTTTTTGGAACGAATTTAATTAGTAAAGTAAAAGTAAGGTAATTAGTAAAATGTTTACTCCATATTAATATACTAGATTAACACTTTTTCGTCAGATGAGTTTTGTTATAAGGTCTAATATAATAATATAATTAATATCCCACATATACTTATGTTGAAACGTTAGTAGGTAGTTTTCGAAAATCGCTCCAACGTAAATTTTCAATTTAAACTTTCAGTTAATTCTATATAAACTTTCAGTTACTTTTGAATATTTACAGGGTGACTCAGGCTTCCGAAACAGTTCTATATTAGGTTTGTGGTTGGTGACTTTTCTTTCAATTTTTTTTTCAGAATATGGAGGCAATGGTAAAGCACATTTTAGACATTTTTGTAAACATAGGTGGCCGGAACATATTTTCAAACTAAAGTTGTAGATTTGCCATTAAATTTCCATTCCAGAAATACCTAGGGTTGCCACCTGTCCTTTTTTAGAATAACTTGTCCTTTTGACTTTTTTTGACTTAAAAAGTCATTTTTATTTACGTATTTTCCCTGAGAAAATTACCTACAGCAAAGAGAAATATTATTTGCGTCCAAATTTAATTAGAGATGTTAAGATTAATGTGTTAGATTAATTAGAAACGTATAAATAAATTTTTCTTGTTTAGAATAGGCAACATTATTTAGAACTTCCCGTCTAATCTAAAATGATAATTTAGGTTTTAGTTTTACTTTTTTTGATCTTAAAAAGAACTTTTTAAAATTAGTAATTAGTAACGATTTAGTTAGTTCGCAATCGATAGCTTCCCGTAAAGTACTGTGTAATAGTTGTTTAATCTTGTATTATTAATAACTTCCTATACCTAAAATCAATATTTAACGAGAAAATTGTGTTTTTTTGAAAATATAAGACAAGATTTGACTTTCGGTCTTCTTCTTGTATTATGATGGTTCTGATACGAGGCAATTACCTTTTAGTCTCTCAATAGAAGGCATTTATCATTAAAAGTATCAAATCTGTGTGCTACAGTATGGGATTTCTGTCGCATAATTAACATTACTTTTAAAGGTAGCTTCATCAGACAATCAAATTTTAGTTAAATGTCCCAATCTTCATGAACTGTATTAAGCATATGTATTGCGGTTTGAATCACCCTGTATGTTGACAAAAATATTTTGAAAATGTGCGTCACAATGGCCCCCATCTTATGTAAAAAATTGAAATAAGAATTACAAACCAAAAACGTAATAGGTAAAAAGCTTTTTTGGAGGCCTGGGTCACTCTGTATATAGGTATGTATACAACTAGTAGCCTAAGAATTATTTACAGTTCGTCCCATTCTAAAAAAAAGGTAGGGTGGTAAAAAATTGTATAAACGAGGCCGAAGGGGCAGATATAATAATGCAATAAAATGTAAAAAAGGGCGGGTAAACACCTTGGTTTATTTGTTGAGCAAAATTCCTTTAGAATATCGTATATAATGACCAAAATATGACGCAATTTTAAGAAAAAAAATGTCACTTTCTGGCTTATAATAAAGTTTCAAATGCAACGTTTATATTCAAATTTGTTATGATCTACAACAGTTAAGTTGTAATTGAGACGAATTATAATTCAATTACCGGCTACTACGTTCTTGTTTTAATAGCTCAAAATTCAACAAATATAATTAGAAATTATTTTAATTGTGAGAGGCTCCCTTGTGGGACGCCTATGTACGGCGATTACGGCGCGGCGGAAACAATACCTACCTGTGAAAAGACAAATTCGGATAATTTGAGCTTATTTTTCCACACATTTGACACTGTCGTACCATATTGAAAATTCGTAGATTCAAAAGTACGTTAAACAAAAGCAAAAACTACTGAAAAACACTGAAAAGTTCACTTCGGACTTGATTCCGACTTCAAACACACCGTAAGCTAAACGTAGTACGCTATAACGGACCAAGGGTCGTCGCGAGGGATGGTGGGACGGACGGCTCATTTCATTCTGGAAGACTAGCAGCGACGTTGCCAATAGTTCTAGACGTTTCAGCACATTAAACAGTAAACATGTCCTTTAATAGTAACGCATATATCCTCTGGTTAATAACATATTATTACGCATGCTTCTTTAAAAATAAACTATTAATTTAATTAAGAAATTGAGATTTATTGATATTCGGTGAAGGTTTTAAAGTCACCTTTTCTGCAAATCAAACTAAGTAGATAGGTGCAAATTTGAGATGTGGCAATGTCGCCTTCTCTATCTCAGTTGGTTTTTACAGTACGTAGTCAACCTCCGATTGTTTGATTGGGTTAAAATGCAAAATGTGATATCTGTTCTTCCTAAATCTATGATTTTAATTCATTTTTGGATTCTTGGGCCCAAAAAAGGTATTTATTATAAGGGTTAAATATGTTTAAAATTTTTGGTTTTTGCGATATTGAAAGATATTTAAATTTGCATGCTAAAATAGAATAGATTATTAACACCCTGTACATTACTTTTCAGAATTAGTTCTTGTGCTGAGTTTGAAGGTAGGGAAATCAACTTTACAGAAACATGTTATTCCTTCCTTAAATGTATACAGGGGTATCAAAAATTGCTGGTTTATTTTAAATATTTATTTTACATAAAAACTTCGTTATTTCGAATGCAACACTATGTATTTTTTTAAATAAATCGAAGCAGATGTAAATGCTCTTTCAAACTATATTAGGGTTTCCTATGCCTATCTCGCTCAGATTTTGAATAAAAAGCGATTTCAATAAAATTGTAATCAAGATGGCTTGGTTTAGTTTATGGACTTATTTAAATTTATACCAGTTTATTTTTATTTAATTAACCTACAATAGTTTAATAAATAATATTTATTAAATATGTGTTTATTGTTCTATCAAGAAAAACGAAGAAGTAGTATTTGAATATAATTTTTTCTTCGAATAAATGATGATAAAACAGTTTCTGTTGAACTTTTGGCACAAAAACATTTCAAATTTATGATTTTAGTCTAATAACTATTTAGTCAACGTGTTTAATTTATGTCAATGATGACGGGTATTGGTAATTTCTATTCCAAATATCTCGAGAACTATTACCCGTAGCGATTTTTACCAAGAGACCTTTTTTACGTAAAAAACGTCGCAAATGTATATTTTTTAACTAGCTAGTTTTATACAGGTACGGACGAAAAGTTATTGCTCTTCAAACCAGTTAATAAATACGTAGATGGCGCCCTCTACAAGTAGGAGCCATATTGGCATCAAAATCAAATTTCTCATGTTGAAAAAGACTCTCAGACATTTTCATCCAAATATTGACGGTACTTCAGAAATTATTTGAAAAAAACCGTAATAAAACTGAAAGTTCTACACCCTGTATCCTCGAAACTAAGCATTTTACAACATACATTTATACGAACTTTTTTACTCATTTTTATCTGCAGAATATGTTGCCGAAGTTTCCGGAATACAGTTCGGACCACCCTGTATATATTATACATTTTGTTTCAGCTTCGTATAACATTGGTTCAAGATAAAATGAAAAGTAATATTAAGTTAATATTACTTCATACATAAATTAGAAAAATTATTCAAACAGATTTTGTTACGCACACGAAACTTTTCCGACATTTTTTCTCATGAAAATTTAGATTTATTTCGCAATTTATTTTGCATACCAATCCTAACTCCATATAACTTTGAAATTATATTTTTTGTATTCTTTTTTTAACTGGTACTACGATAAAAATTAAACTTTCGTTCAATTTTATAAGATAAAAGTGTAAAAAAGTGTAATTCTGATGCTGTTTTTTTCCACCTAGGTAAACTTACTTAAAAAAATAATCAAAGAAGGGATAGCCATACATTACTAACTTCTAGAGATGCCTGTGCAATATATTTATTTATCTATACTAATATATAAAATCCTTATGTGACTGATATACTGATTAATCAGGATCCTGCTCAAACCACTCCACGTAAGAAGCTCAATTTTGGCATACAGATTGATTCTAGGGGTTCGATAAGAGGGGATTTTTCGAAATTCCAGTTCCAAGAGGGTGAAACCACCCCTCAAATATTACAATATTTTTTATTTAAAAAACGGTCAGGTTTCCGAAAAAACGCTTAAACACATATATTTTATTTTGTTTTTTAACATATTTTTTTTTTTTAAAAAAATGTATAAAGGGTGTTTCGAAAAATTTGGTCGTTGATTAATCACGATCCTGCTTAAAGCGCTTGACGTAAAAAGCTGATTTTTGGAAAACAGATTGACTTTAGGGTGTAGAGGTTCGATAAGAAGGGATTTTTCGAAACTCGAATTCTAAGGGGGTGAAACTATCCCTCAAATATTAAAATATTTTTTATATATATAAACCGGTGAGTTTTTCGGAAAAACTCTTAAACACGTTTATTTTATTTTGTTGTTTTACATATTTTAAGATTTTTTATAAATTTATACATGGCGTTTCATAAAATATGACCATTGAGTAATCACGATTCTGCTTAAACTGCTTGACGTTTAAAGCTGATTTTTGGCAAACGGATTGACTGTGGGGTGTAGAGGTTCGATAAGGAGGGGTTTCTCGAATCTCAAATTCCAAGAAGGTGAAAACGCCCCTCAAATATTACAATATTAGTTATTTAAAAAACGGTTAGTCTTTCGGGAAAACACTTGGACACGCATAATTTATTTTGTTTTTTTACATATTTTAAATTTTTTTTAAAAATCATACAGGGTGTTCCAAAAAGCTGGGTAATTGATTAACCACGATTCTGCTTAAACTGCTTGACGTAAAAAGCTAATTTTTGACAAACGGATTTTTCGAAAGTTAAATTCCAACGAGATGAAACTACCCCTCAAATATTACCAAGTTATATAATAATATCGCCATATTGTTTTTTCTCATGCTGACATAAATGTGAGAAAATTTTATCCAGTTTGTATGTTAATGGAAATTCTTGCTTTGCTTTATCATCACCATTACAAATGATTAATTCGACGCGAACGAAGTCGCTGGTACACGTTAGTATTGGAATAAATTAAAAAAGTCTATGTTTCTTCCTTTAAAGGATATAAGTTCTTTCATTAGAATTCTTGCATTTTTAATTTAAATTCATTATCATTTTTCTTTTAAGTTTATCCTTGACAAAGAAATAAATTGCATTATCCAAAAAAATATATATTTCAATTTCTTAAGTAGACTCGTTCAAAGAAAAATGTATATTTATTTAATTTTAGTTTGTTAGACAAACTTTTTAACTGCATATACAGACGTCGAACAACTTTCTTCAATTTTCTAAATGCATAATGCACTGTACATGCATAATTTAACTCGAGAAGCGTACAACAACCAACGACTGTAACCATAAATAAGTGATAAACTATCATAGCTAGGATTTCTGGGTGACATGAGAGATGTAAATAATTTATTACATAATATACTGGCTATACAGCTTGAACGTTTAGGGTCTTTATTAAAACATGAGCCCTAATAATAACGAATCGGTTTCTATATAAATTTAACAGAAACTACTACGTTTGAGATACAGATAAATTTCGATTTAGGGATATACAAAGGTTAGTCTTGGGCCGAGATTTCCGTATGTAAGAAGAGTACAATGCGTTTATAATGTACTGAACAAAGAGAGGACAGTAAACACGTTGCCAAACGTATGAAATAAACCGAGAAACTGTGTACATCGCTAACAGACGTAGAAGGGGATATAGCAGATTTGTCGCAATTAACCGGTCGACCCAATCAATACCTCTGTCAGTACTTAAAGTTCTAGGGAAAGGTGTACGTGATGCGTTCAGCTTCACGATTTAATTACGTCTCGTGATACTTGATTTGTTTATTTATTAACGAGTCGTTGTAATTTTCCCTCTAGCTTGATTTTTTTTAAGTGCAAGCTAGAAACACTTGCATTTTTGGTAAAAATAAGTGGAATTGAGTGGGTGTTCGACAGTGGTCGCGCTATTAGAACTCTGAATTCAAAAATCGATATCTCGAAATCTATTAGAAATAATAGATTGTAGTTTTTTCAAGAACTTTGTTAATATTTCTGCTGTATTTTCTTTGTAGACAGTATGTGAAAATCTTTATCAATAAAAAAATTACACGATTGCTGAAAATTGCTATGCTCTAAAAGTAAATGGATGGATTGTTTACAATTTTTGAATGGAAAAAACAACCTTATCGAATTTTTCTTATGTAAACATATTGTAAAATATCCGATCTTGAAAATAAAAAAAGTTGTTTCAATATCTAAAGTCGTTCTTGAGTTATGGCCTGTTATGTGTTAAAAAGTTCAGTTTTTAAATTATCGCGATTACTGACGTTTTCTCGTTATAAAAAAATGACACCCTAACGATATCCTTATAATTCCATTTCAGATGCTCAAAAACATGTCTAATGATTTTAGTTATCTGTTGAAAAAAATAAGCGGTTTGCGATCGTGATTTTACTTCACTTGAAAGGGAAAGGCGTATCGGCAACGCCGCAACAGCACACCGTCGCGCGTCGCGTCCGTCGGTCGCAGTTCTCTCACTCCGACTTAATAAGATCCCTATGCGATTTACTTCCACACATGTAAATGCCGACCCAAAAGTAACAGTTGCCCGCACGGTATGTGTTCTAAAAGGGTTAGTTAAAATTTAGTTTATTGTTGTGCTTTATTTATGAATAGCCACTTTAATATCTAGAACCACCTATACACTACTCTCGAAGATATAAATATCTATATCTATAGAAAATAGAGAAGTATACGTGTTCAAACTCGATTTTAATAGAAGATGACAGAAAAAAGGCAAAGGACGTCCATTCCAATCCATTTATTTTTGTTATAACTTAATCTTTATCTGAAAAAACAAAAAAGTTATAGGGGTGGGCCACTTTTGAGACGCACTCGGTATAAGTAAAAACAAAGAACAATGGAAGTCCGATTTGTTTTAATTCCCATATCATGTATATGGTAAAACATGTGTCATTAGGACAAATAAAAAAAATATTTTTAATATATTACAAAAATATTAAATAATACTTTTTTTGTATAAAAAATAACTATTAATCTGTGTCTTGTATAAAAAATAACTATTAATCTATTAAAAACTTACCCTATATCTACACAATAAAATTCAAATACTACAGTACACAATAACCTTATACTCCCATTTCTATTTCTATTTTTTACGCGTATGTTTGCCTTACATATAATTATTTGTATGTTAGCTTCATTCAGCGCCACACAATACCGTTGTATCTTTTTTTCAACGTTTTCTTTCAGCAAATCTCATTAAATCGTAATAAAGGTATTATTCTCTCCCTTTTCTATTATTCTTATTTCCCTCGCTACACGTTTATACGTTCCGATGGTGTATTAAGGGCATTAAGGGCAAGTATTTTGTTTCGCGTAGGTCTTAATTGTCATTAAGGGCTCTTTCAGAGTTCTTTTTTTTCCAAGGGTATTATGAGTTAATGCTGGTTAATAATGAAAAAGAAAATAAACAATGAAATGAACAGTAAAAAATGGGAAATATTAGATAATTACAACAGTTATAAATATAAATAAATAAATACTTTTATTTCAAATGGCAGGTGATTGTGCATTTTTTTCGAGTTGTATAATATTGAACTTTTAACTAACTCTGAGCGTGGGGTAGGTAGATAAAGATCTTGCTCCGCGTTCCTGAGTAGATAAGTGTGAGATGGCCTTTCTTGAGAAGCTGATGCACATGCACATGCTTGTGTATTAGGTAAAAACATTCAAATATAAATAAGGAAGGAAGAGTTAATATTTTTAATTTTTCAAAAAAGTCCTGGCAATGAGTTCTGCTGTTTAGTCCCAGTGAATATCGAACAGCTCTCTTCTGGAGCTTGAAAATGCGGTCAAATTGAGTCGCACAACACGTACCCCAAAATGGAAGGGCATATCTGAGGTGCGACTCAAAAAGTGCATAATAAACAGTTCTAGCCACTGACAAGTTAAGCTCCTTAGAAACAGACCTTAATGCAAAACAGGCAGAGCTCAATTTTTTCGACAAAGCTTCGATATGTATGTCCCATTTCAGAGAATTGTCCACAACAAGCCCTAAGAATTTTACAGATTTTACGACATCAATGGTGGTGTTGTTAAGTACTAAAGACTGCAGCGAGTTTTTATACGACAAAGCTTTAGTTTTAGAAATGTTGAGACTCAGGAGGTTCGAATCGCACCAAGATTTAATGGTGATTAAGTCATTTGATGTAATCCTATGAAGTGCCGTGACGTCCTTGTTGCTCCAAGTGAAGCTAGTGTCGTCCGCAAAAAGACATATTTTACCACTGATGTTTATGTTAGCAATGTCGTTAATAAAAAAAGAAACAAAATAGGGCCTAGTAGGTACTGAGCTTTGAGGTACTCCACATTCTATTGGCTTGCTAGAAGGCAACGTGGTTTGGTTACAGTTATAACCTTGGTGTATTTCAATCGTTTTTGTAAATATGTACTTTTATTTACCTGTTTCCCGCTATTCTCATAGTACTGGGCTAGATTTTCCAGAACTTTGTCGTCACTAAGCCATTCGAACGGTTGTTCCCTGGCAAAAGTGAGGATTTCCCACAGGAGTACTGCAAACGACCACACATCACTTTTGGATGAAAATTTACCCTGAAATAAACAACATATTTGTTAGAACAGTTAGATTTCATAGAAAACTAATCTATTTATAAGAGAATTTCAATCTGAGAATTAATTTAATATGCTTGTCATCATTACTAAATTACAAAAAAAAGGGTTTAAGGAAGAACATTTTTCTTACCAATAAGGCTGACTCCCAAGCCATCCATCTTAAGGGTACAGGTTCAGGACCAACCACTCTGCAATAATCCTGCGAGTAAATCTCCCTGTAGGAGCCTACGTCAGAGATTTTGATTTCGTAGTCCTTTCCTACCAAGCAGTTTCTGAAACAGAAGAAATAATTTTGTATAAGAACATAAATACTAAGAAACTAGAATAAAAGTTACAGAATTAAAGGTTGGATCACTCTCTTAAATATTCCAGCTATACAGGGTTGTTCACCACATACGACACGGAGTATTGTAGCTAAACGATTAGATTTTTACAAATTGTTAGTATTGGGTTCGTTGAAGGACTACAATTTAAAAATATTTTTACAAGATACAGAGTGTCTCAAATAAATAAAAAATATCAAAGTTGTATTTTTTTTTAAATGGAACACCCTGTATATTATTGCATTTTTAGTTTCTACGATTAAAATAAAGGTAAATTTGATTAAGGTTATATTAATAAGTTATGAAAATGATCGTCTCTGTTGTTATAAATAAGCATTTGTCAAAAAATCAAATATAATTTTTAAGGTGTTAGTTTTTTTAGCACACTGTCTAATACACATACATAATTCAGTTTTCTAGTAATTGGAGCAATTATTATTAATCAACGCAAACAGTCAATTAATGTAGTTTGAAAACTGGAATCATATTAATTGGTCTTCTTCAACAAATATTTAAACAGTTTTTTTTAATGAAATAAACGAACTATATCGACAATATTAGTATCTTTATTCTTTAAAAATTTGATACATCTTTAAAAATAATCTAAAATGTCAGTATTCCATGGGTATATTGATAAATGAGTTCTAAATTACAAGAAAATACATTTTCTACCGAAACTTGAAGAGATAGGTAAAAAATGGTATAATACAATTTGATAGATAATTAAATTGTGCATCTGATTCTCATAAAATATACAGGGCGTTCTATTTAAATTAAACAAGTTATTGCCGTTTAAACCTAATAATTATTTAAAATAAATATTTAGACACTCTGTATAAGGTAGTAAAATTTTTATTATTGCAACACAATAACTGATCAGTAAATAAACTTCAGTAAATATTTAGCATTAAAAACATTGAGACCCTCGGAGAAATAAAGCCTTAAAATTTATACTGCAATTTCACAAAATCGAAAATATTTCAGAAACGGTAAGGTTTAATTGTAATAAACCTTAATCAAATTTACCTTTATTTTAATCGTAGAAACTAAAAATGTAATAATATACAGGGTGTTCCATTTAAAAAAATACAACTTTGATATTTTTAATTTATTTGGGACACTCTGTATCTTGTAAACATATTTTTAAATTGTAGCTCTAATAGTCCTTCAACGAACCCAAAACTTACAATTTGTAAAAATCTAATCGTTTAGCTACAATACTCCGTGTCGTATGTTGTGAACAACCCTGTATGTTCTGTAAGGCAAATGGGAAAACACCAACACTCCTCATCACTAAGACGAAACCTATTAAGTGTCATAAACTACGGTATGACTGGTATCAGAGATGGAGAACTAACCTCTATAAAACCGTCTGAGATACCGGCTTTTGTCCAACCCCCGATGCTGTTTGATGAGTTATAACTCAATAAAGAGGAATACAATAGATGAATAATTAAAAACAATGTCAGTCAGAGAAGATAATTAATTCCTCTTCATAACTCTGTTTGATATGATTTACGTTTCTTTATATATAGTACTTAAAAAAAATTAGACATATATGGTAATCTCAAAACAATTTCTGATGCACGTGATCAACTTTGAGTGATAAGCGATGGCGACAGAGCTGCCAGATTGTGATGGATTTATGAGATGAATTGAAAAGTGACAAACAATATATTTATTCATTTTTTAAAGATTTTTACGTTTTATTTTTAAATTAATAACTAATATTTTAGTAACTAATTGATTTATTTGTCTGATAGCTTATTTTACTTATTACATATTGACATAAACTAGTCCATTACGAAGATTATTCTAAGCGTTATTATGAGTTATTTGTTTATTTATTGATGTACAATCTTACAACGCCACAAGTTATTTTAGTTAATAACAAGTTCTTACTTGTTATTACAAGTGGTAATAACAAGTAAGAGGAGGATGCTATTAATGCACAAACTAATAATCACAGAACTGTTTAAATGCTTCGGCATATTTTTAACACACAAGTTCAAGAAATGCAATACAAAAACTCGAAAATTTAGTTCTTAAAAGAAGTGTTTGTGCTTAAAAGTGTAATGTTTAAAAAAAGACTATGAAAATAGGCAAAAAAGAGAATTACTCACAAAGATTCAACAACAACACGATATTATACAAAATAATAACTGACACTAGGATAATAATTGTCAAATAATGAAGGACAACATTGCTGAACACGGCGCAATGTGACCAACATAGCAATAATAAAATTCGGTTTAAACTAATTTTTGCAGCTTTAATCTAAATAAAATATCTGTTACAATCCTTATTTGCTCTATAAAATAAAATGAAGAGCTGCTCGGTATCTTAAATTATACAACAAATTTAAACATCTTTGTCTAAATTTCATTTAGTATATAATATAATTGTCTAAATTTCATTTAGTATAGTATATATAATCTATATTAATATATAAAATCCTTAAGTGACTGATATACTGATTAATCACGATCCTGCTCAAACCACTCAACGTAAGAAGTTCAATTTTGGCATACAGGTTGATTCTAGGGTGTAGAGGTTCGATAAGAAGGGATTTTTCCAAATTCCAGTTCCAAGAGGGTGAAACCACCCCTCAAATATTACAATATATTTATTTAAAAAACGATCAAGTTTCCGAAAAAACGCTTAAACACGTATATTTTATTTTGTTTTTTACATATTTTAATTTTTTTCTAAAAATGTATAAAGGGTATTTCGAAAAATCTGGTCATTGATTAATCACGATCCTGCTTAAATCGCTTGACGTAAAAAGCTGATTTTTGGAAAACAGATTGACTTTAGGGTTAGAAGTTACATAGTTAGTTAGGTTCGATAAGAAGGGATTTTTCGAAACTCGAATTCTAAGGGGGTGAAACTATCCCTCAAATATTAAAATATTTTTTATTTAAAAACCGGTGAGTTTTTCGGAAAAAACTCTTAAACACGTATATTTTATTTTGTTGTTTTACATATTTTAAGGTTTTTTATAAATTTATACAGGGTGTTTCATAAAATATGACCATTGAGTAATCACGATTCTGCTTAAACTGCTTGACGTTTAAAGCTGATTTTTGGCAAACGGATTGACTGTGGGTGTAGAGGTTCGATATGGAGGGGTTTCTCGAAACTCAAATTCCCAGAGGGTGAAAACGCCCCTCAAATATTACGGTTATACGGTTAGTCTTTTGGGAAAACACTTGGACGCATAATTTATTTTGTTTTTTACATATTTTGAATTTTTTTAAAAAATCATACAGGGTGTTCCAAAAAGTTGGGTAATTGATTAACCACGATTCTGCTTAAACTGCTTGACGTAAAAAGCTTATTTTTGGCAAACGAATTTTTCGAAAGTCAAATTCCAATGAGATGAAACTACCCCTCGAATATTACCAAGTTATATAATATATATATATATATATATATATATATATATATATATATATATATATATATATATATATATATATATATATATATATATATATATATATATATATATATATATATATATATATATATATATATATATATATATATATATATATATATATATATATATATATATATATATATATATATATATATATATATATATATATATATATGTATATGTTCCCTTATATATATATAAATATGTTCCCGTCATCCCTTCGTGGGACATAGGGCTTCTAAGAGATGTTTCCATCTGATCCTATTCTGAGCTGTCTGCTTGATCTCTCCCCATATTTTCCCGACCTCTTCGGCTACAGAGGTTACTGTTCTTCTCCAAGTATTCCTTGGTCTTCCCCTGGCACGTCTTCCCTGTGGATTCCATTCAAGTGCCTGTCTAGCGATATCTCTGTGGGGTCTGCGCAAAATGTGCCAAATCCAGCCCCACTTTCTTTTCTTAATTTCGATATCTATTCGATTTTGTGATGTTCTTCTCCACAGTTCTTCGTTGTTAATTTGATTGGGCCAGAAAATTCTTAATATTCTTCGAAGACACTAAGTTATATAATAATATTGCCATATTGTTTTTTTCTCATGCTGACATAAATATGAGAAAATTTTATCCAGTTTGTATGTTAATGGAAATTCTTACCTTGCTTTATCATCACCATTACAAATCATTAATTCGACGCGAACCAAGTCGCTGGTACACGCTAGTATTTAGTATAATTTCATTTTATTATTTAATACATGTCTATCTATTAAACTAAATCAGCAAAATTATAGTAAGAACTTTCTGTTCTGTTTCGATTCCCAGAACAAAGTGTCCTGTTTTCTAATGAAAAATTAACTGCAATTTCCAGAAGTTTCTCTGCCTATTTCTCGTTTTAAGTTAATTATTCTGACTGGGACAGATTGGCCGCGCGCGGCACTCTGACTAATTGCTAGCAATTTCCGCCGCTATTGTTTTTCTAATGAGATTTTAAACAGCTCCTCCGGTTCAAAACAACGAGGCCTATCTCCTATTTTTTTCTCCTCTAACTGACCGATTTCATCGTAATTAAATTCTGGCGTTGTAGCTCTCTCTGACGAGATCGCACTGCATCGATGTGCCAAAGAAACTCAAATTAGTTCCCGCTATTATGGCGTTTTCAATTGGCATTGTCTGCTAATTAAAGCTAATTGAACATCCTTTGAGCCAGTCTGTTTAAAATATTAATTACTATTATACAGGGTCTCATACGGCTCATACGCCGCGGAAGCTCCGAGGAGAAAGGTAGTTTATATAGAAATGAAATTTTGGCAGCATATGTAGGTTAACTGAAAGCATTTTATAAAAATATCTAGAATTATACAGGGTGTCCCCAAAAAAAAGTTACACATCAAAGTTGTTTTTTTTCTAATGGAACACCCTATATATCGATTTTTGGATTCTAGGAGAAAAATAAAGGTGAGTTTTATTAAAAAAGCATATGCCTAAAATGTAAGGATTTTGACATATTTCACATTTTGTAAAAATGAAAAGTAAATTTTAAATTTCGATAATACCTACCTAAATTTTAGTTGACCTTGTATAGCCTGATATGTAATTACAGTAACCATTGTATGTTAAACCAAATGGAAATTTGACCCGAAAAGTTATACAGGGTGAGACAAAATTAATATGGAACATTAATCAGTTTTTTAAAAGCAAATTCCTCCTTTGTTTTAAATGGAACACCCAGTATATTTTTCCGGTGTTCAATGGGTAATTTATATATCTTCAAAATATGATTAAGGTTTCCTTCCCTCAGACAAAGATTTTCCTAGATATTTTAATTTTTATGATTTTGCGTCAGTAGATCTTTATTATTTGAAAAAATCTAGGGTGGCTGTGTGATATACCTTTTGTTAATTTAACAAAAATTAAATATTGTAGAGCAAAATACTCAACGGTAATAAAAAGATACACGTTTAAAACATATTTTAATTATTACAGAATTAAAACTAAATATAAACCTATAATTATGTGACAAAAATTAGCTAGATGAAATCAAATGCTCAAAATGCTTCCTTTCCTGTTAACTGCATAGAATGATTGTCTTTTCAAAAGGATCTTTCCATTTTATAAGGCATATGTGGAGCTCTACGTCAAAGAGCAGCTACAATAATTTCTATCATGTTGTTGACAATAGTTGGTCGAGTTTTGTAAACACTGTCTTTAAAATATCCGCATAAAAAAATCAGACTAGATAATATTAGGAGCATTTAAGTATTCTATTAATTGCTGAATGCACACTATATACATTCATCAACTAACAGAATCATATCAATTCTTTTTGATGTAGGATAAGTTTTCATTTTCGGCAAATTTCTGATTTTTTTTGTTTTAACTGACACAAAATGATAACTAGTTTTTAAAATTGGACTAATTAGACAGCTATGTTGAAGTAACATAATTTTTTTCGATTTTATCAGATTTTATCAAATAAAGATCTACTCAGAACAAATCATGTAAATGAAAATATCTAGGAAAATCTTTGTTTGAGGGGTAGGCAACTTTAGTAGTATTTTGAAGAAACATGAATCCTCCATTGAATATCGGAATAATATACCGGGTGTTCCATTTAAAATCAAAGAGTAGCATGCTTTTAAAGGTGACCAATGTTTAATATTAATTTTGTCTCACCCTGTATAACTTTTTGGATCAAGTTTTAATTTGATTTAAAGTACAATAGTTAATTTAACTACATATTAGGCTATACCGGGTAAATTCCAATTTAGGTAGCTTTTATTGTAATTGTAGCGTTATTGAATTTTTTTCCTTATTTCTATAAAATGTTAAATATATCAAAAACCTTACATTTTAGTCATATACTTCTCTTATAAAACTGACCTTTATTTTTCTCCCAGAATCTGAAAATCAATTAATATATAGGGTGTTCCATTACAAAAAAGACAGCTTTAATATGTAACTATTTTTGGGGACACCCTGTAGAACTCTCTATATTTTTAAAAAGTTCTCTGAATTAACCTACATATTATGCTCACAAAATTTCATTTCAATACAAACTGTCGTTCTCCTTGGAGTCTCCGCGGCTTATGAGCGGCGCCACCCTGTATAAAAGGCTATACTAGGCTAATATATTCAAGGTGGTTTACCAATGCCACCCTTTTAAACCCTTTTAAATAATCATTGAACCCAAACAGATACGTGTTACGGATAACTGACAATAACAACATCGTTTCAGGAGAAAATTCCATGGACCGGCGATCCGCCGGCCGATCCTTGGGGATCTAACCGGACCCACCTTACTCGGGCAAATTATTTCCGGGATCGCCAGGGAGAGCCGGCCTCTCCCTGCACTCCACGCGTCCCGGAATCCCGGAATTCTGCCCGGACTAATACGACAGACAAGGAGTTTCGTGTCAGTGGACAGTGGGCTTAAATGTTGACAAAAAACTACTTTTTTAAACAAATATGTTGATAGTATATTTTGAAGTGAAACTTCTTACTAACAGCTATTAAATTGAAGGATTTGAAGAATATATACAGGGTGGAACCTCCGGCAGCATATTCTGCAGATAAAAATAAGTAAAAAAGTTCGTATAAATGTATCTCCCAAAATGCTTAGTTTTGGAGATACAGGGTGTAGAAATTTAGGTGAAGTTTTTTTTAGTTGACCTTTTTTGTGGAACATCATGTATGATCCGGTCCTCACCATCGATCAACCCAGTGGCGTCTACACGATAGCCTTTGCGGACGACTTAGCCATTGTGTATATAGGTAAAGGTCTGGATGAAGCCAAGAGACTTGCAACAATAGCCGCTAAAAATATAAGGCAGTGGATAGAAAGCAGAAGGCTAGAACTAGCTCCTGAAAAGACCTGTAGTTTGCAGACTGACCGACAGACCAGAACTGGTAGGATTTTGGAGGTCAAAATTCTGGGAGTACAAGTGCCAATTAAGGACGAGATTAAATGACTGGGCGTCTGGCTAGACAAAAACGGCACCTTTGTCTACCACACTCAGACAAAGGCAAAGAACGCAGCGGAGAGTGCAAGAGCTCTAACCAGACTCATGCCGCGCGATGGTGGCGCCGGCGATTGGGCACGCAGGATGCTGTCAACTGCACACGCGTCTGCTGTGCTGTATGCTGCACCTGCACGGGCCGAAACCGCTCTCAAGCTCGCAAAGAATGTTGACGCTCTAAACCGGGCACAGAGAACGGTGCTCCTGTATGTAAGCAAAGCAAACAGGACAAGTGCTCGCTGGGATTATGCCTCTAGACCTACAACCTAGAAATAGGAGTGAATCTTACAGGCTAGAAAAAGGTGCTATAAAGGCAAAGAACGAAAAATTCCTGGAGCTGTGGAATAGAAGATGGCAAAGCAGCGATCGGGGCGGCTGGACTCGGCGCTGGATATCAGACCTGAGACCATGGCTACGGAGAGACCATGGGAGACTGACCTACTGCTTGGTGCAGTTTCTGAGTGGACATGGTACGTTTGCTGCCTACAGGCATCGCATCGGAAAAGCTGCCCCTCCCCACTGCGGAGCTTGTGGCGATGTAGAGGATGCCGGGCACGTACTATAGGAATGCGACCGACATGCGGCACTGAGAACTGAGACGGAAGCCATCACAGGACCTCTGACTGAGGGAAGCCTCATCACGGTTATGCTGCGTGATGAGCACTGCTGGAAGGCTGTTGACCAGCTGTGTGTCGACATCCTTATTGAAGTTAAGTTTACGAACTAGAGCGATTCAACGTCGACGGAGTGACGAGTAAAGGTAGGAGTGGATGCATCCGTATGCCTCACGGCGATTGACATCCACACCTAGCATAGGAGAGGGGTTTAGTGGGTATAATGCGGCTAGTATCGCATTGTCGCATCGAACCCCACACTTCGGCGGTAAATTGCTGCCCCTCTTCTCTAACAAAAAAAAGGGTGTAGAAGTTTCATTTTTATTTCGATTGCTTCCAAATAATTTTCAACTCTGTGGTTTGTTCATTATTCATGTTGGAGATTTATATTTAAATTAATGTTAATCGTTAAACAACCAATAGACTGTGTGAGTAGAGGAAGATGGCCGATTCTACGCCTGGAGGAGCAAGAGGAGCCGGAGTAGCAGACGCAAATCAGCTAAGAACATGTAAAATAGGTTAATAAACAAGAATAAACAGGTTTAAACAAGAAACAACAGCTTTTAACTGCTTTGAACCGCTTTTTAGCTTAAAACAACAGACCTGTTAATTTTTTGTTCAAACCCGTTTATTTTTGTTTTAAAGCTGTTGTTTCTTGTTTAAACCTGTTTATTCTTGTTTATTAGCCTATTTTACATGTTCTTAGCTGATTTGCGCCTGCTCCTCCAGGCGTAGAATCGGTCATCTCCCTCTACTTGTGTGGAATATGTATTTCTTTTTGCATAATCTATATAATGCATTTGTATATACAGGGTGAGTCTTAAATAAGTGCAAATATTTTCAGCGCTGGTAGATCTCGATAAAAGAAACATATTTTCTCTTTACCATTTTTCAGATAAGTCCAAAATAACCGAGTTATTTAAGTTTGAAAATTAAAAAAAAGATTTTTTTGAAAAAAAATTGAGAGCCACCGGATTTTTTTCGTATTTGCATCCCTTTTATTGCCTTAACCATAGAGTAAAGCCGTAACTATGGTAATATCAGAGATTAAGAGATTATACCCATAGATAAAAGAAAATAATCTTCTATTATTATACCGTGGGAAAATTTGTGGTGAACAGGCAGTTCTAAAAAGTTTTCGAAAAATATACAGGAAAATTTAAAAGAAAATGCACGATTTTCAACATCTCTTTTTTGCAAAAAAAACCTCATAGACATGTTCATGGGGTCGAAATATACCACCCCTGAAAATATTTGCACTTATTTAACACTCACCCTGTCTAATCAAAATTGTGACTCTAAATTTTACATAACGTTTTTTTTACATACTAAATACGAGATAGCGAAGTTAAATTGTTTTACAAAAACGGTAGATCTACACCTAAAGGGGGAGCTCTGGCAACAAAGCAGCTATCACTTTTCCACCCGCTGGCTTGTGAGTCACAGCCGTCTCACGGCCGTCATTCAAGGCCGTGTATATAATAGTTTTTTACGCCTAAAAATAATTGTTACGTGTAAAAAATAGCTTTTTTACGTGTAACAAATAGTTTTATACACGTAAAATAAAAAATTTATAAGCAATTAAAACATCAATATTTTGCACACAAACACACGTCGCGTCACTACATATTTCTAGGCCGTAAGCTATAAAATATAAAAATATTACTATTTTTCGTCTCGCTAGCTTGTGTGTCACGGCGTGGAATTATTTTTCCCGGCGCGCGTAAAGAAGTTTTATTTCAATTTTTTTTTGTCCAGGAATCGAAGATTTGGCATCACTGTGCGCCGAGTAAACTTGTAAAGTTTATTAATGGACTGCGGCCAGCGACAATGATCGGCAATCCCTGCAGACCGGATCGCCGGGCAACACTTTGATCCGCTGTCAATCTGGCGACTATTGTAATTTTAACCCTACCCCCACCACATCTGGGGGGTCCAGGAGGGTGAAATCGGTTAGCTGGTTATTGTTTTAGTACTAGGGTTGTGAAGGGGGAGAGAACAAAGGCATTGTATGGCTATTATTAGGGGTTTTTAAAAAGTAACTTTGTTGAAACATCAATTATGTTATGTTTTATATTGTTATCGTATCACTAGTAGCAAAATAAGCCTTCGGCATTTAACGTTTTATGTAAAACTAGCTAGGTATTTTTACACAAATGAAGAAGGAAATTAAAGATAAAGGATTATACTATATCCGTATTGTAGCACATTTTTAGCCCACGGCCACACAGAAAGCGTTTTAGCGTTTTGCGTTTTTTGCGTGTCAAGCGCTTTTTGCGATTTTACCGTTTGAAGCGTTTTTTTCGATTTGTGTCCATTAAAACACGCAAAAGACGAGGCAGGTCGATGTCACAAGATATCAATTAGTAACTTCCCAAGCTCGTAAATTCCCTGCCCGTTCAACAATCAATCCTGTGAGAAAGAGATAGGCGAGATCGGCGCGGTTAGCGTTGAAAAGACGAAGATAAAAGATGCTGGGATTGAATTGTGGACGGGCCGGGGCGCCCGAATATATTATATTCGGTGATAAATACAATCTACTGCTAGTGCCAGTGGCGTGTGTAAAAATAATAAATATTATTTGCCATTTATTTTACGAATTTTAGTTTATATGTTTATAATTTTTTATGTTGTAGTGTTGTGGTTACTTGTTATAATTATAATATAATATAATAAATAATTATAATTATATAATAGAATAGCAAATATTACTAGATGCTAACGCAATTTTAGGACATGATTTATGAAGCATTTTGGAGTGAAACTTCTTTACGCGCGCTGGGACTTACGAGCCGTGCGAGGGACGTACGAGTCCGTGACGTACGAGCTAGCGAGACGGCCCTGACACGAACTTGTTGTAACGAAACGTGTTAACGGCTTAGAAATACGTAGTGACGCGACGTGTATTTGTGAGCAGTCCACGTGTTTATCAAAAATATTGATATTTTAATACAAATTTTGTAAAAGTTAATCAAATTATTACGTGTAAAAAAACATTTGTTACACGTAAAAACTATTTTTATTATTTTACGCGAATAAAACTGTTATTCGTAAAAAACTATTTTTGACGCATATAAAACTATTTGTTACTGGTGGAAAACTATTTTTTATGCGTATAAAACTATTTGTTACGTGTAAAGATCTATTTGTTACACGTAAAAAACTATTTTGTTACGTGTCAAAAACTTAATGTTTCTGGTAAAAAACTTTTTTTACGCAAAAAAAAAAATTTACGCGTAAAAAAATCATTTGTTACACGTAAAAAACTAATTTTTACGCGGCAAAAACTTATTGTTTCTGGTAGAAAACCTTTTTTACGCAAAAAAAAATCTTTTTTTCGTGTAAAAAACTATTTGTTACGTGTAAAGATCTATTTGTTATACGTAAATAACTATTTTTTACGCGCAAAAACATATTGTTTCCGGTAAAAAAAACTTTTTTACTCAAAAAAAAATATTTTTTACGTGTAAAAAACTAAGACTACACTTACGTGTAAAAAATTAACTAACTTAATTTTTACGCGCCAAAAACTTATTGTTTCTGGTAAAAAACTTTTTTTACAGAAAAAAAAAATTACCTGTAAAAAACTATTTGTTACACGTAAAAAACTATTTGTTTCTGTTTTTTTACGCAGAAAAAAAAACACTTTTGGAAAATATTCCTTTAATTGATTATTCTTTCAACATTTCAAACTACATTTTTTTTAATAGAGTCTTCCTGAAAAACAGAGAGATTAGATGTTCTCTATAAAAATATTTTTAGGTAATATCCTAAAATAAAAAAAATGCATACTAAATTTATTTTTATTGAATTATTAAATATTACGTCCGCCTATGATGGGGTCTCATAGAAAACGCTAAAGACGCTACCGAAAACAAATTGATTTGTTTTTATTTGCGTCTTTTGCGAGACACGCCGAACGCTAGACGCTTTTGGTGGGGCCACTCCTATATAATCCTGTTATTTTGTTTTAGACGCAAAAGACGCTTCACGCTAAAAACGCAAAAAACGCTTTCTGTGTGGCCGTGCACTTAGACTTCTTTATTTTTAAAATTGTGATGGTCAAACATCAACAAAATATTCCTTATGTTTGGACTAAATTTTCTCGGAAATAAAGACATAATTTAAAATACCGTTACAATACGGAAAATACAGTGATATAATATAATTTATATGGTTTTGTAACAAATTGCTCGCTATTGTATGGCAAATACTGAAGCTCTGCAAACCTTAATCAAACCTTAATCAAAGCACGTGTGGTATAAAACTTTAATACATTAAAATTTTAAAGAGCCCGTTTTTCGTGACGGTGAGTGTATTTCTTTATTCAAAATAATTATAAAACTTAATATTAGAGTGTATTTTAAAATGTGAAGTAGTTATAGGATTTGTGTCGTGCTCTTCATGTTTTGTTTCTAAGAAACGCAACCGACAAATTATATTACTTAGACAATGAAAGAGAGGGGACAGGTAACACGGCAGCTGAAAGTGAGTCAAGTTGTCACCACGCGAAATTCTCCAATAGCGTAGCATCAGAAATTAGCTTGTACCTAGACGGTACAAAAGAGGTGGCTTTATCCTGACGAAAGTTCAAACTCTCGAAACTTTCGTGTAGTATCGGGGGCGGTCGTGCGGAGCCGATTGTAAACCGCCTAAGCTCCTCCTCCTTTCTTCGTTTAGGATATGTCTAGGCCGAAACAGAATAAAAACGTGTTCTTCTTTCAAATTTTTGGGCAAATAGACAAAAATTTGACGTTTATCCCTAGATCATATATATAGAAATACATTTTTAAGATATTTGTATATAAATTATATATGATCTAGAGATTTATCATGTGACGAGCAGATTTTATGCAAATATTTAAATTAATCTGTGAATTAATCTTTAATAGCATTATGTAATAGTTAATATCTTTTATGGGTAATTACCCTTTTATGTAAATATTTTTTAACAATGAATGATTTTGAATGTAACATTGATTTTTGATTTAGTGCTGGTTTGGCAGATTAAGATTTATGATGTTTTCATAATGTTTTCCGTCAAAAGAAATTTATATTTATGAATTAGTTTTCAGCGGAAGGCTTTAGTAAAAAATTCGAACCTTAGTAACCGTTTTCTTTTTGCCAAAAAGGTAGATATTTTTTTATGTTAGAAGTTATAACTTAATTGGGCATTGGGCATCAAAATAAACATGTGAATATCTTGACTTGGTGTTTGTTGTCTACTTTAAGTGGTACTGAATTTATTAAAATAAACGTTGTTTTCTACATTTCTGTTTTATTTCAATAACAAAATACTGGTCCTACACTAGTGTAATAACAAAGACATCTAAATTTTAGCCGAACACACGCTGACCATTTTATAATCTGATTTGGTCGATTTATGATAGAATTGCAGGAATTGTATCACCTTCAACGAAATCAGCTAAGAAGTATTTAAAATATTAAAACAAAACCTTAGAGGGAAAAAATAAAAGGCAAAACCGATTTTTAAAAGAATTTAATATAAGTATTCCAAAAAAAATATTTTAACGCCACATGATGTAACACAAAAAGTAGGTAAACATCAGTTATAAAAAAAACATTAGAAATTTATACAGTATCCTTTAAGCTAGGCTCACGTTTTTCTGCAGAAATAAGTATTTCAATTCAACACATTGACTATCACAATAACTACACTAACTATATCAACTGGTTAAGCTCCGCATTATGAATATTCTTCACCCGGTCCTATTTTCAAAGTGAAGTAATGTAATTTTGATCCTGATTTATAAACAATATTATTTGAATGAAACTTTTGCTTTTAATTTTCCTGCCATGCTGGTAATTGCTTTGGATTTGTATTAACATTTTCAGGGTTAGAGTTCAGTATAGTTTGATGTTGAATTCCTTTCTAACACAATCTCACAGCTTCAGGCTTCAGGTTTACATACTATTCATACGCTGTAGATTTTTGACCTAAAAGAATCACTAAATATAGAAAAACTATGGGGAAAAGTGTTTATCATAAGCCTTACTTTTTGTTTTGATAAGGATATGGCCTGCAACTTTAGGCTTCCATAATCACTGACAAAATCTTGCTTTAAAATATTTGAACACACGCCTCCTATTTCCTTTTAATTTCTGGAAATTTGTAACAATTCATGGTGAACACTACTAATAATTTCCGTGTTTCTTATATCTTTGAAAACTCCACTGGGCAGTCTGGGCTAGCATTTAAAATAAATATCAAAACTAAGGGCTTCTATTTTCTATGTTATTCACGAGTTAAATTTTTGGTTTGTACCGATTCCGCATTTCTAGGCTTTCAGGTTCTGATTTTGCAAGATAACTTTACATTTTAAAGTATTTTAGTGTATATTTCCACCAAAAACAAATTGCGTTGACTTTTGTTTACAATTTAAAATACAAATAACGAGGGGAGGAGCCGAGATTCGATAACTTCTAATCGGGACCATTCGGTTTACCGTTCGCTTGCGTTCGGGTTTTCGATAACTTGGGCTTTCGAGAGTTTATGGTTCTCCCGTACAAAATATTTATTAAAACGTAAACTAATATATCGTTCATTTTTGAGTAATGCATATACAATTTTGTATTTTATAGTCTCACCTTTATAATATTAGAATATCTAAGTCGATAATGCAAAATTTATTTAACAGTCACAGTGGACTGATTATCATCATTGATTATTATCAAGACAATTATTTATTTATTAACGTGTGTATAATGTATAATTAAATAAAAAATAATGTAATAACATATATTTTAAACGTGTATATACATATATACTGTATGATCAAAAAAAAACGGCGTCTTGTTTGTTTGGAAATGACAATTTCACAAATAAATATTAAAAATTACATTATTCATTGAATATTGAATCCGTAAGCAAGTGTGAAGAGAATTGGCTAGATTCATTATTATACCGTTTAATCGAAAAAAAAAACGACGTCCAGTTGGCTTGTAAATTACGATCGATGACATTCCCCATATAATTCTACATATAAAATTACATAAAAACTATACAAAACGACATCGAAAAAAGACGGCGTCAGCGATGGCTATGAAATGAAGATCGCTGTCATTTTATATGTCAAATTATATGGGGAATGTCGTCGATCGTTATTTACAAGCCAACTGGACGTCGTTTTTTTTTTCGACCATACGGTATAATAATGAATCTAGCCATTACCCTTCCCACTTGCGTACGGATTCAATGAATAATGTAATTTTTAATATTTGTTACCTTCAATCAAAAGAATATCCTATTTTTAAGAATATCCGAATTTATTCACAAAAAAATAAAACAATTCTAGAAGCTTTGTGTTATTTTATTTATTTTTAAATTTTTATTAATTACTCACTGAAACTATTATTATACACTTAAATTAGCAAATTTTTTGAAAGAATATTTAAAAAATATATGTATGTAGTAACAAGTAGCCCACGACAAGTTTGTCCACCCCCAACAAATCTTGGCAGGTAAATTTAACTTTTATATAACTATACATATAGATTTTTTTTCACTAGAATTTTTCATTTTTTTATAGTTTACATGTATTTTACATCTTTGATAACAATACTTTATACATTTTTTTACATGTAAAATATATAAAAAAAATGTTTATTGCAGAAATTGTATTTCTCTGATTATAATCCCCTACGCCACTGGTGAAATCCCGTCTGAGTAGCAATATTTATAGTTTCAAACATTAATTATAATACAGAATATTGAAAATACTGCTTAGAATTATTAAAAATAGTTTGATTTGGATGTGGTACAAGACATATTAAAAGCATTTTACATATTTTTACTGCTATAATGAAAAAAATGTACATTTTATGACCACATAACAAAAGTTGTGTATCGATTTTTACCTATGAAATGTAATTCCAGCCACTTTTTTCTCGCTTCGGCCTTTGCAGCCATACTCTGAACATCTTTTTAGTCTAAGGAACATCTCACCATACTAAACAACACAGTTTATAAATCTAAAACAAAACAGTTGTCACAAAACAACATAAAAATTCGGTCGGTGTCACCTCGAAATCTTGTCACCAAAGTATGGCCGCCGATCGAATTTTGGCCTCACTATCCGATCACGGGAGAATATGCGTGTTACCCGTTCCCTCTCTTTCCTTGTCTAAGTTATATTACAATAAAAAAAAAAGATAATGCGTTTTAAAATGGCGGCGCCGTTTCTTGTTCGCTGCTGGCCGGAGATTTTAAAGAAGAAGAGCCAAGGCGTATGCCCGTCTCTCACTGTACAAAAATGGAAGCCCAGAAAGAGAGCAAACGTAATGATGCACCGGGTGTCTGTAATGTGGTTTCCCAATTGCGGACGCGCCCCCTAAACCCTATTTCCTTGGTCGCTAACTCAAAATTTTAATTAATTATTATTCCACGTGCGTTATTGTATATAAATTAAGGCAGGCGCCACGCCACTATTTCCTATTTCGCCTTGCTTGCCGCACTTGGAACCGATAGTTCCTTCACTATTTACCATAGAGTTGTTTAAAGTAGATCATTGAAAACTCACACTTCAATAATACCGTACATGCATGATGCAGTCAATAAAGTTTTGCTTGTTTAAAAATTCTAATAGCTATGTAATTCTAATTCTAATATAGTACACCAAGTTGCCTGTCAGCGCATAGCCTATAAGGCTATACAATGTAATCAAATATTGAGCCGATCGGCTCCATAAGAATGTATTGTTTTCAAAATATTCAAAATTAACAATTTCTACCTGATAAAAATACAATACATTTACAGTATTTTACTTATTTTCATATTTTATACCAAATAACATTAGTAAGTGAAATGATATATAAAAAAATCATCATAAAACCCTTTTACCTAATCTAAAAACATTTTTTTTCTATCTGAACAATATTTTCATTAAACTTTCTATTTAATATAACTAAAAAAATCCTCAATAACACACACATCTCTATTCTAACATCATAACCATCAAAACTACTTTCCTCGTCCCCAGTCGTTCGCGGCACACTTCAAATTAGCAACAATTTTGACAGTAGTGTACAATTTTCCCGGTTAGAAAGTCTTGCTTCATTTTTTTCCGATATTTTTGTATGTTTTTGCGGAAAAACTTATTCGGGAGTGATTTTTTTATCGTGGCAGTCTTCCTAGGAATCCAATGCATGTTCTAAAGTGGTAAGTCTTTGGAAACTTTGTTTATTTACAATATTTTCGTCATGTTCTAAATAAAATTATCTGCGTCGGCGGCAAAAGCCAGGAATTCCATGGCAGTCGCGATGAATTTTCTGAGTGCAGCCGAAACCATCACCGATCGAGACTGTCGATGCGGCTGGATTTTTTCAGGCACCAGCAAAAATTATCGACGACAATTTAATAATTCTAAAATACAGGGTGGCGACTCTCATACGCCGCGGAGGCTCCAAGGAAAACGATAGTTTGTATTCAAATAAAATTTTGTGGGCATATGTAGGTTAATTCAGAGCACTTTTTAAAAATATAGAGAGTTCTACAGGGTGTCCCCCAAAAAAGTTACATATCAAAGTTGTGTTTTTTGTAATGGAACACACTATATATTAATTGATTTTTGGATTCTGGGAGAAATATAAAGGTGAGTTTTATAAGAGAAGTATATAACTAAAATGTAAGGTTTCTGCCATATTTAACATTTTCTAAAAATAAAGAACAATTTTTAAATTACAATAAAAGCTACCTAAATTGGAATTTACCCGGTATAGCTTAATATGTAGTTAAATTAACTATTGTGCTTTAAATCAAATTAAAACTTGATCCAAAAAGTTATACAGGGTGAGACAAAATTAATGTTGAACATTGGTCACCTTTAAAAGCATGTTACTCTTTTATTTTAAATGGAACACCCAGTATATTATTCAGATATTCAATGGAGAATTCATGTCTCTTCAAAATACTATTAAGGTTGCCTATCCCTCAAACAAAGATTTTCCTAGATATTTTCATTTACATGATTTGATCTGAGTAGATCTTTATTATTTGATAAAATCTAGGTGGCTGTGATATGTCTGACGTTACTTCAATACAGCTTTCTAATTAGTTCAACTTTAACAACTAGTTATCATTTTGTGTTAGTTAAATCAAAAAAAGTTTCCAGAAATTTGCCGAAAATGCAAACTTATCCTACATCAGAGATAATTGATATGATTCTATTAGTTAGTGGGAATATTTAAATGCTCCTGATTTTATCTAGTCTGTTTTTTTTATGGGGATATGTTAAAGACAGTGTCACAAATTACCTATAACAGATGCGAAAGAAAGCGACTGCATCGGAAACCGTTCGGCAAACCCGACACGCCTATTGAGTGGTGTAAATACACCAGTCGTTTAGTCCGGAAACCCATGCTCTGTCGTATTCGCTTGCTGGAGTGACATAGTGCGTGGTTATATGTTCCTTTTTAAAAACGCGTGTAGGATTTTTGTTGAACTTTTGAACTGTTATTTCTAAGTTTTGGTAATTTGTATATCTTATTTAAAATGGGATACAAATGTGTTTATTTCTAAGGAAAAATAAGATATTTATAGTATAAAAAATTAATTTATTTAACAAAATTTAATTAACAATGTAACAAAATGGTTACCTTTCTATTGGTTCTATCGGACTTTTTTCGACTATATAAATCTTTATTTGTAAACTTTAATACATCAAATATTTTCAATCTAATAAATCATTTAATGATGTAAATAAGAGGAAATTTCTCACATGGGTGGTCAAATTCTATAGTTTTCATTATATCAAACATCCTCTGAGAAATGTTTTCAACTCAAAATGCCTTTAATTATGTTTGACTACGTCATTAAAAAGGGTCTTCAAATACATCAATGTGATATTTGTCTAAAATTTGCAAAAGAACCCGAATCTCTGGATAACTCGAAATTATTTACCCATATAAAAGCCTTTGATCATGAAAGTGGAAAAATTTGTTCATTTTATTTACAGGCTGGAAAAATTATTTATATTAAATTTTGATGAGTTTTGCACTGAAGAAAACATTCAGAGGCTGTTTGATATAATGAAAACTATAGAATTTGACCAACCATGTGAGAAATTTCCTCTTATTTACATCATTAAATTATTTATTAGATTGAAAATATTTTATGCATTAAAGTTTACGAATAAAGATTTATATAGTCGAAAAAAGTCCGATAGAACCAATAGAAAAGTATCTATTTTGTCACATCTTTAATTAAATTTTGTTAAATAAATTAATTTTTTATACTATAAATATCTTTTTTTTCCTAATCTCCTACGAACTGATATAATATGACGAGTAATCTATTAAATTACTGTAAGATTATATGCCTCAATAACATATTGGTGCAGATTATTTACACCCAAACAAATAATAACCCAAACTATACATTGATGCGGATTGTCTATGAACTCTTTCTGAAGTTCACAGAAACCTGAACGCGGAATTCGGTGTTCTTTCGCATCTGTTATAGTTAATTTGTAACAGTGTTTACAAAACTCGACCAACTATTGTCGACAACATGAGAGATCCTTTGAAAAGACAATCATTTTATGCAGTTAACGTGAAAGGAAGCATTTTTGAGCACTTGATTTCATCTAGCTAATTTTTGTCAAATAATTATAGGTTTATATCTAGTTTTAAATTGTAATAATTAAAATATGTTTTTTTTTAAACATATATTTTTATTACCGTTGAGTATTTTACTCTACAATCTTTAATTTTTGTTAAATTAACAAAAGGTATATCACACAGCCACCTAGATTTTTTCAAATAATAAAGATCTACTGACGCAAAATAATAGAAATTAAAATATCTAGGAAAATCTTTGTCTGAGGGGTAGCAACCCTAATAATATTTTGAAGATATATAAATTCCCCATTGAACACCGGAAAAATATACTGGGTGTTCCATTTAAAATAAAGGAGTAACTTGCTTTTAAAAGTGACTAATGTTCCATATTAATTTTGTCTCACTCTGTATAAATTTTTGGGTCAAATTTTAATTTGGTTTAATATACAATGGTTACTGTAGTTAAATATCAGGCTATACAAGGTCAACTAAAATTTAGGTTGCTGTTGAAATTTAAAATTTACTCTTCATTTTCACAAAACGTGAAATATGTCAAAATCCTTAGATTTTAGGTATATGCTTCTTTAATAAAACTCACCTTTATTTTTTTCCTAGAATCCGAAAATCGATTAATATATAGGGTGTTCCATTAGAAAAAACAAAACTTTGATGTGTAACGTTCTTTGGGGACACCATATTAACTACCGTGCTCCTTGGAGCTTCCGCGGCGTATGAGAGGCGCCGCACAGTGCTTCGAACATATGGCTCTAGAGGACAAAAATGCAAAACCTCTTTTATTGTAGGCAATTTATTCAAACTAGGTTTATTTGACACAAATGATGAGTACTCCCATTGTACTAAATGATGATGTTCTTAGTCCCACGTTTATGAAAAAAAAATTATAAATAATAAAAATGTTGGAGCTGTGTTCCATCCCAGGAAATAATAAGTAATTATATTATGAAAACGGTGTAAGTATTAAATAAATCCCTGTGATAAAAAAGAATTGAAATAACATTAGAACATGATTCCTACAATATAAGCCTAATATAAGATAAAAATGTTTTTCTTTAATGGAAAAGAAACATTAATGTTATATTTAATTAAAAAAAAACTTAAGATACTATAAATTTACTTTAGGACAACAAAATGCATAGATCGTAACTACTCTGATTCAGAAGAATCACTGGTGACAGAATCTTCCAAATTTATAGTATCCAAATCGCAGGTAGATGAAGTATCCTCACATGTAAGATATTTCTGTACATCATTTTCTAATATGTTACCTTTTCGCGTTGTTACTGTTCTTTTTGTTGGTATGAGGGGTTCGGATGTTAATAGTTACCTCTTTAATAGACAATATCCATATATTCATATATTATTTTTTCCTTTTCTCGGGTATGAGGTTTTATAATAAATTGAAAGATGGAAACTTTTTTATGCGACGTTTCGCTCCAACATAGTGGGCTTTTTCAGGCATAAGTGATGTCTCATTTGACTGGAAGGTTCATCAATATCTAATAAAGAACACATTTTTTGAAATACAAATATTTTGAGTTCTTGTCCCTATGATCAAGCCAAGTATTAACCAGATCGGCGTTACTTATCAATTTTACTCCATCTGAAAAGTATTATAAAATAAAGTTCGCCGCAAGCAGACGCAGGTGAACTATACAAAAATTAAAAGTGTATGAATATGACAACAAAAATATTCAATAAATACGATATGTTTTGATATGTTTTTTTTAAATGCCTTTTTGAAGTTTGAAAACCTAAAATTTTTATACCCATTTAAGAATCATCTTAAAAAATAAATAAAAACTAAACAATCACGAACTTGTTTAGAAATAAATTTAAAGTACATACCTTGTTTAACAATATCCATAGTGGCTTTCAATTAAGTACGTACCGCTTAACTCCATAATATACAGAACTACTATGAATGTTATTTTTTTTCACTGATAAGATAATGATCGCAAAATTTATTTTTAGTGAAAATATTTGCTAACAAAAAACGCTGTTTATGAAAAATAATATACAGGATGGTTGAACATTGCTATAAGTATAAAATCACATATTCAGATATTAGTCAATTTTAACTTTTTTTTTGATTTTTGTCCATGGGACGAAGCACTCTGCGCCGCGGCGCCCTGTATAGAATTGTTAACAAGCTTTTTCCTCGTTCAAAAATGGCAAGTTAAATATAATAACAAAAAATGATAGATAAATGTAAATGTGTAATTCAATTTCAACCAACCCTACTGTTACAGCAGCATAAAAAAACTTTATTTACCTCGTTTATAAAATGCATAAACAAATATTATTGAACAGTTATCGTGATTTACCGGTAGATACTCTATTATAAATATACACTATGCTCACAGTTTTTTTTTCGTTTGCCGTATAAAATGTGCAAACAATATTCGTGCATTAATATATTATTTGAATTCGATCAATAATGGAGGCCGAGATATATAGGGTGGCCCATCGAAAACGTCCCGCAAGGCATAACAGCCAGGGTATTATTTTTTTTTCGAAAAATCCAAAAACACGTCAGTTTTGTTTGTGAGGGGGACAACTTTTGCCCCAAAAATTATTGCAAAATCTTCAACCCTCTAAGCGGGGGCGCCATCCCCCAACTTTTTTCAAATGGGAAGGGGGGTCAAGTAGCATCGCAATAAAAAGGGCTTTCTATTCTCTATATTTCCCCGCTTCCTTTTTAAAAATCGGTCGTGTCATTTTGAAAATATGAAAGACTGAAATTTGAAAAGTACTTTTTTTGCAAAAAACGCATAAATTGAATTAAGTAAAAAAAACTTATTTTATTAATGAAAAAAATGCTGAAAATGTTGCCCGTCAACCTCCATTTTTTTTTAGAATTAGAATGAGTGGGAGGGGGGTTAATCACTTCGACCTTAGAGATCCATTGTGTCCCCCTTTCTTGAATCATAACTCATCATACAGTCCCAGGGCTTTGACAAAAGCCAGTATCTGGGACGGTTTTATAGAGGGTAGTTCTCCATCTCCAATATCAATCGTACCAAAATTCATGGCACGAATGGTTGTCGTCTCGGCGCACTCAGTGATGAGGTGTACTGGTGTTTCACCATCTTCCCCAGAGAATCTGCATTCGCCGTTTCTTCTTAGTTTCAATCTACTGAGGTGTTCATTGAGGAGACAGTGTCCTGTTAAAAACCCCGTGACAATCCGAAGATTGTTCTTACTCAGACCCAGGAATATCTGTGATTTTTCTTGATCATAAGCCCTCAGAAACTTCTTCGAGTGTCCTAGACCATTGCAAGATTTCCATTCCAGGTTGCGGATGGAATCTTCCAAGTTCTTGAGTTCCGCCTTGAGTTGGTTACCACTTGGAAAGCAGAACGGTTCTGGTCCAGTTAGTGGAGTGCTCGCTCCTTTCCTAGCTGGATTATTTGCTTTTTCATTGCCTTCTATCCCTTGGTGAGCAGGCACCCAGTGTAGGAGGACTTTGTTTTCTTTGCCTAATTTATTCAGCTTCTCTATGCATTCTTTGACCAATTTCGAATTGATTGATACTGAGTTGATCGCCTTTAACGCTGCTTGACTATCAGATAAGATGGCTATTTCTTGTTTCCGATAGTTCCTATCTAAGATAAGTTGTACGCATCAACCTCCATACAGTAATACAAATTATTTTCAACCCGTTCTAAAACATTCTGAAGAACTTGCGGTGTCACTTCGCAACAAACATCAATAATTCGTCTTCGCAGGTCTTCTAATGAGGTGGGTGAAATACACTTTCCTTTTTATATGTCCCCATAGAAAAAAGTTTAAAGGAGTCAAGTCGGGTAACCGGGGAGGCCACTCAATTGCACCCCTTCGCCCTATCCACCGAACGGGAAAGTTATTGTTTAACTAATTACGCACATTCTGAGAGTAATGTGGAGGTGCACCGTCTTGTTGAAATATTAGTTCCGCTTCAACGTATCCAGGATTGTTCTCTATGATGTCAGTTAGGGCTGGGTCGATGGTATTTTTCAGTAAATCCAAGTACATATCACCTGTTAGATTTCCAGGAAGAAAAAAAGGACTCACAATAGAATTTCTAAAAATACCAGCCCACACGTTCAATTTCTTAGGGTTTTCTGTGTGCACCTCGTGAAAAACCCTGGGGTTGTCCTCAGCCCAGTACCGACAGTTGTGCCGATTAACTACACCTTTTCTAACCCGATCGTTCATCCTTGTAGCAAGTGAAAAAATGCGTAAACATCTAGAAATAATAAGAAAAAACAGCAAATTGGTCGAAGGAATTTATCCTTATCATTTACTCTGATAAATTTTTAAATAGACTTTTCAAATTTCAATCCTTCATATTTTCTCAATGGCTCGACCGATTTTCAAAAACGAAGCGGGAAAGTATAGAGAATAGAAAGCCCTTTTCAATGCGGTACCACTTGACCCCCCTTCCCATTTGGAAAAAATTGGGGGATGACCTGGATATTTTATGATGACAAAAGATTTTGCAATCATTTTTGGGGCAAAAATTGTCCCCCTCGCAAACAAAATTGACGTGTTTTTGAATTTTCTGAAAAAAAAATTACCCTGGCCGTTATGCCTTACGGAACGTTTTCGATGAGCCACCCTGTAATTGTTGCACCTTTTATTTGAACAATGGGATCAAACGTGGAAAAGTTGTTTATTCGGAATAATTTAGCCACGTAAATACGGAAATAAATTGCTTTATATTGTTTATCGATCTTTATTTAATAAAATATTTAATTTGGCTATAAAATAGTAATATGGAGAATTTCGTGTAATTTCCGGGATTTTGACGTGTAAGACAGTGACGTAGACAGCTTAATGAAAAATCAAATGTATTAAAAAGAGATAAAAGTTGGATTTGTACATTTCTTCTATAAAGGTATTGCCGGATTTTGCATCAAAATTTCAAACCGCACAAGTAAGTGTTTACGAAAAATGTTGCATCTAGGGTTGGAACTTTTTTTACTATACCTGTAATAGATAATAGTTAGCTGTTAGCTTAGATATATACAGGATGTCCCATATATACAGCACATCGTAGTTTCACAACGAGATCTATCGATTAAAAATATTTTTAATATGGCGGCACTTCCGGAAATACCGAAAATTGACAGCAACTTTCTTATTATTAAACATTCTATATCTGTAACGTTGACGGTTTTTGAGAAAAAAAATATTTAAAATTTTTGAACGAAAAAAACTGCCTGTCAAAAATATGTGTATAGCCTAAACGTCAAATTTAGTGATTACTACAGCCACTGTGCCACTCAACTTTTTATAATAAAACTTAATATACTCAACTACTATTAATACATAAAAACTCTGGATTTTAATAATAAAAAGACTATTATCTGATCAGTTGGTTGTATCTTGGTATCTATTCATAAAAAATCTTCATTCGTCAAGCAATTTTACTTTTATAATTTTTAAACTACCTGTTTTTGTTCCTTGATCCTTGATTTTTACGCTTTTGCCAATTGACAATATAAAGAATTATTGCCCTACGAATTGGTACTCCCTTGTAAGAACTTAAAATATGAAAAAATCTCAAAAAATGCAATCAAAAGACTGTTAATAAAATTACAAAAGGCAACAATCAATGAAGAAGAATTGTAAAGTCAGTTAACAGCAACAACCAAAAAGAAAAGAGGCAACAAAGCAATGAGGTTTTTGAAGGTCCGGAGTGCGGAAGAGAGATAACATCACGTATCGGGCCTTTCAGTCACAGAAAAGCTCATGAAAGAAAACGCCTTGCGTGACCATCTTCTGATGCGTTTTAAATACTCGTCAGCGAGTAATGGCAGTATGCTTTTACATACATACAAAAGAAATAATCTGTGAATAATCTGTGAAGCATCAGAATTAATAAATGTAAAGATAGTATGAACAGAGTCAACGGTCCAATTCCTTCAAGTTCTTTGTTCCTACTACTCTAGTGGCGGAAATCTAACTTTTACGCTCAGTGACACAAATTACCTATAACAGATGCGAAAGAAAGCGACTGCATCGGAAACCGCTCGGCAAACCCGACACGCCTATTGAGTGGTGTAAATACACCAGTCGTTCAGTCCGGAAACCTATGCTGTGTCGTATTCGCTTGCTGGAATGACATAGTGCCTGGTTATATGTTTCTTTTTAAAAACGCGTGTAGGATTTTTGTTGAACTTTTGAACTGTTATTTCTAAGTTTTGGAATTTGTATATCTTATTTAAAATGGGATGCAAATGTGTTTATTTATAAGGAAAAAAAAGATATTTATAGAATAAAAAATTAATTTATTTAACAAAATTTAATTAAAAATGTGACAAAATAGTTACCTTTCTATTGGTTCCATCGGACTTTTTTCGACTATATAAATCTTTATTTGTAAACTTTGATACATCAAATATTTTCAATCTAATAAATCATTTAATGATGTAAACAAGAGGAAATTTCTCACATGGGTGGTCAAATTTTATAGTTTTCATTATATCAAACAGCCTCTGAGAAATGTTTTCAACTCAAAATGCCTTTAATTATGTTTGACTACATCATTAAAAAGGGTCTTCAAATACATCGATGTGATATTTGTCTAAAATTTGCAAAAGAATCCGAATCTCTGAATAACTCTAACTCGCCTTTGATCATGAAAGTGGAAAAATTTGTTCATTTTATTTACAGGCTGGAAAAATTATTTATATTAAATTTTGATGAGTTTTGCACTGAAGAAAACAGAATTTTGACCACCCATGTGAGAAATTTACTCTTATTTACATCATTAAATTATTTATTAGATTGAAAATATTTTATGCATTAAAGTTTACAAAAAATAAAGATTTATATAGTCGAAAAAAGTCCGATAGAACCAATAGAAATGTAACTATTTTGTCACATCTTTAATTAAATTTTGTTAAATAAATTAATTTTTTATACTATAAATATCTTTTTTTTCCTAATCTCCTACGAGCTGATATAATATGACGAGCAATCTATTAAATTACTGCGAGATTATACAGAAAAGTCCACAGACTTCGAGACATAAAAATAAAATATTTAATGCCTTTGACACTGTCACCCCTGATATGTTATCCAATGTGAGGAAGGGATTTTATGATCGTTTTGGTTATTGTTTAATGCAAGAGGGAGGCACTTTTGAACAATTTTTGTAATTTTTTAAATTTCATTATCCTGTTTTTTTATCGTTTACCGTTTTAGTAGTTTTAATACACACTATGATATAAAATTTATTATTATTATAATGTACATTATTAATACTATTGTTCATTCGAAATGGCATTAAGGCCCAATTGCAACAATGATTTAAATTTTTCTTAAAGATAAGTAGAGCTTAGAATGAGCTGTATTTATATTTACTTTAATATTCACCTTAAATGAGGGAATTTGACTGATACAATTTTTGAATTTCAATTGTTTTTAATGATACTAACAATTTTAGTTCAATTTTTAATAAAATTTATTTAATATTAATAGAAATCCAAGAGATTTGAAACCTCTTTTAGCGATTTATAACATTCTCAAATGAATTACAGGTGCCCTTATTTTCTATGAAAATCACACAGCTTTTTTCATAGTAGCTGCAGTTGCTATAGCTATAAAAAACTAATTTTTTAAGGTGTAAAAATTGCGACACACGCTAAATGGACTTGATTTTTCATATGTCTCGAAGTCTGTGGACATTTTTATATGCCTCGATAACATATTAGTGCAGATTATTTTCACCCAAACAAATAATAACCCAAACTATACATTGATGCGGATTGTCTATGAACTCTTTCTGAAGTTCACAGAAACCTGAACGCGTAATTCGGTGTTCTTTCGCATCTGTTGTAGTTAATTTGTGTCAGTGAGCTCTGACTCGGTTGGCTAGATTTTGCCACGCCCACTCGGTGCCCACTGAGCGAGTATATAAACGCTCAACTTGTAGATTGTACTTTAGTTTATAATCATCTGCTGATGATGCTAACATGGTTAGCGAAACGCGCGTCCAGTGTAAAAGTAAAAGTGTTATGGTGTATTGTGGTGATTTAGTGTTTTTATTTTGCTGTGTAACACCAAAGGTTCCAACCTTCAACTGTAATAATCTGTGCCTATGTTTTAAACTCCCGATTTTAACAAGTGGCAGCACAGTTGACTAAGTTAACCAGCGGTTAATAAAACCAATAAACCTGCCAGCACACTCTAACCTTTCCTCTTCCCCTTCGTTCCCCCCTATTCCACGCTGGGGGGATCTCGTTTCCTTTTAATTCAGCCACGTTTACCCACGGTCCTAAATTGACTTAATGACGCTGACATATGGAGCAGTAAACAGTCAGGCTGCTGTGTGTGAGTGTGTAAGAGGGGAGCAATCATTCGGTGCGAATATACTGATGGAGCCCTAAACGCGTAAATTGTGTATTGATGGGGGTACAAGAGGTGTTTCAGTTTGGGAAAATTAATTGACTTTGGAGGCGTTTGTCTTGGAATGGAATTAATGAGAAGTTAGGAGTGGTTTATAGAAATTTTAGAGCATAAAAATAATAATTTTTTAACAAATATTTATGTTTTATTATTATAAAAAAATCATATTTTTTTTGTTGGCTTCTTTGGCCATTTTTTGTATATTTCTGGTTAACTTGGTATTTGGTCTCAATTCAAATAGGATTATAACATAAATTATACAGGGTGTTTCAAAAAACATATGCCATTTCTTGTGAGGAAATTCCTCACGTAAAAATAAGATTTATTTTTCATATCAACATAAGTCCGATTCTGCTTTGTTTCGTAGCTACAGGGTGTTAAAGTCTTAATAATCTTTCGATTTATTATAATTTTCTTCCAAGTACTTTTAGTGATTCGAATGAGATTTTGAGGGTAAAAGTTACTATAAATGCGAAATATTTTATAGCTAAAAAAGTGTCGACATATTCACCAGGGACGTGCATATATGGGTTATCACTGGAATATTTTTTTAAAAACAGAATGTACGCCACTGATTTTTTTCTTGTGAGCGAAATAGTGTAAGCAGTTTAATGCCGATTAAAAGTGTTGTCTCTTGATATTTTGTCAATTTCGGCCTCCTTTATAAGATCAATGCAATTGTTAATTTGATTTAATAACAACTTTTAAAAAATTTTAATATCATTAACTTGCAAAAGTTTTAAATAAGTACTAACTGATTCGTCATTAAAAATATGAAAAAAAGTTCCTGTAAACAAGGGTATGGAAATGCATAGTTTTAGAGTTAGAGGATGTGAAAACTTTTTAAAATTAGATTTTTTGTAATTATCTTAAATACCATTATTTTTTTATTTGAAATTGCTGTAGGTTGGACTAATAGTAATAATACCTAATAGTAATAATATTTAATAATAAATTAGGTAAAATATATAATTTACTAGCGTGTACCAGCGACTTCGTTCGCGTCGAATTAATCATTTGTAATAGTGATGATAAAGCAAAGCAAGAATTTCCATTAACATACAAACTGGATAAAATTTTCTCACATTTATGTCAGCATGAGAAAAAACAAAATAGCGATATTATTATATGACTTGGTAATATTTGAGGGGTAGTTTCATCTCGTTAGAATTTGAATTTCGAAAAATCCGTTTGCCAAAAATAAGCTTTTTACGTCAAGCAGTTTAAGCAGAATCGTAGTTAAGAAATTACCCAACTTTTTGGAACGCCCTGTATGATTTTTTAAAAAATTTCAAAATATGTAAAAAAACCAAATAAATTATGCTTGTCTAAGCGTTTTCCCGAAAGGCTAACCGTTTTTTAAATAACAAATATTTTAATATTTGAGGGGCGTTTTCACCCTCTTGGAATTTGAGATTCGAGAAACCCCTCCTTATCGAATCTCTACATCCCACAGTCAATCCGTTTGCCAAAAATCAGCTTTAAACCTCAAGCAGTTTAAGCAGACACCCTGTATAAATTTATAAAAAATCTTAAAATATGTAAAACAACAAAATAAAAGATACGTGTTTAAAAGTTTTTCCGAAAAACTCACCGGTTTTAATATAAAAAATATTTTAATATTTGAGGGATAGTTTCACCCCCTTAGAATTCGAGTTTGGAAAAATCCCTTCTTATCGAACCGCTACGCCCTAAAGTCAATCTGTTTTCCAAAAATTAGCTTTTTACGTCAAGCGCTTTAAGCAGGATCGTGATTAATCAATGACCAGATTTTTCGAAACACCCTGTATACATTTTTAAAAAATCTTAAAATATGTAACAAATCAAAATTAAATATACGTGTTTAAGCGTTTTTTCGAATACTTGATCGTTTTTTAAATAAAAAACATTGTAATATTTGAGGGGTGGTTTCACCCTCTTGGAACTGGAATTTCGAAAAATCCCTTCTTATCGAATCTCTACACCCTAGAACAAACCTGTATGCCAAAATTGAGCTTCTGACGTTGAGTGGTTTGAGCAGGATCGTGATTAATCAGTATGTCAGTCACTTAAGGATTTTATATATTAGTATATAGATTAATTGTATTTTTATATTAATTTTATTAATTTTGATTAATAAAATTGCGTTTAACTCATCAAGGAGCCCGAATTCGACAAAATATCAAGAGATAACTTTTATCAAAAGAAAAAAGTCAGTGGCGCACATCGTTTTTTTTTTTTTTTAAATATTCCAGTGATAACCCATATGCACGTCCCTGGTGAATCTGTCAACACTTTTTTAGCATTAACATATGTAGCACTCATAGTAACGTATATCATCAAACTTTCATTTGAATCGCTTAAATCACTTGAAAGAAAATTGTAATTGTAATAAATCAAAAGAATATTATTTAGACTTTAACACCCTGTAGCTCCGAAATAATGGAAAATCGGACCTATGTTGATAAGAAAAATAAATCTTATTTTTACGAGAGGAATCTCCCCACGAGAGATGGCACATGTTTTTTTAAAACATCCTGTATACAGTTTACTAAAAAATCAAAAAAATAAAAAATAAATCAAATTACTTGACCAAAAATGTTTCCGTTGCGTTTATTTTGCACCTGAGTGTAGTTGCTGCCTCTCAAATGTCGTTTTTTTATACAATATTTCGTCTTCTATCTTCCAAATAATATCTGGCAGACAACAAAACCAATCAATGCATGAGAAGACACAGCTAGCTGATTAGGAAACCGTCGAATACTTGGAATATTGCTCTTTGAGAGGTATAAGCGAGAACATGGTTTCTATTCAATTTGAATTAAGAACAAACGAGTCTGGAGTTAATTACTGATCCTAGTCGAAGATTGGCTGATGAAAATCCGGAACAAATATCGATCGGGCGCCAGTCTATCGACGTCGCGACGTACATCTTAATTAAGTTCGAGCAGTTTTAGACGGGAACGTTCTCATTAACTTTGAAACCAAAGAAAAACATTGACATTTTTAATAACTTGGGTATACAGGGTGAGTTTCCTACGATGTTCTCTATGGGTATCTCGGAAACTATTGGAGATAGAAAAATTGGAGATAGAAAAAAAAGAATTGCAGTTTTGTGGGGTCATAAACATGCGCCTTTCAGATCTTTGAAAAAGTTCATGGGTTACTAGATATTTCGAAAAAAACAAATTTCGGCTCTTTCAAAAATTGTCCCTAATTCCATTATAATCTATTTTAGACAAAAAGGTTTCAGATAAAAGTTGTAGATAATAACATCCTTAATGAGACTGTGTTTTCCGTTTTTTTCTAAAGCCTGTCATTTTTGACATATGACACAAACATATGTTTTTTTAAATGGAAACCATAGTTGGCTATGACTTCATAAAAAGCGCCATTTTTTAAGCTTTTCAGAGATATACGCAATAACATGTTGTCTTTTTTGAATTACTGAGAAAACCCATGAACTTTTTCAAAGATCTGAAAGGCGCATGTTTATGACCCCACAAAACTGCAATTCTTTCCCCATTTAACCGACTTTCTATCTCCAATAGTTTCCGAGGTACCCATAGAGAACATCGTAGGAAACTCACCCTGTATATTGATGGTCTAGAAATATGGGAGGCATAAATATGCATTGTAATATTTTCAAAGTAATTTTTAAAATTAATATTCTATTGTATATTTTAAAAAGTCTCGTTTTGCAGTTATTCCACTACAAAAATTTGTGAGATCTCATGTAAAACCAAGTCAAATATTTTAGTTAGTGACTATAGATAGAAACACCAAAGTTGTGAAACACCACAACTTTGTTATAAATTGTTATCCATACTCTATTTTACGACTCAGGGAAGATTTCGACAGAGGGTGGCAGAAAAAGACAGATGACGTTCATACCAATCCATATATTTCACTAAAAATAGCTTCTAATATTATTTAAGTTAATTATGGATGGGTTAGCTTCTGATAACTGACAACTCATATTTTAATATGATTGATAAACGACGCACTGACGCAGATGCGTATGAACTCAACTTAAGATTTTAGAAACTTGTCAAATTAAAGGTGATTATTTGTGTCAAATTATATCAAATAACCAGCGTTCTGGAAAATGCTAAATATTTGTGAAATGCTTTTTCATTTTAGTTTGTATTATTACGTTTTTTTTTTGAGGGGGTGGTAAAAAACCTTTTATAGGCGAGTGGTGTTCGTTCCCATCACCATCTCGAGAGAGGGTCGATCATAGAGACGAACCCCAAACAGTGTGGGAGTCGAATTGTTACCCACTTATCTATGTCCACCTCCGAGGAGTCAGCTCCTCCTCACCCCTTACCCGGAACCGCCGCATGGCATTACTTCGGGTTCATACGTGATCTTGGGATTTATATCTTATCTAGCTTACTTTTTTTTATCTATATTCTATCCTATTTATTTTTATGATACTTCCGCATTTCTTGCCTTTTCATCTTCTCCTTTCTCTGTTATTATTTCTTTCATAAATGCCCCTACCTTTCCCCATATTTCGCTAGTTTTGGTCATTTTCATAATCAAGGTGTCCGAAGTTAACATTCCTACATCCGACAATAAGGCAGACCTTCCGTTTTCCCATCTTGGACAGCAGAACAACGTATGCTCGGCATCGTCGATTTCGTCGCAGTACATGCAGTTGCCATTTGGTATTTTCTTTATTCTGTGCAAGAAGTCCATGAAGGCTCCATGCCCGGAAAGAAACTGCGTAATGTAATATTCCACGTCTCCGTGTTTCCTACTTGTCCAGTCCTCCACATTGTGTATTAACTTTCTAGTCCACCTTCCTTTGTCGGATGTACCCCACTCCTCTTGCCATTTTTGATAGGTACCTCGTCGTTGCTGTTTTTTCACCTCATCGTTAATCTCTGCTTTGACATATAACTCTCGCTTTTCCTCAGCTGCTAAATGCAGCGGGATCAGTCCAGCTATAACCAACATGGCATCTGTTGATATCGTACGATACGCTGAACAGATCCTTAGGGCCATTTTTCTCTGTGTGGAAAGCAATATATTTTTCGTCCGTTGGAATTTTAAGGTTGTCGCCCACTAGACCGCGGCGCGACGCGGCGCGGCGCCATGTGGAAATTTATTTTGTCTGCTTGCCATGTATTTAAATGGTCCAACGCACATTAGAGCGCGCAGCGCAGAAGCGCGCCGCGGGATTTCCGTCAAGAAGTCGGAAGACTTCTCTAGCAACTTTTTTCCGTCTCCCGCGTTTCGGCGCGTTGCAGTGTGCGTACTCACAACGGAAATAATTTTGCATTCGAGTCTTTTCAGTTGGCTTTTTGACTACGAACTAGTGATACGTATCAATGGTAGAATTGTATTTTTAAAGGTAAATTAGGTAATTATTAAAATCGATTTTCATAAAGGAATATGATATTTTTTTTAGTCTTCCCTCACTAGAGACAGATGGACGAAACGCCTTTCTATCAAAGATTTAATATAATTGAGGGGTGTAGAGGCAAAACCGACAATCTCCACTTTTTAACAAAAGTGACAATCTCCAATTTTTAAATTCTAATTACCTAAATATATAAAAAAGATCAGGGTTTTTTCACCACATAACTAATATACACATCAGAATAAATAAGGATTATCAAAAGTATGATGAGTAGAGATACCCGGTGTTTTGCTTCTAAAACCCTCAATTGAGGAGTGCGTAAAATGTTTCCTTTATATTTTGTAATACAAGGGTAATACTGAAAAAAATGCTCATGTCTTTTATTAAATCTGGAAAAAGATGGTAAAATTCTCCAAACTTCTTTCTTTTTTTGTTAATCGTATGAGTCCAAATTTTTCCTTTTCTTCTTCACCCCCTCTTCCTCTTCCTCTGTTAGAAGAGCACAAAAAATACGCTTTCGTCCGTACTTGAACTCATTGCTTTAAAAACTAAACTACAGTAAGTAAAAAACACTTCGACTATAACTAAATAGCGTTGCCGCGTTTCAAAAGCGCGCTATAGTGGGCGCAGTCCCTTCGCAGCCGGAAAAATTTCTCTTCCCAGCGCCGTGCCGCGCCGCGGTCTAGTGGGCGACAACCTTTAGTGCCTCGACCCATACAGGAGCGCCGTATAGAATTATATTTTGCATTGATACCGCAAGAACTTTTCATTTTTTTTTGAGGAGGGTTCTTTTAGGTTCGGAAGTACTCCACATATAGCTTTGACAGTTCTGTTTGCTTTTCCGCAAGCATCTTTTACATGTTGACTGTAAGTTAGCCCTCTATCTAGTGTTATTCCGAGGTATTTTACTGTATTAGTTGGTTTAACGTACTTCCCACCGGCTTTAAATGGTATACCACCTATCTTTGTGTTTCGGTTTAGAAGAATAACAGCTGTTTTCTCCGGCGCAACTTCCAACTTGTATTATTAAGTGTGTTTTGTGTTTTCTAAAATGGAGAGAACAACAAGGGAAAAGTAAGTCTAAACCAAAAACATAAAATATTATATTTTATGTTTTTGAGCCATTATTTCGTGATAAAATATGATAGACCTGTCTCAAATAGTTTCTGAAAAATAAAATTAATTTTCTTAAAAGGTCCGATTAAGTTTATATCTCCGAAACTAAAGTTTCAAAAAGAGTCGTACTATATCTACAAATTCCCCGTGTTATTAACATTGAAAATGTTTCTGTTATCCTATATAAGGGAGCCCAAATCGAATTAAAATGCTACATTTGCCACACCATGACGTCATCACGCGTATATGTATAGGAAATCTCGGCGCGGCGCGGCGCGGCGCGGCGGCGGCAGTCGGCCATCGCTAATTGTTTATTGATATATCTTTATTAGTTTAAAAGCAAAAAATATGGGGTTTGCTTTTTTACCTTGTCAAGACATAAGCGAAACTTATAAATTGTTTCTTTTTTTCATTTAGGCCTTCGTTTTTCGTTAAATGAAAGTTATATTTAAAAAAGTCAATTTTTAAACCAAATTTTCGCATGATTGAAATGAGTTATTCATGTTTAAAGTTTTTTTCGGTCATAAGCGCTAATGGAAATGTTTTTTTGTAAATAATTATAAAAAATTACTCCCTACGAAGACTTTATTTTGTACTGGATCAAAAAATAAGTATTTATTTTCTCTATACGGTGGTATTAATATATCGATTTTTGATGATAGTGCCCTTTTTCCCGGTCTAATTTTGTACTACTTTTGGAATAAGGGTCCCCATATCATGTACTTGTACTTCCTTCCCTGAAAAATTCAGGTTTGGACACCGAAGTGGGATACATATATAAAAGCTCAAAGGGTTTTTTTGTTACATCCATCCCGCCGAAACCGCCTCGCCAATCTTGATGATTCTTTTTTTAAATGAAAGGTATATATGTCTAGATTTGTTATGAAGTATTATTATATCGTTTAATCGGTATTTCTTTATGTAAAATGAATAAATATTAAAACATACCTGAAAAACATCTACACAAAATACCTCCAGAAATCAATTATTTGTCATTGTCAGTGGTGTGTCAGTTAGATTATAGAGATTATATATCAAGCTTTTAGATATTTTAGGGGTCAGTTCATACCACCAGCTTTAGATACATCAATATTAGCACAAAGGTTCGTTTAAAGAACATTAGTGATTAGTGAATTAGTTATGCAAAGCGATTTTAGAAAATTCATCCTCTTAGAGTGTAAAATTATGTCGACCGATTTGTTGTATGAAAATCATTTACTATCTGGTCTAGAAGAATGAAATTCTACAGAAAGAATAAGAAGAGATTTTTGAAATTCATCAACCAAAAGCGTAAAGTTAGTAAAAAATTATATAAACCTTCGTGACCTCTGGATTATACACATAAAAATTTGCACAAAGGATCATTTAAAAGACATGAGTTAATTATTTGGACATAGGAATTTATGAAATTCATACCCTTAGGGAGTAGAATAAGGTATGAAAGTTTGCTGTACAAAAATGCATTACTATAACATCTAGAAGTATAACATATTATACAAGGGTTTATTTATAGTGACATCAATAATATGAACGAAATATTTCTTCTTCAAGTCACCCTTCTAGGAATAAAAAATAACATATAAAGAGAGTATTAGTGCTCTGGAAAAATAAAATAAAATCAGGCCAGTATATCAAGAAAAGCGACAATTAAAAACTTTATATGTAAAAGCTATTTATTTTAGTAATTCAGTTTATATGGGACCATAGGTAGGGTTCTATCCATAGAGGGTTAATGTCATTTCACTATTTATTATTTTCTAAAGATCTTTTTAGAAATTTTGCAAAATCTCGACTTTGGTTAGGTTAGGTTAGGTCGAGTTCTAAACTACTTTTCTTTACTACTATCACAGAATATCTAGCTACGCAACAGAAGCCTCGTTACATGTATAAAATTGTAGGTAGCAAAAGGAGACAGGCTTTAAAAGTCTGTCTCCAAATCAGATATTTTGATGTGGTAGTTTCGCTACTACATAATAGGGGGCAATAAATTTAAAAGAAAACAGTTTTCTACAAACAAAACTTAAAAGAATTTTGTGCAGTGTTGCCATTGTGTAATTCATATCGTAATACTTCCTGATAAAGCCTACCTTCAAATTTGCTACATCATTTAAACATATTAAAATAGATCAGAGCTGTTTTTTTTCAGTTTGCCATGTTAGTTGGAATTAAATCTTATGAGCTAAATTATAATCGCTTCCTGACATTTGATTGTATAATTGAATCCTGAATTTTCATTGTAATTCGGCGACAATATAATAAGTATTGTTCTACTATTATGATATCACTTCCTGACGTTCGATTGTGTTCATACCAAGTTCATATTGTATAATCGGGAAAAAACGGCGTTAGCGATAGCTATGAAATTAATATCACTGTCATTTTATATGTAAATTTATATGGGAAATGTCCTATATAAATTTACATATTCCAGCCAACTGGACGCCGTTTTTTTCAGGAGCATATCAAGTGATACCATAATATAGTACTATATTACGATACATGGCGTTCGATTGGGCTTAAACTTGGTATACTATATCTTCAGTTACATTGTAATATCATGGTACCATGGAGCATATAAAGTGGTACCTTCTATAGTACCATATAGCAATATTAGGTACATGGCGGCAATAGGGCTTAAACTTGGTATACTACGTATTTTCGGTGACATTGTAATATGATGGTACTATGATGCATATCATCTGGTACCATAATATAGTACCATATTATGTACAGGCGTTCGATTGGGCTTAAATTTGGGATACTACATATCTTCGGTGATATTGTAATATTCTGGTACCATGAAGCATAATAAGAGGTACCATAATATAGTACCATATTACGATACCATTTCCTGGCGTTCGATTGGACTTAAATTTGTTATACTACGTATCTTCGGTTACATTGTAATATGATGGTACTATGATGCATATAAAGTGGTACCTTAATATAGTACCATATTACGATACCATTTCCTGGCGTTCGATTGGGCTCAAACTTGGTATACTACTTATTTTCGGTGACATTGTAATATGATTGAACTATGATGTATATAAAGTGGTACCTTAATATAGTACCATATTACGATACCATTTCATGGCGTTCGATTGTTCTTAAATTTGGTATACTACGGATCTTCGGTCACATTGCAATATTATGGTACCTTAAAGTATATCGAGTGGTACCATAATATAGGACACTATTATGATATCATTTCCTGGAGTTCGATTGGGCCCAAATTTGGTATACTTTTCTTTATAAAGATTTGTTTAATTAATAATTTTAATTTATTTTACGAATTTTAATTTATTGTTCGATGTCGTGACAGCAACTTTTATGCCGAACTAATATATTATTAATTGTACCTGTGTCACTTTTTTAAAATCTACCTAGGTCTATATAAATAACGTGGCAAACGGAAGAAATTTGTTATTATAGTATTTTTTAGTTAGTTAACATTTTTTGTACTGCATTTTAATAAATTATTTCCATTATTATTAAACTTATATTTCATTACTAACGTTCCAGCATTAATAAATATCACTATCAATCGCCCTGTATATTATTAATTTTAAAGGTAATTAAAGGTATTTTCTTAGTTAACATTATAAGGTAGTGTATATTAAAAATGTATATGTTTTGTAATAATATACTTAAAACTATTTTAATAGCCAAAGGAATAATTAATATAAGTGTATCTGACAAGAAAAGAAGAATAGAAAGAAACACATACTGCATTATACACAATAAAAAGAATGGGATGCCAATTCAAGTATTTTTGAATCTGGCAACTGTGCATATTTAGCCGAGCTATAAGGCCGTCGACGAGCCGTCGATCCAAAACCGAAAGTTTAAAATTTCTAATTATATTCTGATTATGATATTGTCGCGCCATCTAGTATTCTATTTGTGCAATTTTCGCTCTTTCATTTCGAGTATTTTTCTGTTGCGTAGCTAGATATTCTGTGCTACTATACTTTTTCAGTGAATGTTTAAATCTGTTGTTTTTTGTTAAGTTCGTTATTTAAACATATGTATGTAATACACTCATATTAACACTAATCATATTTTTACGTTTTTATTCATCATTTTCAATGCCCCGCCGGTTGCATCTTTGTAAAGGACTGTGAATTTTTAAATGGGAAATAGAAAATTAGGATGAGGCACCACTTAATATTAATATTAAAAGCTTGAACTTAACCAGCATTTTTTTTCATTATCCTGAACGATATTTTCCCGATAACTACAAAAAATTTTTTTTTTTGGTGCACCCTAATAAATAGAAATATATTATGGAGAAGGACTATGATAGTATGTTCCCTACTATTATATTACTTACCTTGTTGCCAAATCTTTATGTACAAAATTTACTCCTTCTAAGTATTTCATTCCTGACGCCACTTGAGACGCCATAAACATTAATGAACCATAACTGCAACAAAAATAGTATATTTCACATTATATTTCATTAAAATATAATATTTTTTTTTTAAATCGCACACTTTTAATGATCATCTTGGATTAAAACTGTAATATAGTCTGTAAAACGAATAACTTTGAATCTGACAGTTCCCGCGGGCTTTTCTAGTGTTAATTTTATTAGGTTAGCAACTTGCGGCCATGCTGACGCAATGCCGTCTCTAATAGAACAGCCTTGGAACGAGATTTATGACGTCACACTAGTTAGATACTACAGATTAATAACTATGTTGTAGAATATCTGGAAAACATAGTTATTCCTCGATTTGTTGGTTTGTATTTTAAAAATGATATAGTTTACATGAAATATACATAATATACAGTTAATAAATACAATATATATATATATATATATATATATATATATATATATATATATATACCTATTTTTTATATTAAAAAATAATCTGGCAGATAAACTATGAACCATACAAATGCAGCAAATGTTTTACAATATGACTGAAATCGTACTCCATAGTCAATGTAGATAGTTTTTGTGTTAAGAATAATAATTTAAAAAAATATGTGGTCATCTTTTGACAAGTTTATATTAGTTTATTAATTGTAGTAAACATAATATATAAATAAATTTTGTGAATGCAAATAAGAGAGAGTTTAGAGATCTATTAGTAGATATTGAATGTTTTTTGTTAAATTAGATCGATTTTCGATCCCCAAAATTTAAAATATATTTTACATTTTACCCATTATCTTATGTACCACCTATTCATTATTTGTATGTTGTAAAACATTTGCTGCATTTGTATGGTTCATGTTTATTAGCCAAAGTATTTATTATAATAAATAGGTATATATTATATTGTATTTATTAACTGTATATTATGTATATTTCATGTAAACTATATCATTTTTAAAATACAAACCAAAAATACGAGGAATAATTATGTTTCCATGTATTCTCCAACATATTTATTAATCCGTATTATCTAACTAGCGTGACGTCATAAATCTCTGCCCGTGGCTGTTCTAATAGAGACGGCATTGGTCTAATATTTAGAAATGTCAAAAGCTGATGACATTTTTTACTTTGTCAATTATGTCATTTCGTGTTGATTTTTGCAAGAAGAGGAAGAATTGTCACTTGTTTTATTATTTTCCTTTTCTATTTCACGAAAGTAAAAAGAGTTACCTATCTGATTCGTTCAGGCTAGTTCAGGCACTCAATTTAAAGAATATCAGTAACTTTTTTGACCGAGGGATTTTGTATTTGCCATGTTGGTGGAAATAACGGTCAAAATTCAAAGTTATTCATTTTATAGACTATAATAATAATAGCTCTCGTATATAGCATTTGACGCCTTGGGAGCAGCAAGGTACAGCTTGCCATGCTAGAGCCGTTCGGTATACAAGGAAGGTAATGTGGCTAACACTACGCTTCAACCGCCTATTATTACTTCAGGATTGTGAATCCCAAGTACTCATTTAAAGCTGAGTCGACCTAGGTCCCAAACTATTTTTATTTTTAATAAAAATAGTCGCCTGATGAAATGCCGGGTGTAGGATTCGAACCCACAACCTTCAGATTGGTAGACGAGAGCCTGTACTTCTACGCCACCGGGTACCATAATTACACCATGGATTAAACCTAATTTTTGTTTTATCCAAAAAGTACAATAAAGATGAATTTTAATGAAAAAATCGTTCCTCGATCCGATAATTTATCCAGTAAAAAGTGTAAACAACCCCGTCTTTATTTTTTAGTTCACTTCACAATTACCAGTAACATATATGTAGTTTTTTGTTTTAACTATTGGTAGTTTTGAACTTTAATTTGTTTTAAACTTATTAAAAATATTAAACTATTCATCATTATTCGTCATTATAATATTGGCATCTCTTCTCGAACGAAACATACTAAATCCTGATAGCACAGGGATATTACGCTTCCGTTTTTCCTTTTTGAGGTATGGAACCCTAAAAATGGACCTTCAAGTCATAGTTTTTGTTCGTAAACAAGGATGAACACAACGGATGATTTTACTTTGAGTGATTCACTTTAGATCGGTACGTCAAAAGTGATACAGCGTAAATCCCGCTTGATAGAATATAACACTTTTGAAAAATTTTATTAAAGAAAATGTTACATTATTCGATTATTTCTTACTGTTTACCTTAATGTTTTCGCATTACTGACTATCGTCGTGGATTGAGCAACGTGATCTTGAAGGAACTGGCATAGATCTCCATAATAGGTGTACTCCCTTACCATATAAAAAGGTGAATTGTGCAAGGAAGCTCCTAGTAGAACGGCAAAATTTACGTCTCTTAATTTTGCCAGAGATTTTGATTCCCTGAAACGTTTCAAAAATACTAGATTAAAAAAATTAATTGGAACAAAAATTACACTAAATATTATCAACGAATAAAAAATTAAATTAAATAATCAGTCAAAATACACACGTTGTATTTCAAAAATTTTTTTTTCAAATTTTTTCTATCTCGGGTGCGTCTCAAAAGTGGCTCACCCCTATAACTTTTTTATTTTTTCAGGTAAAAAAAAACGAGATTTGGTATGTTAGTATGTGATATAAATTAGGATTAATTGGCGTATTCAATTGTTTTTGGTCACTTCCTGTTTCACCGGAAATAATTACAACTTTTTGTTTTTAAATGACACCCTCGGTATATCTCGACTTTTGACGTTTTCGACAATTTGAATCAAAATACCATGTATGTCCTATCAAATTATGCGTATAAAACTGCTTTTTCCAAATATGCTAATGAGCCACCCTTGTTCCATTTGAAAAAATTGAGATATTTTTAAAAATACGACTTGGTCATCTTTTAACCGGCCAGGACAAGACACGAAAAACATCAGACGATCAAAACTATTATTCCAAGGCTCCTTGATTACCAATTAGTGTTTTTAACACAGCCATGGCACTCTAGATTGAAAATTAAAATACGATTTTTTTAAAGCAGTAATGTCAACACTTGACATATAATATGTCATTCTATTCAGAGTGTCATTTTCTATCGAATAAAGTGAAAATTTGCCGATGGAACCATTTAAAAATCAAAAGTTGTAGTAATTTCCGGTGTAACAGGAAGTGACCAAAAACAATTGAATTCGTCAATCAATCCTAATTTATGTTATATATTAGCATCCCAAATCTCGTTTTTTTATCTGAAAAAATAAAAAGGTTATAGGGCACTTTCGAGATGCACCCGGTATATTTAATTTTCATAACGGTTCTTCCAAAAAAATTCTATATGGGTATTTCACCACTGCAAGAAAATCTACATTAGGTATACTGATAACCAAATTTGCCTAAAGAACAAAAAAAATGCTTAACGTTTCGGAAAGTTTATCTCTTTCCGTCGTCGGAAGCAAAAAAATACAAAGAATAAAGAAAACACTATTTAAAATATTTAAATGCGACTATTCGAGGTCACTTAAGTTTTTTTTTAAACAGATAGGTCTACAAAAACCGTTGACGTTCTTTAATGCAGCAGTGTTTACAAAAAATAATTATTTTATTTTGTAGATTTTCTTGCAGTGGAGGAATATCAAATAGGATTTTTTTTGGAGAGATGAATCCGCCACATATAGTCTCAGAGCTAGCAACGTTTTTGAGAAAGTATTTTAAGACATCTGGCTCTTTGATATATCTTTTACTATGCTCTCTGGAAGAGCATGCGGCCCGTCTGGCTGCCGATACCCCTTGCGTTCACTACTGCGCATCGGAAGAAGATCCTATATTTTTTATTAATTTAGTCCTATAAATTCTAATATTGAAAATAAATCGAATATGTCTCCATAGCACAGTGCGTAGAGTTTCTGACCGCGAACCGATGATTCAGAGTTCGAATCCGGGTCAGGGCCAAACATTTTTTTATTTTATTTTCGTTTATATTCTGATAGTAAAGTATTAAATAATTCTGGTAATTAAAAAAAACCAAATATTTAATACTTTACTATCAGAACATAAACAAAAATAAAATAAAAAAGTATTTGCCCTGACCCGGATTCGAACTCTGAATCATCGGTTCGTGGTCGGAAACTCTACGCACTGCGCTATGGAGACATGTTCGATTTATATTCAATACTAGAATTTAAAGGACTAATAAGAATATAGGATCTTCTTTCCATGCGCAGTAGGGAACGCACTGTTTACCGGCAGCCAGACGGGCCGCATGCTGTTCTAGAGAGCATAGTAAAAGATATATCAAAGAGCCAGACGTCTTAAAATACTTGATTTTCCGACGTTGCTAGCTCTCGTACTAATAGGTATAGACATTTTTTACAACTGTTCTTGTTACTTAAAATCCTCCAATTACAATTTTAACATTTTAATTTCTGATTTGTACACTGTTGCCATCACTATCAAGTCTTTTATTTTTTAGTCTCGTCCCCATAATAAATTCTAGCTTCATCGTGCCAGATTAAGCGATTCCATTCACTTTAATACTCTGGAATTTAAATGCATCTCTAATCCGACTGGATGTGTTTTCGTTACGATTCCAGATCCTTATCATTGCTCCAACTCTATAGACCGTTCCGGAGCTCTAAAATTTTACGTTTGACGCTAAAATTTAACCGATCTCATCCAGTGTTTCTTTGGAAATTACTTTTCTGTGATTTTACGCCGCGATTGACGGAGCTGATACCAGCTGCGGAATGTACTCTGTGCTCGTGAGGATTGTAAATATGTAGAGGAACGAGTGGCTGGAGAGAGATTTTTGAGCGGGGGATCGGACAAATTTTAACGCTATCGGTGATTGGATAGGGAGATGAAATTCGGAGTTTTCGTTAAAATATCGCCTGTTTGTGTTTAAGGGAATTGGAAAATTGGGTATTTTGTCGTACATCCAGTGGCGTATCCTCAATAAGTGTACACAAGTGTGTAAAAACTAAACTAACTTAGATTTTATCATTCTATCCTTAATTCTATTCAATGACGCATCTAGAAATTAAGTCTAGGAGGGGTAGTAACAATCTATACGAATATATAAAATCCTTAAGTGACTGACTCACTGATTAATCACGATCCTGCTCAAACCACTCAACGTAAGAAGCTCAATCTTAGCATACAGGTTGATTCTAGGGTGTTGAGGTTCGATAAGAAGGGATTTTTCGAAATTCCAATTCCAAGGGGGTGAAACCACCCCTCAAATATTACAATATTTTTTTATTTAAAAAACGGTCAAGTTTCCGAAAAAACGCTTAAACGCGTATATTTTATTTTGTTTTTTTACATATTTTAAGATTTTTTAAAAATATATACAGGGTGTTTCGAAAAATCTGGTCATTGATTAATTACGATCCTGCTTAAAGCGCTTGACGTAAAAAACTGATTTTTGAAAAACGGATTGACTTTAGGGTGCAGAGGTTCGATACGAAGGGATGTTTCGAAACTCAAATTCTAAGGGGGTGAAACCACCCCTGAAATATTAGAATATTTTTTATTTAAAAACCGGTGAGTTTTTCGGAAAAATTCTTAAACACGTGTATTTTATTTTGTTGTTTTACATATTTTAAGATTTTTTATAAATTTATACAGGGTGTTTCCCACCACTGAGTAATCACGATTCTGCTTAAACTGCTTAAACAATTACCGTCCAGTGTCACTTCTGTCATCTTTTTCAAAAGTGTTTGAGAGGGCTCTTTGTGATAGACTTGCATCTTTTTTGGATCGAAATAGTATATTATCGGATACTCAATATGGGTTTAGGCCAAAAAAGTCATGCCACCTGGCAATATATAATGTGCTGAATTTTATTATTGAAAGGGTCGACAGAGGTGAGAAGGTAGCAGGTATATTCTTTGATTTATCCAAGGCTTTCAACACCTTGAATCATGGCGTCCTGTTAAATAAGTTGAATATATATGGAATAAGGGGGAGTTGCCGCGCGGTTGCTCGGAATCGTATTTATCTGATCGTCAACAACTAATTTGTGTCACTCATGAAAAGTCAAAATACTTCTCTCAGTCCGTCACAGTAAGCCAGGGAGTTCCACAGGGCTCTATATTGGGACCGCTTTTGTTCCTACTGTATGTGAATGATCTTCATGGGGAGTTTGTTTCGGGGCTGGTTTGCCAATATGCAGACGACACCTCTCTGGTGTTGACAGACCAAGTTTTGCGGGGGCTCTCTGGGGCTTCTTCGCAGACAGTGGGGGCGATGCGGGAGTGGTGTAGGAAAAATAGCCTACAATTGAACACTTCCAAGACCGGACTTCTTACTTTTGGTAAAACCAGAGACAACGAGTCCTTGTATGTCAGCTGTGATAACAAGTCTATACCACTGGCCGATTATGTAAAGTTTCTCGGTGTCTACATTGATCCTACGCTTCACTGGACAAAACACATAGATATTTTGACTTCTAAATTAAACAGTAACTGCGCGATAATACGAAGATTAAGGGACCAATTGTCTCTGGACACCATTCGAACTCTTTACATCGCCACTTCACAATCCTTAATTATGTATTGCGTTATGTTTTGGGGATCTTCGGCTCTAGCAGAGCAGATCTTCAGGGCCCAAAAGAGAATGGGTGTATGTTCGGCTTGCATCCGAGGACATCTTGTAGGCCATATTTTGCAAAAATTCATGTCCTGACTGTGCCCTCTTTATATTTTCTGTCCCTGGTGATGTTGGTTAAAAAGCATTCCGCCCTTTTTGCTACGAACTCGAGTCACTATGGTCCAGATATGGAACGGATTACCAGGGGGCGGGATGATTTAAGCATACCTCTGCATAGCTCGTCTTTTTTTCGGAGGGGCCCAGGCTACAGGGCTGTCAAGGCCTTTGAAATGCTCCCAGCAAATATTAGGGCTGTAGGTAGCGATTACCACTTTAGGGGGTCGGTGTTGGAATTTTTACACACACGCGGTTTTTATAGCTTTAACTTTGAATTTTAATCATGTCCTTTGTCTGAATATTGTTGAATTTTTATTATTGTTATTTTTGTGTGTTTATTACTATGTTTTAATGTTCTAAGATAATATACTCTGTAATGGGATAATATACTCTGTTCTGTGACGTTGCTTTGTGATCGGGAAGATCATTTTGTCGGCAATAAAGTATTTGTATATTTGTATATTTGTGTATTTGTATATTTGTATATTTGTATAAATATTACAATATTTGTTATTTAAAAAATGGTTAGTCTTTCGGGAAAACGCTTGTACACGCATAATTTATTTTGTTTATTAACATATTTTGATTTTTTTTAAAAAATCCTACAGGGTGTTGCAAAAAGTTGGGTAATTGATTAACCACGATTCTCCTTAAATTGCTTGACGTAAAAAGCTTATTTTTGGCAAACGGATTTTTCAAAAGTCAAATTCCAACGAGATTAAACTACCCCTCAAATATTACCAAGTTATAGTAATATAGTAATATAATAAATAAACACTCACCTCTTAAACTCCTCAAAATACTCCATCCTCTCCAACGAATACACCACACACACCCTCCCATCCTCCTCCTCCTCCTCTCCCTCCCCCTTAACCACATCACCATTCCTCACCCCCGACGACGTGGAACACGTTCCCTCCCCACCAGTGCCGGTCATCAGTTGGCACAAGTGCACGTCCCCGTAAGTGCCGCGTCCGATTTTCTCGATCGCCTTGAGACGGTCGCGCGCGATCGTGGCCATCGGCGACGTGGTCCGGTCCTCGTCCGGGAGGTCGTTTCGGGGGGTTCCCAGGGGAAGAGTTAGGTGACGGCGTGCCGCGGACACAGGCAGCGCGGCGGAGGTGCTGAAAGTAAGAAAGAAAATTGGTTTAGGTAAAAAAAGGGGGTGGTGGTACGTGAGAGAGTGGAAAACGTTTAGGTTTGGAGGTAATCGAGTGTCTTATGTATGACTTCTACGATATACAGGGTGGTCTGAATGTATTCCGGCAGTATTATTACTTCGGCAGGGTATTTTGCAGATAAAAATAAGTAAAAAAGTTCGTGTAAATTTATGTCCTAAAATGCTTAGTTTCGGAGATACAGGGTGTAGAATTTTCATATTTATTTTGATTTCTTTCAAATAATTTCTGAAGTAACATAAATATTGGTGTTTGGGAGTTTTTTGACATAACAAATTTGATTTTGATGTCAATATGACTCCTAAAAAAAAAGTAAAGGGCACCACCTACATGATGGGTTTTGAAGAGTAATAACTTTTTGTCTGTACCTGTATAAAACTACTGAGTAAAAACACATACATTTCCGTGACTTTTTACGTAAAAAATGTCTCTCGGTAAAAATCGTTAAGAGCAACCGTTCTCAAGATATTTAGAACGGAAATAGTCAATACATGTCATTAATGACAAAAAAATAAACACGTTGAATAGATAGTTATTTGACTGAAATAATAAATTTTGAAAATTCTTATTTTTTAAATTAATCATAAATTTTTCTTGAAAAAAATGATGATAAGACAGTTTCTGTTGAGCTTTTGGCACAAAAACATTTCAAATTTTCAGTCTAATAACTATTTAGTCAAGATGTTTAATTTATGTCAATGATGACAGGTATTGATAATTTCAAATCCAAATATCTCGAGAACCATTACTCCTAGCGATTTTTATTAAGAGATCTTTTTTACGTTAAAAACGTCGTAAATGTATATTTTTTTACTCAGTAGTTTTATACAGATACGGACGAAAAATTATTACTCTTCAATCCAGTTAAAAATATGTAGGTGGCTCCCTCTACAAGTAGGAGTCCTATTGACATCAAAATCAAATTTCTCATGTCAAAAAACGCCCAGACACCAATTTTTTATCCAAATAGTGATGTTACTTCAGAAATTATTTGAAAAAAATCGAAATAAAAATTTAACTTCACCCTGTATCTCTGAAATTAAGTATGTTAGGACATGCATTTATACGATCTTTTTTACTTATTTATATTTGCATTATATGCTGCTTATGCTTATTGTCTAAAATTTTGACAAACTAAAACTACCCTCACCGGCGAAAAGTTAACAAATAACATCACACATATATTTTTGGCGCCCAACGTGGAGCATCAAAAACAGTGTGTCCTCTTCTGTTATATTACTTCTTCCGAGCTACAACTTAGTAGTTGTAGTTTTACTCATATAGCTGAAGAGATCGTTTATTTGTACATAATACAGTAAATAGCTCGATTTAAAGTATAATATCTAGAAACAAAATCTAAAAAATATTTAAACATAAGAATATTATGTATTACCTGTTAGCGTCATGGGAATAGTAATGATGCGGAGGCGGTGGCACAGGTGGAGGTTTCTGTACCTCCTCAACTACAAATTCCTTCGATACCAAATCTGGAACATCTATAAAAAATGGCAACGATTCAAAAACAACCTAAAGAGTTTGTTAATTTTTTCTACTAATTGAAAAGTACTATCGCTAATTTTGCCGTTCTGAATCCTTATATTAAAATTAGAGGAACAAGCATCTACGCTAATTGAAACCACTAATTTTTTACCTCGCAATTAGTAGAATAAATTAGTGGTTTCAATTACACTTTATACTTTTTAGTTTACTATCATTCACAATGTTTAAAAAACACAATTAAAATTAATAGAATATCCTAGCAAAATTTTGCGTTAGTCAGTTTTATTCATAGAGCAAACCTAATATTTAGCTTATAAAACAATCAACTTTTGATTTCGACCCACAATTTCTCTCGACGGAAGATAATCAAAGGCCAAAATGACATTTCTCGCAAATTTTGAAGTATAATTAGTGGAAAAGTTAAAAATTTGATAACTTTTTCTACTAATTGAAAATGCCTACCACTAATTTTGACGTTCTGAATTCTTACATTAAAATTAAAGCAACAAACTTCCACGCTAATTGAATAAATAAATAAATAAATAAATGCCTTTATTGTCAAAAAATTTTATAATTTGTAGACAAAGGTAAAGTAAACAAACAAAGTAAACAAACAAGGTACACAAACAAACAAACAAAAGATAATACAAAACATTATTCAAATAATATTGTCAGTCTTATTGTTTAAAATAAACATTTATAAATGTTAAAATGCCAAAGAACAAAAAAAATAAAAATAATATTCAAAAATATTTAGTTAGTTTATAGTAAATATCAATGACCTCTAAATAATTTTATTTCGGTGTCATTGGTAAATATAGCAATAGCAAACATTAGACCAGTGTTTACAAGAGCAAATTCGATTATCAAAATATAATTCATTTACGGCGTAGAAAGCCTTGTCTAGTAAATAAGAGTTCAGTGCTTTACGAAATGAAGAAAATTATGTTATGGATTTGATTTCAAATGGCAGGTGACTGTGCATTTTTTTCGAGTTGTATAATATTGAACTTTTAACTAACTCTGAGCGTGGGGTAGGTAGATAAAGATCTTGCTCCGCGTTCCTGAGTGGATAAGTGTGAGATGGCCTTTCTTGAGAAGTTGATACATGCTTACGTATTAGGCAAACGGATTCAAATATAAATAAGGAAGGAAGAGTTAATATTTTTAATTTTTTAAAAAAGTCCTGGCAATGAGCTCTGCTGTTTAGCAGTGAATATCGAACAGCTCTCTTCTGGAGCTTGAAAATGCGGTCAAATTGAGTCGCACAACACGTACCCCAGAATGGAAGGGCATACCTGAGGTGCGACTCAAAAAGTGCATAATAAACAGTTCTAACTACTGACAAGTTAAGCTCCTTAGAAACAGACCTTAATGCAAAACAGGCAGAGCTTAATTTTTTCGACAAAGCTTCGATATGCATGTCCCATTTCAGAGAATTGTCTACAACAAGCCCTAAGAATTTTACAGATTTTACGACGTCAGTGGTGGTGTTATTAAGTATAAAAGGATGCAGCGAGTTTTTATACGACAAAGCTTTAGTTTTAGAAATGTTGAGACTCAGGAGGTGCGGATCGCACCAAGATTTAATGGTGATTAAGTCATTTGATATAATCCTATGAAGTGCCGTGACGTCCTTGTTGCTCCAAGTAAAGCTAGTGTCGTCCGCTAAAAGACATATTTGCCACTGATGTTTATGTTAGCAATGTCGTTAATAAAAGAAGAAACAAAATAGGACCTAGTACTGAGCCTTGTGGTACCCACATTCTATTGGCTTGCTAGAAGACAACGTGGTATCCACCCTCACAAGTTGACTTCTGTTGCTCAGATACGACTTAAACCATTCGAGAGATGTTCCCCTGAACCCATAGTGCTGCAGTTTATTAATTAGGATCTTATGATTTACACAGTCGAACGCCTTAGAAAAATCACAGAAAATTGTTGCTGTAAAATGATGGTTATTTAGGCTGGAGTAAACTTTATTAAGGAGTGAAAACATAGCGTCATTTGTGGACTTGTAACCACTAATTTATTCCACTAATTTTGAGGTTGTGAATGCAGCTTAAGATTTTTTTCTCGAAAATTTTAGAAAATAACTTCATCTGAAACAATTATTCGTAGTTCCGGAACAAGTTGTTAATAAATTTAAATTCCCAAACCCCGCCAAGCGTCTACAGTGGTGCAGTTAGGCGGTATTTTCTCCCAGCCGCTCCACATAAACAAAGAACGAATTATCCTCGGGCGGGCATGTATCATTCGGTTAAGTTAGCTGTTAGTTAATTTAGGAGATTAGCGAGGCGGATTAGCCAGATTCGGGCCCCATTCAGTGCTGGCTTTTTCGCAAAGCTGAGCAGAATGTGATTAAAATATTGCAGGCCTGAGAATAGTGAGCCAGTATTTATGGACGCTCGAGTTCTGAAGAGAATTGCATTAAATTTTGCAGTTAACACCGTAAATTTAGCTACTCAAATAGTTGCAGTTTTATTATTAATAATACAATGACCAGCAGGAAAAAAACAGAACACCTTAAAATGTTCAAGTATTTTAAAATTACAATATATTTTGTTCTAGTGGGCCAATTTTGATAATTTTTTAACCAGTTTGTAGCTAAATTATTTGAATTTTTAACCTTCATTATAAATTAAAAATTAAAGTGAAATTTTGATATTTTGGTGAAAGTTCGAAACACCCTGTGGAAGTGTGGAATGGCTAACCAAAGCAAGGAATTTAGAAACGACTTTACCTTTAAGTTGAATCTTTTTTCAATAATTTGTTTTTTTGGTTCGTGATAATAGCATTATTTTTGTTAGAGATATTTGCTTTTGAAGAAGACAGTAAGTAATGATTTACAGAAATTCTCGCTTTTCCAGTAATTTTATTTTGATCATAATCATTACACCTGTGAAAGAGTGTTGATTACGTATTGTTTTTATATTAATAATTAAGTTTTTATAATAACACCTACTTAAATTGTAATTTACCCTGTACAACTTGATATTTAGTTAAAATAACCGTTGTATGTTAAATTAAATTAAAATTCTACCCGAAAAGCTATACAGGGTGAGACAAAATTATTTTTCGACATTGGTCACATTTAAAAACAAGTTACTCCTTTATTTTAAATGGAACACCCAGTATATTATTTCAATATTCAATGGAGAATTGACATATCTTCAAAAAACTATTAAGGTTGCCTACCCCTTAGACAAAGATTTTCATAGATATTTTCATTTTTATGATTTTGCGTCAGTCTATCTTTATTATTTGATAAAATCTAGGTGGCTGTGGATTATCAAATAATAATAATCTACTAACACTAAATCATAAAAATGAAAATATGTAGAAAAATCTTTGTTGGATGGGCAGTTTACTAAAATTCTTCGATAGATAATTTGTTTGACATCAGTACCAATCACTAACCATAAAACACCGTATTCTACAGTATATTGCAAAATAAGGAAAAAAAATAAAAATAAATAGTAAAATAAAAAAATAAATGAAAATAGCAAAAAAAAATAAATGAAAATAGGAAAAAAATAAAATAAAAAAATAAATGAAAATAGAAAAAAATTAAAATAAAAAAATAAATGAAAATAGGAAAAAATAAAATAAGTTTTTATGAGATTCTCACCTTGGTGAACAGTTATTTTCTTTGGACAACTTTATTATTTGCATTTTATCCGATTAGCTCATATTTTTCCTGTTTAAGCCTTAATTAAAACGGTACAATTTCGAGGTGAAAATCGAAAATCGATATGATTTAATCGGTGCGTGATAAGTCCGAATTAAAACCAGCACCGCCAATTAAGTGAGCGAATTATGCAAATCCGACCTCGACGGTATCGAGGGACCATTATGAACAACGTGGAAACAGCTAGGGAACGACAACCGCCGGTTAAATTAACCGCGGGTTAACCTAAATTAACTGAAACGTTACCTGGGTAGTCCTCGCCGAGCGACAGCTGTTGGGCGTAGTCTTTGTACAGGTCATCCTTGTTACTCTGAAACAGACCACAAGAAACTTGAATTAAAAAAATAGTATATTGTTTTATTAGTATTAAAAATGATACTCTTTGTGGCGAAGCTGTATGTTTGACTGAGACACAAAAAATCATGTTTTCCATAGCAACTGTTAAAATTGCCTTATATCTATCAAAAATGTTAGATAAAATAGTACTTAAAACTTAGTAACCGCAAAGGTAGATTAAATGATACTTTAACAGCGAGGATAGGTTCAAAACTTTATTTCTTCTCGCACGTTTTTTAATTGCTTCCATTTTTGAAAATGTTTGTATTCCTTTTCATAAGTCATTCGGGATTTAAATGGATAGTTTGGATATGGCGTTTGTCGCGTCAGCCTGAATATCTGTTGGTAATTTACTTATTTCGTTTTGAGCCATTTCTGGCTCCAATTCAATCAGCAATCGACACAAAAGAGAATTAAAAAAGATTGACTCAAAACTGACAACTAAATGATAGCTTTATTTATTTATATTTTGTCGTTATGAGAGCGGCTTTGGTTTCCCTCAGGTCTCCGATGATGACATTCTGTTCAGCATAAAGACCTTAAAGCCTAAAAAAACAACTGGTCCTGATAATATACCTCCTTATATATATAAGGGATGTGCTAGTTTTCTGGTCGCCCCTCTTAAACATATTTTTAATTTAGCTCTGAAACAGGGATATTTTCCTGACAAACTTAAAGAAGCCACTGTAACACCTATATTTAAAAAGGGAAAGAGGGAGAATGTTCACGATTATCGACCTATTAGCTTACTAAATAGCCTGGCTAAAATATTTGAAAGAATTATAACTACATACACTCATTCATATCTGATAGAATTTCAAAATATCAACATGGTTTCCTGCCGGGAAGGTCAACAGTTACAAACCTATGTGTGTTCTCTGAACATGCATCGAAGGCAATATCAAACAAACAGCAACTTGATGTCATATATACCGACTGTGCAAATGCTTATGATAAGGTGAATTTTTGTGTTATGATTGAAAAACTGGCAGATCTCGGGTTATCAGGTGAGTCGCTGTGGTTTTTAACTTCATACTTAACTTCGAGAGTTCAAAGAGTTAAGATAGGAAATGTTTATTCCAATCAATATGTTGCCACCTCCAGGGTACCCCAGGGTAGTATATTGGGCCCTCTTTTGTTTTTAATCTTTATTAATGATTTGCCTGAGAGTCTGAGGGTGTCTTTGGGGTTGTTGTTTGCGGATGATTTTAAATTATTTAAACCAATTAATAATATTGATGATACTAGGGCTCTCCAAACTGATTTGAACTTGGCTCTAGACTGGTTTAAGGAGAACAAGATGCTTGTTAATATTAAAAAGTGTGTTGTTTCTTTTTCCCGGAGGATCAATACAGTCATTGAAGACTACTACATTGGAAATTGTAAGGTTGTGAGGTGTAGGGAAGTTAAAGACCTAGGAGTGATTTTTCAGGACAATTTTAAATTTAACAATCATTACAACTACCTGATTAACAAGGCATATAGGATTCTTGGTTTTGTTACGCGTAATAGTAAAGATTTCGATATACAATCAACTACAAGGCTTTATACCTCTCTTGTAAGACCGCATCTTGAATATGCGTCAAATATCTGGTCTCCCAATTGTTACACTCACAGTAACGAGATTGAGAAGGTTCAAAAACGTTTCCTTCGTTATATTTACATTAAAAGAAACAACATGTATCCAACAATGATCTCTTACAGATCAATGTTGGAAACATTTCATTTAACTTCGCTGGCCTCTAGGAGAAGGACACATGCTGTCATCTTTATATATATAACATTCTTAATAATTTAAAATATGCTGACTGTGGTCTGATTAATAGCATCAAATTTAGGGTACCAAAGATTAGGTTGAGAGTGAGTGGGTTTAATCTTTTTTACATTGAGGGTGGAAGCCCCTCGCCATTCACGTTTATGCTCACCATTTGTAATGATATGTTGTCTGGGAACACAATTTCCGATATGTTTAACATTAAGTTTGGCGAACTTAGGCGCATCTTGTTGGTGCATCAGGAGACAAATCTGGTGTAATAGGTTTCTAAGTTTTTAGCTTAGGCGTAAAAGTACTTTACTTTTATGCCTAGGCGTTAAAACGACTTTTTTATATTATCAATCACGTCACAAAAATTAATACTTTTGTGACATTTGCAAAAAAGTTTATTGTTTTATTTAGGTAGGAGTAAAAATGCAACATTTTTTATTCAAAGCCTCGAAACAACGTTTTGGGATAAGATTTGACGCCATATATCTAAATATTTCAAATTCTACATAACTGTCCAATATATGATTAACACTTCTTTAAAAATTCAAATTTAATTTATTTTCTAACTACATTAAATAAAAATAAATACATTTAATGCGTTTTAAATCCCATTCATCGAAAAGATTTACCTAATAATAATCACTGGCTTCATTTTACAATTCAGCGCAACTTTTATCACAGACACAAATTTAACGTAGCAAATACGGGTTATTAGTAAATCAAGCCGGCCGCGATAAAATAAATTGCCAACTTGTAACTAGTGCGAAACCGATTAAAATTCCATTAAACCCCGCGTCATATATAAAATCGGATTTAAAATTTCAATTTCTCCCATTAGCTGTAATTAGTTTTCGGCCAGTAATATACTGCACCGAGTGAAAGTCTATTAAATATGCCGCGATCGTAGATAATGAAATGACATAAAATATGTCATTTATGAAATCTTGAATGATTTTTTTGTTAACGAGTTATAAAATTCATAAGAATAAAGAAATCTGCTTTAAAATAATCAAACTTCAACCGTTAATAACTTTCGAACAGTGGGGTTTACAAAAAAATTGTAAGAGATCTTTTTGTAAAGAATTCAATTTCCTACGTATGGGACTACCTATATGTGGGACAAGATATTTTTTCAAAGAGTAGATACCGAGATATGAATTTTTCTTTCTAATTATAAGGAAAAAATAGAAAACTGAAAGGCGGAGGACCTTCTTATTAAAATTAAGAGCTCATACTTGGAGAAAATTTTTTTGAGGTGTCTACCAACCTGTTTTTCAGAGTATAAAGTGAAAAAATAGTCGATTTTTTTGGCCCACCCTAATCTATAGCTATTCCAACTTCAAAATAACCGATTTTCTGTTAGAAAAATGCTGGTGAAACCAATCGATGTATTTTTTTTTCATAAACTTCGCAATTACAGAAAATACTTTACTTTAAGACAATACTGTGTTAAACCCAATAATAACCTAAAATCGACAAACAAGGTAACTTAAATAATTAACAATATCTCAGTCATTACAGAAAACGACTGAAATCTACACTGCTATGTTAACGAAAATCTCCTTATCGTTGAACAAGTTAAGTTTTTGTTTATTTATATTTTTGAAAAGGGGTCAATTTTATATAATATAACCGTCAAATTTATAGTTAAAGTAAAACTAAATTTCATTTTAACTCTAAAAATTGCGCAAGGGAAGACGTTTTTGTTTCGCATTGAGTTGACTTGCGACCTTTATCATTTTAATTACACACTTGAATTTCAATTGTAATTAAGACGTTTTTCGTTAAAACGGCAGTACAGTCAAATTGATGGACCAATTGAAGAGTTACGATGTTTTTTTAGGAATAGGACTGTTTGGTGCCTACATACATAGGAATTGATTCAATGTCAAAAAATCTATAATTTATTTTTTCTCTGCAAATGTATTTGGGATATTAAGTTAAAATGATTAAAAAAAACAGTTTCAAAAAGGACCTAGAATCTATTTAGTAGAGATTAGCAACAAATCGGAAACTGCGATTGGCTCTCATAGGAAACTGCGACTGCGATTTTTTCTATTTGCGAGTTTTAATTTAGGCAACCAATATTACTATAGTTGCGATTTTACTGCGATTTACGATTTTGTTGCGATTATGATTTTGTAATCTAGGACTGTGATAAAGAGTTGCAATTTTGTTGCGAATGTAATTTTGTGGTCCATTGAAGCATTTTATAAGCGATTGATTTTTAAGCTGCGATTGATTTTTTCTCTGATTTTAATGTATTTATAGAGAAGAGGAGACGATTTAGAGCCTAAAAAAACGGACAAGTGCGAGTCGTACTTGCCCACAGAGGGTTCAGTAGAAATTTGTAGGTACATATTCTGTTTTTTTTTATTTAATTAAAAATATTCGGCTGTCAAATTTTTCGCTTCTGTATAAATTAATAAAAGATCTACAAAAAGACTTGGTCACCCATACGATTATTATGACCGCGCATACCGTTGCTTAACCTCGGTGATTGATTACATACTTTAAATAAAGACTGTTGTTTTTATGATTTAATTACTAATATACAGTTTTCAAATTTTTCCCTATACTTGTAGTACCGTATGATCGAATAAAAACGGCGCACAGTGTGAAATTTACGGGGTGTAGCTGGAAAAAAATATTTCAGCGACTCTTTTAATGAAATATTAGTCTTTTTCGTTTTTATATAAGAAATTTTATCAAGGCAAGGTAGATCATGCACCCAAATAATCGTAGAAGGCATATACATGGTCTCTCATAATGTTTAGTACATATGGGAAACTTTTTTACTATATTATCAGTGGTTCATAAAATTTTTTAATAAAAATTTTTGTTGATTAGAGAATAGTTTTGAGGTTAGTAACTACGGAGTTTAATATACGGAGTGTCTAAAATTCTACAAAATGTGGCGTTGCCGAACCAAAATACATAATCTATAAGAAAGGCAAATAAGAAAGTACTATATACAAGCAAAATACACTATAAAATTTTTGTGGGTCAAACCGATTTGGAAAAACTACCTAAATCGGAGAAAATCAGACAATCAAAGAAAATAAAATAATCAATTGTTGATTTCTCGACGAACCGCACCGCACAAAGAGACTGTATTTGATGTTTTTCTTTCATTTTAGTACCCTTTAATAATTTCTTTTTAATCGAAAATCTCCTCTTAACCAATCAGAATTTTTAGATTAGAAGATATGTTTATGCCTATTTGCCTTTTTCCATTTGTTCTCGATTTTCTGACAAAACGTCATGGTTAGGTTAGAAACTCTTACTTACTTATTTTCTTTGACAGCTCTTGATAAGAGAAACAAAGCGTTTCAATATAAAATTCACCACAGCGCTTTGCCGCTTCTTTGGAGTGTTAGAAGTCCAAATCTCATATACATCCTGCCGAGTGAAACGCGCAGGCATCTTAAAAAATATATATGTATAGCTAAAGCGCACCTAAACGCAGCTAATTTTTTTATGTCGTATGCTATAATAAGTGGGCTTATAAGAAATGACAAAATATCGTGGTATTATGTAACAAAAACATATTTGAAGTAGCTGAATTACAATTTTTCATAGGTAACTGCAGGTACTTCTTTAACATTTCTTTTGAGTCAAACTATATAGCAGATATATTTTTAAAAATTATATCTTACCACGAAGGCCTAATATAAAAATAATATCAATGTAGTTATTCCGTGAAAGTAAACGCTTCTCACTAAAACGCCTGCAAAATTTGACCAAATGGGCTAGATATTTTAGATGATTTTATCGTTTTGTCCGAAAGATAAAGTAATGAGCATTTTTAAATGATAAGCTTGATTTTAAAAATAAACATATGTTTTTTTATTGATGAATGGACATTCCTTGAATAAATTTTACATTAACTTAGGACCTGGGATAAAGTTGGTAAATCGAATTAATTCCATTTGGAACGTCAAAATTTCACACTGTGGCGGCGTCAACGATGGCTATGAAATGACGATCGATGACACATTTCCCATATAATTTTACATATAAAATGACAGCAATCTTCATTTCATAACCATCTCTGACGCCGTTTTTATTCGATCATACGGTATAATATGGCATCACTTGAAAATGTCATAGTTCTAAGTCAACGGAAAATACTGTAATAAATTTTGAATCTCTTGAGAGTGTCGAAATTTACGTTTTTTGCGGCATAAACGGTTGTATCTTTTTTTACGTTAACTCAGAAGTTTGAATTTTTCTCAGCTTTAAGGGACTGTAGACCTAAATGTATGGTTTTAATTTCAACTCGATATCTCCACGCATTCCCGAGATAAAGGGTCTTGACAGACAGACAGACGGGCAACAAAGACTATAAAGGTTGATTCTCACTATACCTTCCGTATCAGCTACCTTCCGTTTCCATAAAATATTATATTATGTAAATGAATAGAGAACAATGCACACCATACATTTTGTTTCCCTTCCAATCCATATCCTTTTCTTCCATACGTTTTTTTGGCGGAAGGACTGAAGCGTATCAAAAACAGCGTTGTCAAGTTCAAATTACCAATTCTGTGAACATTTAGCCGATATTTATTTATTCTTTCACCTCTTAATGAAAACTATTACCTTTTTCAAAAGATAAAAATTTAAAAAAAAAACTTAACTTCGTAATGATATCAATTGTATAATAATAAGTATGGAACTGATACGAAACGGAAGCATACATATAGCGTGAATGTAATCAAAAATACGGAACAGATATGGAATGGATATGGAACGGAAACGGAAGGTATAGTGAGAATCAACCTTAAAGCTTACGATTTTTTTCTTTTGGGGTATGGAACCCTAAAAATGAACAAGTTGTGTCAAAAAAAAATACCATTTAGAGATAAAAAAAAACACTTTTAGACACTTATGTGCATCGATATTCAATCAAAAGTTTCAAACACAATCTCCACACTTTTATAAACCACTTTAAAGAATAACTACAAAAGAAAAAACCGACACCAAACACCCTTAGCTTGCCCATTCCAGCCCGAAATACGGCCATCTTAAACACAATAACCCCCCGTCCACCGTTTATCGGCGCCCCTGGCCGCCCGTGTTAATTTCCGGCGCCCCGGAATATAGTGGCCGGACGCACCGCCGTTTAGATAGCGCCACGACCAGGTTAAAGCGTCGCAACGCTGGTGTGTGTTCGTTATCACGAGCGACCGACGCTTCGTACACGGCGTCGGTCGCCTAATTGCCCAGCGTCTTTTGTGAATGAGAAAGAGGGAGGAAATTGAAATAATTTGTGTCGAACGAACGAAGACGTCGTTAGAACACAATATGCTATAAGGAAAGTGTTAATTTGTTGTTAAAAATAATTCTAAAAATTCGAATAATTAACGTGGTACATAGATAATTTTATTTCTTACTGAATTTAATACCCTCTATATTAAATTCAGTCCCAAGCTGAGCGTGCATTCGAAATTTCTAGGAAACTGCAATATCTAGATCGGAGATTTTTTGCACATCATTGTTACACAACGAGATCTATCGATTAAAAATATTTTCAATATGGCGGCACTTCCGGAAATACCGGGAGTTGGCAGGAACTTTCTTATTTTAAATGATTGCCCTATTTTTTATTACATATTTAAATTATCTGTGAAATTTTCTGATTTTTTATATTAAACACTCTATACCTAATATTAACCGTTTTTGAGAAAAAAAAATATTTTAAAATTTTGGACGAAAAAAACTGCCTGTCAAAAATATATGTATAGCCTAAATGTGGCTATCTATTTCAAAAATTAAATAGGTCGAATGTCATATAATAATGGCCGCAGCTGTCATGGAATTGGGTGATTAAAAAATTACCATAAATTATTTTTTTCAAAAGAAAACCCAGTTTTTTTCTTTCACTAGTGAAAAGGCTTTTCAATTCGTTACTTTTTAACTATACATGTTCCTATACTTAAAATAAATCGTTTGTATTGTAAGTTATTTAAGATTTAGTTTTAAAACGAATATTTTCCTTGATTTTAACCAGTAGCCTATGACTTTAAACGGCAAGTAATGTAAAACAATGGATCTGGCAGGTCACTTGAAGCCAACTTTGAGCTGTTTTTTCGATACACTTATTAATAATATCAACTATTATAATATATCACTAAGGAACGGAAATACGAGATATATTTTTATAAATCCACTTTTTAAACTCTTAAGGCAGGCAGTATTTATAATATAAGAAATTCAAATAATTTGTTTTCTGACAGATGGAAATAAATTGTCTGACTGTTTGACACTTAATGTCAAAGGAAGCTAGATAAAATCAAGAAAAACATACGTTTTCAAACTATGTAACAGTCAAATTTCCTCGCAACGACCTCTGTGTGCTAGCTCATAAATTATCGCAAATAACTATTATTTTTGCATCATGTTTACTATAATTTTATTGTTAAATATTATTTTATTTAGTATTTTACCATTATGCAACCGAATATACACCGCGATATTATACTGGCTTCAGCTCCACAATATTGTCACTGGCCCAGCATTAGAATTTTTGTCCATCTCTCTATATCTTTGATCATCACCTCCGTCACTTGTCACTGTCAGATCAAATCAGATGTTTTTGGATTTTTTAATCCTTTGTTTTGGTTATTGAAATTTTATAATTATCAGATAAAATTTCGTAGTTAAATTGTTAATTTTTGATGTGGATCGCAGTGTGCAATTCGTTCATTTTAATTGTGGAATTTCTGAGTTAAGTTCGTTCATTGACCGGATATGGAATATGGCTGAGGAGAAAATATTCTAGAACATCGTTTTTTATTTATGCCTTTTGTGAGTTGGACTAGTCAAGATATATAGTTCTCTATCTATATCCTGGAGGGAGATTTCCGGTTGAAATCTGATTTTGTGAAGGAAATCGAATCCTTGCATCACTTCTTGTGTACCCACCGAATGTCCTCGTGAAGAACTGGCTGCCGTTTCATGAAGCATTCCCTGTTGGTGAATAGCAGGTCTTCATAAAGAAGGATTAAGGCTTCCGAAACACATTTGGTCACAGACGTGGTTGGATTTTGTTGATTTATATGGACCGCCGACCAATTTCCGCAATGGGATTAAAATAGCCAAATTTTCCGACCGATATTCCGATTCCACGTGCCCAAGAAGTCCCCGAATAGTTCCAAGGTATGCTATAATTCTTCTGCCTATTCTAAGTCAATGCTCAACTGATTTTTATTCGCATTGTTGACTGGTTTTCGACTTTTCCACGCCCACGTGGTGTAGAAAGATTAGTTGAGTGTTATCTTTCTTAAGTCTTATTTGGTTGTTCGTAATTGTAGAGCAAGAAGACCGATCCAGACCGTAGTACAGAACAGTCCAGAATTCAATCCGTTCCTGTTGTCCGTGTAGAGGTACCCGTTGGACATCATAAACCCTCGTTGAGGTAAAGTTCAGATTTCATTAGTCCTTCTTATTACCTTTATTAACTCCTACACGTTGTGCTAGTCCTTGTTCTATAATTGAGGCTCTTTTCTAAGACAACCAATATGATTTAGGGTCTTTATGTTCACCTTTTGAGGTCCTACCGGCATCCGTACGTGTGCTGACATCCGTGGGCTCCAGTGACAGTACACCGAGCTGCTGTGAGACACCCTGTAGCTATACACCGTAGCTCAGCCGGAGGAAGTTTTCAAGTACAATCGAATAGAGTAAGACTGTACAATTTTAGTTTAGATTTAGTTTGATATTTGTAATCCACCCAAGATATTGTACTTAGTTTAAATAAGGAGGATTATGACGTCATACTTTTAGTTAGTTTTCTTGATTTAAATTTTATTCTACTTTTCAACGTTTATTCATTTCCATTTCTTTAAATATTAACTTTGAATATTTTAATAAATTGCTTAAACATTTTTAGTAGTATTATTTGCAGTCTAGTCTCATAGTTAAGTTAGAGTCACTTAAGTTTAACGAGTTATAGCATATTTGAAGTTCATGGTAGTTACACTCAGCAGTTCGAGGTTAGTGTTGAAGTCTACTTAAATTTATTATATGACATTTGAACAATTTAATTTTTGAAATAGATAGCCACATGTCTTCTCTTTATGTCATAGTGGCTGTGGTAATCACTAAATTTGACTTTTAGGCTATACACATTTTTTTGACAGACAGTTTTTTTCGTCCTAATTTTTTTTTTCTTAAACACTAGGTATAGAGCGTTTAATATCAATATTCATAAAATTTTACATAGAATTTAGGTATATAATACAAAATGGAGGCAGCCATTTAAAATAAGAAAGTTTCTGTCAACTTCCGGTATTTCCGGAAGTGCCGCCATATTGAAAATATTTTAATCGATAGATCTCGTTGTGAAACAATGAGATGCGAAAAATCTCCGATTTAGATATTGTGGTTCTCTAGAAACTTCTAATGCACGCTCGGCCTGGGACACCCTGTATACTTACGTGGATAAATCAACGCCATAAATTTAGCATTAAAAAATATGTCTCCAACATTACGACATGCCATTTTCAAACCTTCTTTATTTATATCTATTCTATTCTATTTTTCTTTATTAAATATCTTAATTGACGTTTTTAAAACACCAAAAAGTTTTAAGCCCCTGTCTGAAATTTTCTCCGTGCCCCCGACCGAAAAGTTTCGCTGGCAAAACCGACAAATCTGTCTAAATAATAATCCTTTTATTTAAAGCCTGCCAGATTTTTTGCAGGTCTTGTTTTTTTAAGTCTGTGTTCATTTTTTCACCGCTTTGTTGTTCCTTTGTCTGCTGCAGAATTTAAGCCGATTCCAACTCTGAATTATAACGAACATACAAACATAATCCCTTGTAAAACCGTTTACTTATTTAAAATAAAATATTTTAATTAATAAACGTGTTTTATTTTGCCTGACTTTTAACAGGCTTTAACTTGTTTATTTTTTGATCTAGAAAGTTTATTAAAAAAATAAATTATAGGGTTATTTGTTTGGAGAAATATATAATATTATCTAGACCCAGATGTTGTGAAACACAGTAGATATACGAGGCATGTTTTTTAAGTAAGTACCGTTTTGCGATTCCGCCGCCGCAGCGCTACGGTCGGCATTCCGCGCATGCGCGCTGGTTACCTATCTCTTGTCTATGCACAGACGCCAGTAATGTCTGATTCTTCATTGTATACGTTGTTTATTGAGTGTTTAAGATGCCTCCGACAATCGTGAGCCACGCCGATTGTGAAGTACGGGCTGTCATACGATTTCTTAGTGCTAAAGGCGTAAAACCGATCGATATTCATCGTGAGATCTGTGAAGTTTACGAACAAAACATTATGAGTGATGGAATGGTAAAGAAATGGGTGAGAGCATTTAAAGATGGCCGCACAAATGTGCATGATGAAGAACGGAGTGGGCGTCCTTCGGTCGTTAATGAAGATTTGGTGCAGAAAGTGGACGAAAAGGTGAAAGAAAACAGACGCTTTACAATTTCATCATTGTGCGACTACTTTCCTCAATGTTCTCGTAGTGTTTTGTATCGCATTGTGACCGAGAACTGAATTACCGGAAATTGTGTTCACGTTGGGTTCCGAAAATGTTGACGGATTTGCACAAAACCCAACGTTTAGGCAGTGCATTGACTTTCCTTGAGCAGTACTACAATGAAGGTGAAGATTTTTTAGGCAAAATTGTTACTGGTGACGAAACATGGGTGGCCTACGTCACACCAGAATCGAAACAACAGTCCATGGAATGGCGACATTCATCATCACCCAAAAGAGTGAAGTTTAAGCAAACAATTTCTGCCCGGAAAATCATGTGCACAGTTTTTTGGGACAGAAAAGGAGTATTGCTAGTGGAGTTTTTGCCTCGCAATGAGACAATCAATGCAGCATCTTATTGTGAGACATTGAACAATCTGCGCCGTGCAATCCAAAACAAAAGATGTGGCAAGTTGAGTAAGGGTATTGTTTTGCTGCATGACAATGCCCGTCCACATGTGGCTAATCGGACCAAAGATCTCATCAAATCTTTTAATTGGGAAACTCTAGATCATCCTCCATACAGCCCTGATCTGGCGCCCAGTGACTACCATTTATTCCTGCACTTGAAATAACACCTTGGCGGTCAGCGTCTTCAAGACGATAACGAAGTCAAAAGAGTTGTGATACAGTGGTTAACCAGTCAGGCGGCAGAATTTTATGAGGAGGGTATTGAAAAACTGGTGCCACGTTATGACAAGTGCCTCAATATTCACGGAAATTATGTAGAAAAGTAGATTAAGGTACAGGCTTTCATGTAAAAATAAAATTATTGCGATATCTTTGCACGTTTTTTTTAAATTCCAAAACGGTACTTACTTAAAAAACATGCCTCGTATTATTGCAAAACATCAGGAGTATAAATTTATTTCTACTTACTTTTTCAAGCTCTGAAGTCTTGCTTTCGTCAGGTATCAACGCGTTCTTCAAGCGATAATTTCTGATGACAACGAACACAATGGCTGATGTCAGCAATACAATAACGACAGTCAGTACCCCGATAACGAAACCAATATAACTCTTCGATTCTTGGGGTGTATTCAATAGTGTCTTTGTGTCGTCTTCCGAATTCTCTATTTTGACTACATTTCTGAAACAAATTTAATACATATAACTACACTATCAAACTCTACAAGATTTTTAGGAATTTAACTTTTTTTCAGAAAATATTATAAGTAAATGATATACAAAGGTGTTTTTACTAACCTGGCAACTGCGCCTTTGGATACCAAGACCTTGACCTCGTCTCTCTGTATAGGGTACTCCTTTCCGACGAAGTCCGGCAACGCTGCACTTATTTCCTCTTCCGCTTCCTGCGTGAAGTTGCCGCTGACCACAACTGCAACATTGCCAAATTTTACTTCATTATTATTCAGAATGATCATAATAAAGTAAAAGGTACTACAGTGCTGCCATGTTTCTAAAATAGTTTCGACTTATTTAGTTAGATAGAATAAATAACAATAAAAATAATATAAAATATTAATAATATACGGGGTGTCCCATTTAAAAAAAGACAAAAGTTTGAATCATATTTCAAAAATGACAGCTCCTAGCGAAAAACTTGTTACGCCACTGGTTTCTACGTAAAATTTTCTACGGGACTCGGGTTTCATCTTTTCCAAAATAACGGAGTTATTTTACTTTGAAAATTTCCAAAAAAAAATGATTTTTTCCTAAAATTTTGAGAACCACTGGACCTTTTCTGGATTTTCTTTCTTGTAAATTTAATCTAATACATATTTCGCAAAAAAACCTCATAGGTGTGTTTCTGGGGTTGAACTATACTACCAGTTAAAATACTTGCACTTATTTCTGGGATACCCTGTATAGACTGTGGAACGGCATGTCCATCTCTATAATTTTTTTACTCGATGGTTTTTCGATAAATATTTGAGGCACGTTAGCTCAAAGCAATTTGTTGTTGAATTAAAAACGAAATGCTGTGTAATTGTGAAAATGAAATTTCGCAAACAGACAATGCAGTTAGTGGAACTGATTAAATAAATAAACGGGAAATATTTAATTAATTTATTTTTATTGGAAATTGTTTCTGATATTGATTGAACTGTGGAGAGTTTCCAATAAAATTGCACTAGGTATTTAGGTTATATTTATTTGTATGCAAATAAAATTATTATGCCTCTATAAAATTGTGTAAAATATTTTTTTTGGGTTTTTAAAAATAGAATTATTTAATCAAGAGTTATTGAAATAAAAACCAAAGTATATTTTTTTATACAGGGTGCTCCGAATTGTATTTGGGAAACTTCGGGATCATATTATGCAGATAAAAATAAGCAAAAAGTTCGTATAAATGTATGTCCTAAAATGCTTAGTTTCGGAGGTACAGGGTGTCGAACTTTCATTTTTATTTCAATTTTTTTCACTTATAATATAACAAGAGCTTAAATTATTTTCGGAAATTTTTTTGAGGGCACGAATATTTTGAAAATTATCCCGAGTCGAAGACGAGGGATAATTTTCCTAAAATATTCGTGCCCGAAAGAAAATTTCCAGGAATAATTTAAGCTTGCGTGGTATTCGGTAAGAAAATTTCACACCTAAATTTGAAAAAAAAATATTAATCAACATGACATTTTAAAATAATTTCCAATTTGTTAAGTTGGCTAGATGTTTTGATTCTGTCATTAAGCTATTACTAGTTAAAACGTCTGTACGTAGAGTAAAGTGTATAGCGAAATGTCGCGATTTGGAAAAATAAAGCTCAACAAGTCATTAAAGAAGAAATTGAAAATATAAAAACCAAGATAACACCCGAAGTAAAATCAGAAGTGTATGGAAACAGTTTGTAGTTCATTCACATTATGATTGTAGATCTTATGTTTACCTTTTCAACTGTCAAAAAATTTCCACTAAAGTTTCGTGGCGCCTCGAAAAAATTTCCGGAAATTTTTTCAGTTGCCATGGTAACTAGTCAACATTAAAGCATGTTATTGGTTGAAAAGTAGAGGTGTGAAATTTTCCAAATAATTTATCACGTAACGCCAATATTAGGATGAAAATTGGTGTCTGCAAATTTTTTGGCATGAGAAATTTGATTTTGATGTCAATATGACTCCTATATGTAGGAGCCGCTACCTACATGTGTTTTAACTGTTTTGAAAAGTAATAAATTTTCATCCGTACCTGTATAAAACTACTGAGTGGAAAAATATACATTTTTGTGACTTTTTACGTAAAAAATGTCTCTTGTTGAAAATCCTTTCTCAAGATATTTAGAATGGAAATAGTCAATACGTGTCATTATTGATAAAAAAATAAACAAGTTGAGTAGATAGTTATTTGACTGAAACAATAAGTTTGGGAAATTTTTATTTTTTAAATTTATCATAAATTTTTCTACGAAAAAAATGTTGATAAAACAGTTTCTGTTGAACTTTTGGCACAAAAACATTTCAAATTTATGATTCCCGTCTAATAACTATTTAGTCAACATGTTTAATCTATGTCAATGATGACAGGTATTGATGATTTTGATTCCAAATATCTCTAGAACCATTTATCGTAGCGATTTTTACCAAAAAGCTTTCTTACTTAAAAAAAGTAAATGTTTATTTTTTACTCAGTAGTTTTATACAGGAACGGACGAAAAGTAGGAGTCATATTTTTTTTTCTTTTACTTCAGAAATTATTTGGAAAAAATCGAAATAAAAATGACACTTCTACACCCTGTATCTCCAAAACTAAGCATTTTAGGACACATATTTATACGAACTTTTTTACTTATTTTTATCTGCAGAATATGCTGCCGAAGTTTCCGGAATACAGTTCAGACCACCCTGTATAGTAACACATCAAATATCGTTTATTTATCTGAAAAAGTAAAAAAGTTATAGAGGTGAGCCACTACTGAAAAACACCCGGCATAATAGTTTGTATAGCGTTACTAATAATTAAAATTAAAATAATGATAATAATTAATTACAGAAACTTTTATCAAAAATAAAAATATCTGACCAATTTAAAATAACATTTTTTTTCTATCTCTATTAAAATATTTTGAACACACTGTATATTTTTAAATCAAACTTACTAGAATCAAATGATACTTCGCTGAGAAGTATCCATCGACTGGCAAAATAGAGTTGGAGCTTCAAATACTTTCCGATTCTTTGATGTAGTTTGATTGTGACATTTCTGGAATGTTCCATAACCAGATCTGGCATGTAAGAAAAGTAGACCGGTTCTGGACTGAACTTATGCCCATTGAAACTAAAGAAGGCTCTGGCATGTGAAAAAACCTGAAAATTAGAAAGAAAATATATTTTAAGTATATGTCGTTCATATACAAACAAATTATGAAAAATCAAAATTAAAACTTTTTGAAATAAAACATTTTTTCTTCTTTTTTATTTAGTTTTTTTTTTTAATTTTTATTAATTAAGGAAAAAAATAAAGAATTTAAAATTATTGTATCAATTTTTCGTATTTAAATATATTATACAATACCTGGACATCTTTGGTGAACAAGTTATTGGTGTACAAATGAGCAGCTGAAAAGTTTCGTACTCTATCGAACTCAAACAAGATTTCCAGAGGTAATCCAGACCATCCAGAAGTATCATTTCTCCATCCCACCCATTCGTATCCTGAAACAATAAGTTCACTGTAGTCAAAATGTTTTATCATTACCTATGCCTTGTATCCCAAATAGAGAAAACCAAAATGTTAAAGTAGTAGTTAATACTGTAAAATAATAAGTAAAGTTAAAGTTTTATGTATAACTGGCTAAGTATTTTTACACAAATGAAGAAGGAAATTAAATATAAAGGATTATACTATATACTATATCCGTATTGTAACACATTTTCAGACAACTTCTTTATTTTTAAGGTTTTGATGGTCAAACAAAATATTCCTTATGTTTGGACTAAATTTTCTCGAAAATAAAGACACAATTTGAAATTCCGTTACAATACGGAAATAGATTGAAGTTTTGTGATTACAGTAATATATAATTTATATATCCAAAAAAAAATCCTTATGGGTTTTTCGCCACTGCACTGCAAGAAAAATCTACAAAATAAAATAGTTATTTTTTGTAAACACTTCTGCGTTAAACCTAAACGGACGCTGCTTGTCAGAAATGGTGTTTACAGTAATAAAAATTTGCCTAACAAAGAAAAAAATGCTTAACGTTTCGGAAAGTTTTCTCTTTCCGTCGTCGGAAGCAAAAAAATATAAAGAATCAAGAAAAAAACTATTTAAAATATTTAAATTGAACTATTCGAGAACACTTTACTTTTTAAAACAGATACGTCTACAAGAAATCGTTGACGTTCTGTTAAAATGAAACAATGTTAATTTTTTTAGACAATTTAGACCTTTAAATTGTTGACTTCTACTCGTTGTAGTTACACGAAAATACCATCTCAAGACACAACACAATCTACTCTTTAATTTTACATAAGTTTTGAGTAACTACAAGTGGTAGAAAATTGCTTTTTTGCATTTTTATTAACTTTTCATAAACGCTTTATTGGTATGAAATTTTCGTCAATCTTAAAAGGCTGTGATAATCGTATTTTGACAGTTCAAAATATCAGAAAAACTCGCGTTTTGCTGTAATAAAGAATATTGTGCAGCTTGAAAAACCAACAAAATTCTTTGTTTTAAAAATGAATCGGTTTGAAAATCATACAACATGCAAAATATGCGTGAAATTGCCTGATGTAATTATCAATCATCGTGCGATGACTTATTTACCCGCATTAATAGAGGATTGTGGCTCCTACTTGAAGAAAGAAAATTTGTTTCGAATTGTTCACGAATATTTGCATCTAAACTACTCAAAATTAAAGTGCTAAATGGGAAAAAGGTGAATAAAATAGTGTCTAAATATTATATACAGGGTGTTTCAAAACAAATGCGAAAAACTTCAGGGGGTGATTCCTTGTTCAAAATAAAGGGTAGTTTGCTTTATAAACGTTGGGTCAAAAGTCAACTATTAGGGAGATATCGCGGTACAAAGATGGCGGAAAATAATGTTTTTATTTTATATCTTGAAAACGAAAAGAGATAGACTAATGAAATTTTACGGAAGCATTACTGTTATGAAAACACACTTTCTGGTAATTTTTCACTTTTAAAATGAGTGGAAGGGGTTGAAATAAACTACCCCTATCATTCTTGTTAATGAAATTTAAAGAAAAATCTTATCAAACACATGCAAAAAAAATTAATTTTGATAGTTTAGTTTATTTAGAAACTTTTTTATCTCTTGTGTTTTTTTTTGATAAAACTCACCGATTTGAAATTAAAAAATAAAATGTAAAGCATTACATGTCAGGACAAAAAACATTTTTAGATAAAGAATCTGGTGGGCAGCTGTAATTTATTTAGGAAAAAATTTAGTCGGCCGCTGTCACTTTTTAGGATGTTTCTAATATTGTTTTATTTGACATTACCCTACTGCAATACGTTATTATCTAGATTATTATTATTATCATTATTATCACTAGATTCTTAATCTAAAAATATTTTTAGTCCTGACATGTAATGCTTTACATTTTATTTTTTAATTTCAAATCGGTGAGTTTTATCAAAAAAATACAAGAGATAAAAAAGTTTCTAAACAAACTAAACTATCCAAATTAATTTTTTTGCATGGGTTTGATAAGATTTTTCTTTAAATTTCGTTAACAGGAATGATAGGGGTAGTTTATTTCAACCCCTTCCACTCATTTTAAAAAAGTGAAAAAATTACCAGAAAGTGTGTTTTCATAACAGTAATGCTTCCATAAAATTTCATTAGTCTATCTCTTTTCGTTTTCAAGATAAAAAATACGAACATTATTTTTCCGCCATCTTTGTACCGCGAAATCTCCCTAAAGCTGAATTTATAAACTCGGAGGTTGGCGTTCAGTTGAGGTTCAGTTGCAGTTGGATGTTCGCGGCAGTTAAGGTTCAATATTTTTGCATTTATAAACTGTCAGTTTCGGTTGTAGGTTAGGTTTGGAATTATGAAAATTTCGAACGTTTTTCTTTCGATTTAAAAATACTTCTGGTATTTGTCAAAGTTCAAACATAGTAATCCACGATTACGGAAAATATAAACATCACATTAACAGAAATAATGAAACAACAATAAGGGTCATTTTCCAATGCATCGGCGTACTGTGCTTCACGTGATCGACAGGCGCTTATTCATTGGCTGTCGCCGAACGTCGCCAGGGGTCGCCAACTGCCCGCAACTGCCGACATAAACATTGACCATCTTTGAACTCCGCTGAAGGTAAAACGAACTGCCAACTTTTCGACCAACTGACTTTATAAATGCGCGCGTTCATTTCATAGCGTTGAACATTTTGAACGGCAACTGAACCTCAACTGAACCTCAACTCCCGAGTTTATAAATCCAGCTTAATGGTTGACTTTTGACCCAACGTTTATGAAGCAAACTACCCTTTATTTTGAACAAGGAATCACCCCCTGAAGTTTTTCGCATTTGTTTTAAAACACCCTGTATATTTCATTAGATATACACATTTAATTCAGTCCATTCCAAGTCCTACATTTTTGCCATTAAGAAGAAAGGAGGTGTCCAAAGAATATAGAAAACATCTCAGCTTTTTAATTGAAATGTATCAAAATTATCATGTAAACAAATAAAAACCAGACTCTCAAAAAGATATTCTGTCATTATAAACGTCAAAAAATTTCCAGTATAATTCGCTGTTGGGTGCCCACAAGGAAAAAATTTTCACTAAAATTTATCCGTTGCCATGGTGATTTGTCAAAAAAAACACGTTTTGATTGGTAAAAAAATAATTTATATAAAAAATTCTTATTATACTCGTAGAAGTCAAAATTCTTTGTATAGAGTTTAATAAATTAATTTAATTTATTTTTTGAAACCATTTGTTAAATAATATGTTTCGCAGTATAGAATTGAGCGTTAGGGAAGTGGGGGGAATCGTTGAAAATTCTAAATATTCTCGGCGGGTCATAAATTAAATCGCAGGCGTAATTTATACACTCTAACAAGTTTCCTGGCTCTCGGACTCGGGAAATTTCAAGGCAACTTGCTCGCTAATTGCTACAATTTTCTGTATTCAGTTCAAGCTCGGATATGGAGATGAAGAAAAATTATCGATGTTTGCAAGTTTTTCCAAAGAGCGTTTTAATAGCTGTTGCTACTTTTGAAACAGTTTAACCAAGCGAGAATAACAAAATGAAAAAACTTTTTTAGAAATCAGAAACATTATATGGACTATACCGGGTGCGTCTCGAAAGTGGCTCACCCCTATAACTTTTTTATTTTTTCAGATAAAAAAACGATATTTGCTATGACATAAATTAGGATTGATTGACGTATTCAATTGTTTTTGGTCACTTCCTGTTTCACCGAAAATGACTACAAGTTTGATTTTTAAATTGTACCCTCGGTATATTTCTACTTTATTTGATACAAAATAACACTCTGAATAGAATGACATATCATATGTCAACTTTTGACATTTTTGCTTAAAAACAAATCGTATTTTAAATTTCAATCTAGAGGGCCATGGCTGTGTTAAAAACACTAATTTTTAATCAAGGAACATTGGAAAAATAGTTTTGATCGTCTAACGTTTTTCTTGTCTTATCCTGGTAATAGTTTTGATCGTCTAATGTTTTTCTTGTCTTATCCTGGTCGATTAAAAGATGCCCAAATCGTATTTTTAATTATATCTAAATTTTTTCAAATGGAACAAAGGTGGCTCATTATCAGTGTCATTTATGTGACAGAAATCAAGCAAAAATTGTAAGTTCGAGTGAAATTCTCATTTAATTTCTAAAATTTGTAATAATATTTTGTATTTACATCCAAAAGCAATGAAGGTAGTCAGTAAAGGTAAATAAATTTCATTAACTAAATAGAATGACTTTTTAGGACCATTTAAACTTATCATGCAGCCATTGTTTCTTAAAATCAGGAACATTTAAAGAAAACATGAAAAACAAGACAACAAATAATCCTGAATGTTTAGTAAGCTATAAAAATATAGAGATTGATTAGATTTGTTTATTTATTATTGATCTGTTTTAATATTGGACCTGCAAATTTTCACTTGAGCTGTCTAACGAGTTTAAAAGTTTATTAATAAAGTATTTTTCAATATTAAACTCCATCGAAAAGAACAAGCAAACGTAAAAACTGAGAATAGGTACATTAAAAATGCATAAAAGATATATATATATATATATATATATATATATATATATATATATATATATATATATATATATATATATATATATATATATATATATATATATATATATATATATATATATATATATATATATATATATATATATATATATATATATATATATATATATATATATATATCGGTTTAGACTTGCGACGTTGTCCGATGCCTAACTTCCACGTCTTCCAATCGTTCCATTGTCCCTCGCTTAGATTTCTGGCACTCATTGCTCTTGTGACACCCTCCTTCCAAGTCTTCTTAGGTCTTCCACGTTTTCTTCGATGTTGGGGTATCCATTGCATAATATGTTTTGGAAGTCGTGTGTCATCCATTCTCTGGACATGTCCGTACCACATAAGTTGTTGGCGTTCGATGTCGGTTGCCAAAGATCCCTCTATTCCTATCCTCTGTTGGATTTCTTCGTTTCGGACTCTATCTCTTCGGGAAATTCCTATGGTTCTTCTATAGGCATCCGTTTCTACCGCTTCCAGTTTTTTTCGGTTGGCTTCCGTTATTCGCCAAGTCTCTCCACCATAAAGTAGACTGCTCTTTACCAGAGTCTCGTATATATTGATCTTCCGTTTCTTCCCTATTTCATTACTCCAAAATACTCCATTCAGACAGCCAATTGTTCTTCTAGCTTGTGATATTCGTTTTTTAATTTCTTTGTCATCTTTAGCTGTTGTATCAAATATCACTCCTAGATAGGTGTAGTTATTGCAGGCTTCTATCTCTTCATTTTCTAGATGTACGCTAGATAGTTCTGCACCAATAGGTAGATATTTAGTTTTTCCTGTATTTTTTCCAAACCCCATCGTTGATATTCCTCTTGTAGTTTCCCTTGTCATGTACTCCAAATCATCTTTATCGTTGGCCATAAGAACTTGATCATCTGCGAACTGCAGGGTATATAGACAGGCATCTCCCAGATTAATGCCCATTCCATTACATTTTCTCTTCCATTGTCTCAAGGCCTTTGCTACATATATCTTAAATAATGTGGGAGAAACACAGCATCCTTGTCGTAGACCTTTATTGACAAAGAATCTTCCAGATAATGTGTTGCCTATTTTAATTTGTGATGTCGATTCTTCGTACAAGTTTTTCAGAGCTCTAATTAAGGTGTAGTTAATGTTGGTGTCCTGTAGTACCTTGAATAGTCTGTTAACTGGAACGGTATCATATGCTTTGTGAAGGTCGATAAACATGAGGTGTGTCTCCTGATCAATACTACTTGTTTTCTCTATTAGTTGTTTCAGACAGAAAATATTATCGGTACAGGTTCTCCCAGTCCGAAAACCAGATTGTTCCTCCTCTTCTTGTTGTTGGTATTCCTGTTCTATTAAATCTCTAAGGATCCGTCCGTATAATCGACTTAAAAGATAAATTGCATAAAAGATAAATTTTATAATAGAGGTACTGAAATCAGTGGCGTAGTGAGGCTGGGGCGGCGACCTTCCAAGTACCTGCGGGGCGACAAAAAAATGTCATAAAGGCGGCGGACGGATTCTGTAGGGGCGGCAAACCTCCCCTCTAGAGGTTCTCCGCCCCGGGCGCCCCTAACTCACGCTACGCCACTGATTGAAAGTTAGATAACATCAACATTTGACGTTTCCAGTATTTTACCAAACCGTTCCGTATCAAACCGATATTTTTCAGGAACCGCTCTTTACCGTAGTTTACCGGTTTGGTTCGCCTGGTTTTGCAACGGAATACTTGCGACCTTAATAGCCCTTTAAATACTCCAAAACCAAATTCATACGAATTCCTACGGAAAATAGAGAGACATTGTCCGAGAAACGACGCCCAGTCCGATAAAATTCGCTTAATATATTTGTCCTTTTTGCGGACAAGCCAAGTCGAGCCACGGCAAGTCCGGCCATGCCGAGCGTGCCTCCGGGAAGGCCACGACCGGAATTTGCATATATATTAGTTTTTAAAAGCGGTCAAAAGACGTTTCCGGTCGCAAAGACGATTTTCCGGAGCGACGCCAAATTACATTCTCGACACTATTTCAATATCTAAAGGAAAAATGTCAAAGCTATTCGGGGAAGATTTTGAGGTTAAAAACTTCCAATTGGTGAGTGTTTATTCTGAAATACAGGGTCTTGGAACAATACGCCGGGTACCTATATTTGATACCAATTAAACTTTTAGTTACTTAATCCAGGGCGCGATTTTTAAATGCATTGTTGCCAGCCATGGATATATTCGACGCCCGGCTGACTAACTGCAATTTAAATTTCCCGCTAGGATTCAGGTGGTAGCTCTGCTGTAAAAAATGTCAAGTTGCCGCATTTATTTATTTATTTCCTGACATTGTCATTCGTTTTGACACTTTAGTTTTGTATTACGAGTTTTTGGGTTAAATTAAATAGTGTGGTGATACTTTAAGCATAAAAATGTTTACTAGCAGACAAATATTATTCTTTTTAGAACCTCTTTTAGTGCGAAGTATACAAGATAGCTTAATAGCCGTAAAAAATCGCAACTTTATTAGAATATTTTGAACCGAAAAGCGGTAGTAATGGCCCTTAAGTGCTGTTAAGGTGAGTTTTGTTGACGTAAATAATAACTGTTTATATATTATAATTAATTTATTTTTGTTTCCTAAAATATTCTGTTTAAAAGAAAATACTTAAAAGTCGGCAACGCTGTACCGGTCAAGCTTAATCACGTGACCAAAAAAAGTTTGTTTGGTATGAACTGTATGTAAAAATTACGCGTTATTAGGCGACAGTACTATGACTGAAAAAAATGTCCACAATTTTTGTGCCTCCCACCGTTGCGTCCCTCACTGATTGACTCAAAATCTGGTCACTTTACATAATATTAGAAAGATATGGCAACGATATGCGGTATTAACGGAGGCGTTATTTTGGCAACTATGACAGTTAAAGTGTCATAATAAGTGTTTGTGTGCTATTAACGTTACCGCATGCCGGTATTTAGGTGGAGAAGACGCCGTGCGATAATTTGACAGTTTTGGAACGTTATTTTATCAGTTGAGATACTGTATTTTTTATAAAAATTGAGATAACTCTTTATTTGATTAAATTGTACTCTTTTTTAGACACACTTTGTTTTAGACACTAATTAAAACTCCTGATATATTTAATAGCTTTTTTTTATAAAAATAAAGAAAAATTATGAATATAGAAGCTCTTTTGATTGACAAAATTAGAAAACTAGGTTAAGGCTAAATTTTTAAAAATGTTTGCATAATCGTTAAAATCAATCAACTCTATTTTGTGTTGCCAGAACTCGAAGTTCGTCAAACGCAAATGTCAAAATACAATCAACGCTAATAGCGGATTTTCGGCAGTATTATGCCATATCTCTCTATCCATAAATGATCTTTGTTAATATAAACTTTGTGAAATAAATAAATGAACCATCTAGTTTGTTTATCTTCGGAACAACAGTAGAGTTTGTCTATTTGTATTATTTTTAGATTTTTTCTCAGATTATTACTATAAAACTGCGATTTAGAGATCAAAAAAACTTAAAACAAGCACTCACCTTTACCCAATCCGTTCCAATCCAACCTAAAGTTGTCCCTGCCCCTCTGTCCGTCCACCAGCTGACCCAATCCATTGGACAGCTGTCCGTTCTCCTCGGCCCCGTCGTACGTCCGGTCACTGAGGTCCAGATCGGAGCCCCTCCTCACTCCCTGAGGAGCAGCGTAGCTCACCAAGCCGTCTGTAACAAACAAACGGGGATAACGTACGTGAATTATAGGGTCTCAAGGGAATCTGGATGGCTTAAACTGGCGTTTCGATGGGTTTATCGTGTAATAATTTGATGCAAATTGGTTTAAATTAAATTAGGATAATTAGGTTGTTAATATTTATGCAGCATTATTGTAGATAATTATAGTTAATTATAAACTTCCCGGAGTACAAAAGTTTTATGTTTCATAACATTTAATTTTGTAATCCGATTGTTATGATTAGTGATGGGCAAAACTGTTATTTTTAGATAACAGTTGAAACTGTTATAGTTATTTATAAAAAACAGCTTAAAATAACGGCTTAAAAATAACAGGTTTCTTTATTTTACTGCTAAATATCTGAAAGTATGAGGCGGTCACCACCAGGCGTATTAACGCAGTTGCAAGTTGCAACAATGACGTGCTCGGTGGTAATATTTCCAGGGTGTCAAAACATTTCTAAATATCGATTGTTATCTAAAATACCTCTCTAAAAACGGTGGTTGTTTACAAATAAGCGCTGTTTACAAATTGCGATATAAAAAAAGCCAAAATTCCGCCACTCGTCTATACCTATACATTCCGATCTACCTACGCCCTGCCCCTCGATCCGCGTAGATCCTGAATTGAGTAGCAGTGTACAGGGTGCATCTTACTCGACGAGAAGCTCTTAGTTATAATTTTACCATTTGCGGTCAAAAAATAACAATATAAGGAAATGTGTAGTATATTCTTCATAAGTAAACCCACTAGAGTTCTAATTTATTTTACACTTAAACTAGCGTGTACCCGCGACTTCGTTCGTGTCGAATTAATAATTTCTAATGGTGATGATACAGCAAAACAAGAATTTCCATTAACATACAGGCTGGATAAAATTTTCTCACATGTACCAAAAATAAGCTTTAAACGTCGAGTTTAAGCAGAATCGTGGTTAATCAATTACTCAACTTTTTGGAACACCCTGTATGATTTTTGAAAAAATGTCAAAATATGTAAAAGAACAAAATAAATTATGCGTGTCCAGGCGTTTTCCCGAAAGACTAACCCTTTTTTAAATAACAAATATTGTAATATTTGAGGGGCGTTTTCACCCTGTTGGAATTTGAGATTCGAGAAACCCCTCCTTATCGAACCTCAACCCCACAGTCAATCCGTTTGCCAAAAATCAGCTTTAAACGTCAAGCAGTTTAAGCAGAATAATGATTACTCAATGGTCATATTTTATGAAACACCCTGTATATATTTTTTAAAAATCTGAATATATGTAAAACAACATAATAAAATATACGTGTTTTAAGAGTTTTCCGAAAAAACTCACCGGTTTTTAAATAAAAAATATTCTAATATTTGAGGGTAGTTTCACCCCTTAGAATTCGAGTTTCGAAAAATCCTTCTTATCGAACCTCTACACCCTAAAGTCAATCCGTTTTTCCAAAAATCAGCTTTTACGTCAAGAGCTTTAATCAGGATCGTGATTAATCAATGACCAGATTTTTCAAAACACCCTGTATACATTTTTAAAAAATCTTAAAATATTATTCTGAAAATTTTTCAGAATAAATAAATACCTAAATATTGAAACTTAATAAGTAAGTACTGAAACATACAGCGTCATAATATCTCGACCTCCGCCCGTTATGCTCGTAAGAGGTTGAAAAACAATGTATTATCTAAAATAACTGATGCGTTATTCTCCAAACTGTTTCGAACCTCCATCGACAATCGACCGATGCAGAGCGTTCCTTTCCCACTCCGATTATCTCGACCACCGCCCTGTTATGCTCGTAACAGGTTGAAAAACAACGTATCTAAAATGACTGCTTCTCCAACCCGTTGCGAGCCTCCATCGACAATCGACCGATGCAGCAGCTTTCCTTTCCCACTCCTGTTATCTCGACCGCCCGGCGTTATGCCCGCAACTGTTTCAAAAAACCTGCTTCTTTTATATCCTCTTATTTTTAAGCGGTATCGACCTATCGACCTAAGCAGCTACGTTCGCCGTAGCGCATTCCCCACTCCGTTGTCTCGCCGCCTGTATCGATGGTTGACGAAATAACATGTTTTCCATCCATACTAGTTGTTTTTTGGAATTGCTTCGAGCAGTAAAGAATTTCGTGGCGGTGCAGAGCGCCGACTTCGTTTTTCGTTTCACGAGCGGCCGATCTCTACGTGTCGTTATTTTATATCTGTTATTTTTTAGAAGTAGTAACGGTTGCGTTATGTTATTTATAAATAATTGTTATAAAATAACAGATAGTTAAATAACAACCCATCACTAGTTATGATTATGGTATTAGTTTGTAGATAAATTTGGTTGGCATTATTTTTTATTATTTTAATGGCTTATATATTTCGATTAGGTGGGTTATACCGGGGTAAATCGAAACTTTTATCCAAAATACCCGTCCCATTTTTTTCACAGGGTGTTTTGAATTTATTGCAAAAAACAACGTTTTGATTTACTCCGGTATAAACCCGCCTAACCGAAGAATATAAGCCATTAAAATAATACAGAAATAATGCCAATAAATTTATCTTCACATTGATACTATAATCATACAACCACAATCATCACAACCAAAATCATGTGCACTCCCCCGGAAGATCACAACAATGCTATAAAAATCGGAGAAGAGCTATTGGAATATGTAGCGGAAAAATATTACCTCGGCAGTTTGATTTCGGAAAAGGCCAATATCGACTCTGAAATTCAGCACAGGATTAGCAGCGCCTCAAGAGCATTCTGGAAATTAAAAGATAGGGTTTTCTACAATCATGAATTAAGTACAAAAACGAAACTTGCAGTGTACCTAGCAATTATAATCCCCACCATGTTGTATGGGAGCGAAACCTGGGTGCCGTACCGCCGACACATGAAGGCATTAAACAAGTTGCAACAGAGACACCTTAGACAACTCTTAAGAATCCGATGGTTCCATCATGTTTCAAACGTATCGGTCCTTGAAAAAGCGAACTGCGAGACTATTGAAGTCATGGTTACAAAATCCCGCTTAAGATGGGCTGGTCACCTGTGCAGAATGCAAGAAAACCGCATACCGAAATCTCTGCTTTACGGTGAGCTTGTAGACGGTAAGAGGAGGCCGGGTGGACAACTCAAAAGATACGAGGCATGTTTTTAAGTAAGTACCGTTTTGGAATTAAAAAAAAACGAGCAAAGATATCGCAATAATTTTATTTTTACATGAAAGCCTGTACCTTAATCTACTTTTCTACATAATTTCCGTGAATATTGAGGCACTTGTCATAACGTGGCACCAGTTTTTCAATACCCTCCTCATAAAATTCTGCCGCCTGACTGGTTAACCACTGTATCACAACTGTTTTGACTTCGTTATCGTCTTGAAGACGCTGACCGCCCAGGTGTTTCTTCAAGTGCAGGAATAAATGGTAGTCACTGGGCGCCAGATCAGGGCTGTATGGAGGATGATCTAGAGTTTCCCATTTAAAAGATTTGATGAGATCTTTTGGTCCGATTAGCCACATGTGGACGGGCATTGTCATGCAGCAAAACAATACCCTTACTCAACTTGCCACGTCTTTTGTTTTGGATTGCACGGCGCAGATTGTTCAATGTCTCACAATAAGATGCTGCATTGATTGTCTCATTACGAGGCAGAAACTCCACTAGCAATACTCCTTTTCTGTCCCAAAAAACTGTTCACATGATTTTCCGGGCAGAAATTGTTTGTTTAAACTTCACTGTTTTGGGTGATGATGAATGTCGCCATTCCATGGACTGTTGTTTCGATTCTGGTGTGACGTAGGCCACCCATGTTTTGTCACCAGTAACAATTTTGTCTAAAAAATCTTCACCTTCATTGTGGTACTGCTCAAGGAAAGTCAATGCACTGCCTAAACGTTGGGTTTTGTGCAAATCCGTCAACATTTTCGGAACCCAACGTGAACACAATTTCCGGTAATTCAAGTTCTCGGTCACAATGTGTTACAAAACACTACGAGAACATTGAGGAAAGTAGTCGCACAATGATGAAATTGTAAAGCGTCTGTTTTCTTTCACCTTTTCGTCCACTTTCTGCACCAAATCTTCATTAACGACCGAAGGACGCCCACTCCGTTCTTCATCATGCACATTTGTGCGGCCATCTTTAAATGCTCTCACCCATTTCCTGACCATTCCATCACTCATAATGTTTTGTCCGTAAACTTCACAGATCTCACGATGAATATCGATCGGTTTTACGCCTTTAGCACTAAGAAATCGTATGACAGCCCGTACTTCACAATCGGCGGGGCTCACGATTGTCGGAGGCATCTTAAACACTCAATAAACAACGTATACAATGAAGAATCAGACTGTACTGGCGTCTGTGCATAGACAAGAGATGTAGGTAACCAGCGCACATGCGCGGAACGCCGACCGTAGCGCTGCGGCGGCGGAATCGCAAAACGGTACTTACTTAAAAAACATGCCTCTACAAGGACATTTTCCACGAAAACTTAAAGGGGATTATGATGCAGAATGAGTGTTAAGAAGCAGCTCACAATAGAACTCAATGGAGAAGAATTGTAAACTCAATTAACGGCGACAACCAAAAAGGAAAGAGGCAACAAAGCAATGAGATTTTTGAATGTCCGGAGTGCGGTAGGCAGATAACATCACGTATCGGGCTTTTCAGTCACAGAAGAGCTCATGAAAGAAAACGCCTTGCGTGACCATCTTCTGATGCGTGTCAAATACTCGTCAACGAGTAATAGCAGTATGTATGTATGTATAATCATAAAAATCGGATGACAAAATAAAAAGTTATGAAACATCAAACTTATTCAAATTTTTAGGATGGCGGAATTTTGTGCGGGGTAGTATAGTTTGTCAACATTTTACCTCTTCAACATTGTTGAAACACCCCGAATATGTTAGTTCAATACTTCAACTCGATCAATAGATAGAAATTATTCATACAGAGTGCTCGAATAATTATGTCTGTCAGACAATCGAGCTGGCATTTTGGCAAGTTTATCGCTTGGTAATTAGATACGGACGGTAACAGTGTAATAATGCAAAACGATAATTGAGATTATTGATATTACAACCTTTAGTTCGCATCCGTAATATAAATTAGGGCTCTAATGAATTGATTAATTCGAAATTGGAATTTGAGTTAAGCCGTGACATCTGAGTACCTGAAAATTAGTTTAAAAGGATGGTTAATTTATGCACTACTGATAGTGTGAATAGGGGTTCATTTATTCCAAACCAAACCAAATCAAAAACATAGAATGTTCTTGATGAAAACATGAAATTCTTCCACTATAAAAAGCCATATGTCCTCCTCATGATCCACTTTCTTATCTCTCTAATGATATTGTAAACTTACACAGTTTCTTTTTTTCGCCCGTAGTTTTAGAAGAGCTTCGCAGTACAATTAATACCATCAAAAATAAATCCTCTTCTGGGACCGACGGGCTAACTTTAAAAATGTTTTCGAATCTGCCAGAAAGCACTCTGAATCACCTAACAACTTTAATAAACATGTCGTTCCAAAATGGTATTTTTCCAAAATGTCTTAAGACGGCAATAATCATTCCTCTGCATAAAGGAGACAAAGATGAAGCTTCTAACTATCGCCCAATTGCACTCCTTCCAACGCTATCTAAGATCATAGAAAGGTTGGTTAAAAGAAGGCTGGTATCTTTTCTGTTTAAGTACAAAATACTTACTGAATATCAATTTGGATTTCTAAGCAAAAAGTCCACAAATGACGCTATGTTTTCCCTCCTTAATAAAGTTTACTCCAGCCTAAACAACCATCATTCTACAGCAACAATTTTCTGTGATTTTTCTAAGGCGTTCGATTGTGTAAATCATAAGATCTTAATTAATAAACTGCAGCACTATGGGTTCAGGGGATCATCTCGAATGGTTTAAGTCGTATCTGAGCAACCGAAGTCAACTTGTGAGGGTGGATACCACGTTGTCTTCTAGCAAGCCAATAGAATGTGGAGTACCACAAGGCTCAGTACTAGGCCCTATTTTGTTTCTTCTTTTTATTAACGACATTGCTAACATAAACATCAGTGGCAAAATATGTCTTTTTGCGGACGACACTAGCTTCACTTGGAGCAACAAGCACATCAAGGCACTTCATAGGATTATATCAAATGACTTAATCACCATTAAATCTTGGTGCGATTCGAACCTCCTGAGTCTCAACATTTCTAAAACTAAAGCTTTGTCGTATAAAAACTCGTTGACGTCGTCAAATCTGTAAAATTCTTAGGGCTTGTTGTGGACAATTCTCTGAAATGGGACATACATATCGAAGCTTTGTCGAAAAAATTGAGCTCTACCTGCTTTGCATTAAGGTCTGTTTCTAAGGAGCTTAACTTGTCAGTGGCTAGAACTGTTTATTATGCACTTTTTGAGTCGCACCTCAGGTATGCCCTTCCATTGTGGGGTACGTGTTGTGCGACTCAATTTGATCGCATTTTCAGGCTCCAGAAGAGAGCTGTTCGATATTTACTGGGACTAAACAGCAGAACTCATTGCCGGGACTTTTTTAAAAAATTAAAAATATTGACTCTTCCTTCCTTATTTATATTTGAATCCGTTTGCCTAATACGTAAACATGTATCAGCTTCTCAAGAAAGGCCATCTCACACTTATCCACTCAGGAACGCGGAGCAAGATCTTTATCTACCTACCCCACGCTCAGAGTTAGTTAAAAGTTCAATATTATACAACTCGAAAAAAATGCACAGTCACCTGCCATTTGAAATCAAATCCATAATATCATTTTTTTCATTTCGCAGAGCATTGAACTCTTATTTACTAGACAAGGCTTTCTACGCCGTAAATGAATTGTATTTTGAAAATCAAGTTTGATCTTGTAAACACTGGTCTAATGTTTGCTATTGCTATATTTACTAATGACATCGAAATTAATTTATTTAGAGGTCATTGATATTTTACTATAAACTAGCTAAATATTTTTGAATAATATTTTTATTTTTTGTTCTTTGACATATATATAATAATATAAACATTCATGTCATGTTTATTTTAACAATAAGACTGACAATATTATTTGTATAATTTTTTGTATTATCTTTTGTTTGTTTGTTTGTGTACCTTGTTTTTTTACTTTGTTTATTAGTTTACCTTTGTCTACAAATTGAAAAATGTTTTGACAATAAAGGCATTTATTTATTTATTTATTTTATTTATATTTCGAGATTTTTCATTTTTTTTTCTTCCATTATAAGCTTAATGCTACTCAAATTTAGATGTTTGTAACACTTCTAGAAATATCTTAGGATTTTGATGACGGCGAGTGAGTGAAAAATTTGACCTCTAATATCCGATCGATAAAATCAGAAGAGACCGCTTCGATTAATTCTAGTTTTCTACCTTTTTCTCGACTGGAAAGTCAGTTACCGGTAGCGGCTAGACTGCTAACTTTTAATCGATAAGGATATTTTGAGATTTTTCATTTTTTCTTTTGGTTATAAGGTTAAAGCTACCTAAAATTTGATATTTATTGAAGTTTGTGACACATCTAGTCAGTGAGACAATATCGAAAGTAAAGAAATTTGACAAGCGATAATTCATAAACAATGAGGTATAATTACTAGATATCTTAGTAACCTAACCAGCTATAGTATGTCTTCATGTGTAGTGAAAATTAATATTCTTGCTTTATCCACAACGAAGTTACAGGGTGGTCAAAAGTGCCGCTAATACCTTCGAGAAAAGGATGGTACTGCTGAGCTCGACTTAGCGTGCCCCCAGATTAATTCTGAGTTGTATATAATTAGATTAAGGAATTATATTGACGTTTGCTCAGCAGGGACCATACCGCAAAGCAGGAACAGGGATAGAAATTGATAGAACAAAGCAGGATTGGAGTACGTATTTGGATATTACTGTAATAAAATAAATTTCAAATCTTAGCATGACCAAGACATATACAAGTTATTTTTTATCATTAAACCTACGATCGAGAACTAATTGAGATAGATACAAACTCGCAATGATTGATGATTAAGATCTCTCAACGTCAAACCGAGCAGCCCAGTTATTAATTGCAGAAAATAATCTCAGGTGGGAGCAGTTTTAAAATATTGAGGTGGGTAATTATTAAAAAGTTACGTCGAGAATGTTGGTGGAGAAATTAGGACGTTGATAAATGGACTCTAGTAGTATATATAACGAATTTTTACTTTCAACTAATCTAATTTCAAGTTGAATTAGAAAATAAAAATTTAATTTTGAAAAAGACAACTTGTTTTTAAAGCATTTATTTGTAATTTTTAGATGTTTTAAATAAGTTTTTATTTGTGTTTTGTGTTATTTTTTGCTTCTGACGACGGAACGAGACGTATCTCCAGAAACGTTAAACAACCTCTACACTATGCGGAGAACTCTTCTAAGCAGGTCAAGGTCGCATTTCGGCGCTCAACCTTGTCGCATTTCGGTTTATGTCCAGTTGTCTTGACCCACTTCGGTTTGTCACGACCTACTTTCGATTCTTAAAAGCGCCTAAAAACTACTATTGAGGAAAGCGTGGGTTTTTTTATGTTTCCTGTTGCCTCGTTCAATTTTCTTTCGTTTTGAGCTAGTTCGAAAACGTGGCGGTATCTGTACCCGAGGCAAAGGACTTTTTTTCATAAATCTCAGTGAAATAAGTAAATCTAGATGTTTCTAAAATAAATGTTGTTACGATGATATTCTCTATAACTATGAGCCATACAAATGCAGCAAATGTTTTACAATATACACATATGTGGTCATCTTTTGACAAGTTTATATTATTTTATTTTTTTTTTAATGGGGAAAAACCCAGAAGTCTTTTTAAGATATGAAACATAATCTTGTATAAAAATGACACGGGAAGTTTACCTGTCCAATTACAGCCCATTAATTCTGTTCTCATACAGACAGTCCTCACGTGATCACTATAAGGTAGCAATCTTAGTTTTCTAGTTATAATAGGAGGATCCAGGTTTTGTTCCACTATTGTAAATGTATCAGTGTTGCCAGAGAGTAGCTGAAACAAAAAACAAATAATTAATACAAATTAACACATTCTCCAATTGGTTATCTTTTTGTGATAGAGGTACTGTATGATCGAAAAATCAACAGTGTCAGCGATGGCTATGAAATGAAGATCGCTGTCATTTTATACGTAAATTTATATGGGAAATATCATCGATCGTCATTTCCCAGCCAGCTGGACGCGTTTTTTTTTCGATCATTCGGTACTAGTATAACACAACCAAACTTATATACAGGGTGGGTTTCCTACGATGTTCTCTATGGGTATCTCGGAAACTACTGGAGATAGAGAGTCGGGTAATGGGGAAAGAAATGCAGTTATGTGGGGTCATAAATATACGCCTTTCAGATTTTTGAAAAAGTTCATGGCTTACTAGATATTTCGAAAAAAAAAACAAATTTTGGCTATTTTAAAAATTGTCCCTAATTCCATTACAATCTATTTTAGACAAAAGGTTTTCAGATAAAAGTTGTAGATAATCACATCCCTAATGAGACTGTGTTCTCCGATTTTTTCTAAGGCCTGTCATTTTTCGCATATGACACAAACATATGTTTTTTTAAATGGAAACCATAGTTGGCCATGATTTCATAAAAAGCGCCATTTTTTAAGCTGTTCAGCGATATAAGCTATAATATGTTTCTTTCACAAAATTACTGAGTTATAGCTAATTCTTTTCTTTCTTGACTAATTTCACTTAGTTAGTCATGGAAACAAAAGCTCAATCGTCGTTGCTCTCAGAAATATGAAATGGTCACATTCAATCTTTGTAAATTAAAATAAACAAAAATTGTAAATAAGAGTTTTTCAAATGAAGAAAAGCGTGTAGGATGTAGGATTATTGGTTCAACTTTTCTTGGCCATACTTTGTTGACCGGTGAACACTTACGTTTTTTAGAGAAAGGTTTTCAAGACATGTTAGAAAAGTTAAATTTAGATACTCGCGCATTAAGAGTGTTTTCAACATGACTTTCATTATGACACACCAAACCCCCCCCACCAATGAAAGAAATGTTAAAAATTATTTATATCATAATTATGTAGACTCAGGGATAGAAAAAGGTGGACCAATTGCATGGGTCTCTCGGTCACTTGACCTATCCATTTTAGATTTTTTATGCGGTATGGTTAACAACAAGGTTTACAAAAGAACTTATGAATTGAGAGAGGCACTCGAAGAAGCGGAACAGGAGAAGTTTAATTAAGTCAACCGGTCGTTCTGCGAGAATAGCTAAAAATTCAGTTTTAAAAAGATGCATTTATGTACTCAAAACAATTGCGGATTTTTTGAAAATTGTCTAAAATAACTTATAGTGATATTATTTTTTTAAGTTTTAGTTTGTGTAATGCAAATTGTAAAGAGCCGTTTAATAATATATTTTATCTTTTCATAAGTAATAAATCATAACAAAATTAGAACACCATTGAAAACCGTTCTCTAAAAAACGTAAGTAACTTTCACCGGTCAACGTATCCTCGAAACTGTATGGCCAAGAAAAGTTGAACCAATAATCCTACACGCTTTCCTTTATTTGAAATTTTATTTACATTTTTTGTTTATTTTAATTTAAAAAGATTGGATGTGACAATTTCACATTTCTGAGAGCAACACAATTGAACTTGTTTCCATGGCTAACCAAGTGAAATTAGTCAAGAAAGATAAGAATTGGCTATAACTCAGTAATTTTGTGAAAGAAACATATTATAGCTTATATCACTGAAAAGCTTAAAAAATGGCGCTTTTTATGAAGTCATGGCCAACTATGGTTTCCATTAAAAAAACATATGTTTGTGTAATAAGTCAAAAATGACAGGCTTTAGAAAAAATCGGAGAACACAAACTCATTAGGAATGTGATTATCTACAACTTTTATCTGAACACTTTTTGTCTAAAATAGATTATAATGGAATTAGGGACAATTTTTAAAATAGCCGACGTTTGTTTTTTTCGAAATATCTAGTAAGCCATGAACTTTTTTAAAAATCTGAAAGGCGCATATTTATGACCCCACAAAACTGCAATTCTTTCCCCATTTAACCGACTCTCTATCTCCAGTAGTTTCCGAGATCCCCATAGAGAACATCGTAGGAAACTCACCCTGTATACAGGGTGTTTCAAAAAGCACGTGCCATCTCTTGTGGCGAGATTCCTTACGTAAAAATAAGATTTATTTTTCATATCAACATAAGTCCGATTCTGCTTTGTTTCGTAGCTACAGGGTGTTAGAGTCTTAATAAATTTTCGATTTATTATAATTTTCTTCCAAGTACTTTTAGTGATTTGAATGAAATTTTGAGGGTGAATTAAATTTTGAGACACCGTGCTACATATTTTAATGCTAAAAAGTGTCTATAAATTCATCTGGGACGTGAATATGAGTTATCACTGGAATATTTTTCAAAAAAAAACATGTGCGGCACTGACTTTTTTCTTGATATTAAATCTGTGTAGACTGTTAATACCAATTAAAAGTTATTCTTCTTCACATTTTGTCGAATTCGGCCTTCTTGATGAGATAACGCAATTTTATTAATTACAATTAATAAAATTATAATAAAAATTAAATTAATAAATTATATATTTCATCTAATTTATTATTAAACATTATTGCTATTAGTTATTATTACTCTTAGTCCAACATACAGAAATTTCAAATAACAAAAATATGGTATTTAAGATAATTACAAAAAATCTAATTTAAAAAAGTTGTAACATCCTGTAACTCTAAATCTATGCATTTCCATATACATGATTATAGGAACTTTTTTTCATATTTGATGTGGAATTACAGAGTACTTATTTAAAACTTTCGCAAGTTAATGATATTATTTTTTTTAAAGGTTGCTATACTCTGTTTTTTTCTCAGGTAAGATTTCGACAGACGATGACAGAAGAAAAGCAGATGACGTCCCATACCAATCTATTTATTTGACTAAAAAAAGTTTCTAATAATGTTTAAGTTAACTATGGATGGGTTTAAATATAAATCCGTCATGCGTCGTCTCTTGTTGTTTTTAACCAGTTTTATTGGTTTATTTAAAAAATGACAGATCGTATTTCAATTTTATTGGTTTGCGGAACGATGAATGACAAACGGACGCCGATGCGTATGAACTCGCCTTTAGATTTTTGACGCTTGTCAAAGACTTGCCAAATTAGAGGTTATAATTTTGTGTCAACTTTTGTCAGTTTTGTCAAATACCCTGCGTTTTGGAAGATGATGCATTTTGATTTGTGTTATTACGTGTGTTTTGTGTCTTTTGAAGTCAAGTGGAGGAAAAATCGAGTGAAAATTAACTGTAGACCCAGAGCACAGTTTATGGTTAATACTCGCTGCCTAGGCAAAAAGTCTTATACACCAATAAAATTACCATCGTTAAAGTTCGTATACCATCTCGTCGTAGATAAGTGCATCTCGAATATGGTAGAAGGACCATACTAAACACATAACTAAAAACTGGAGTAGCTGTAAAATATCGACATCACACGATACGTAAATAATGGATTTTAGTACTGCACAAAAAAAATAATGCCAAAGGTACTGGTTTAAAAAATTAAGATTAAAGTTAATTAATCAACCTTTAAGGTACCTATAAAATTTGGTAAGTGTTATTAATAATAAAATAGTTTGTTTTATTTATTCCTGCGGAATATTACAAATTTGTATTTGTACATAAGTTATATTGATAAATATAATCATAAATGCGGGAAGTTTCATAAAGCTTGAAAGTAAGAAATAGTTCTTTTTTATATTTTTTTGATATGTGGTGTCTTGTTCTTGTTTGTTTTGTATTAACACATACTGTTTTGTATTAAATTAAATAACTCGATTACATTTTTTCAGTTTTATACAGTTTTTTTCACAATATTTTGAAGTAATCACTTGTCAGTCAAATTTTAAATATAATAATTTCCTGCTATGCGTTCCAGTTGTACCAACTTATTTCTTTGTAAAATAAAATAAACTACTTTGAAATTAAAATGACAGACACATCTATCACTGTCAAGGATCTTCTCGTTGGACAGACTTATATTAGACTTGGATCAAGGCAAATTAATAAAATTGCGTTTATCTCATCAAGGAGGCTGAAATCGTCAAAATAAAACTCTCAAAGAGAACTTTTAATCGGCATTAAATTGCTTACACTATTTTGCTAACAAAAGAAAGAAAAGTCAATGGCGTACATGCTTTTTTTTAGAAAAATTTTCCAGTGATAACCCATATGCACGTCCCTGGTGAATATGTCGACACTTTTTAAAAATGTGTCTCATTTATAGTAACTTTTACCCTCAAAATTTCATTCCAAACGCTAAAAGTACTTGGACGGAAAATTATAATAGATCGAAAACATATTAAGTGAAAATTAAATCTAATTTTTACGTGAGGAATCAGAGCACATGTTTTTTGAAACACCCTGTATAAAAAGTAGTGCAATCAGAATGGAATCGCGTAGATATTTTTCCGAAATACCACGAAGGACGTAAGTAAAAGAAAAGGACAGCAAAAAGCAGCTTGTAAACCGACCATTATATTCCGAGGAGCACGTCGCAGCCCAAATCCCCGCAAATCCCAAAGATAGAAACGCGGTTTCGCGGCATTTTATCGAATGTCAACGGAGATAGAAACGTCCGGCCGACCATCCATCACGCTTATCATTCCGGAACGGAGTATGTAGGTCAGTGTTATGTGAGACTGCGTGATCGAATTATGCGAATTGCTCTAGGAATTAGAACTAAATTAGAATGAAGGAAAAAAAATCATCTCTTGAAAGAAGTCTTTAAAAATTGATAATCACTTAAAAAACGAATAATATATAATTCAAAAGTTTTTTAATAACTAAACAATTATAAGTAATGTCCTAAAAACGCTGTTGACGTCGTATTGTGCTGTGACAATTTCAAATGTTAATAAAATTGGCGAAAAAAAAATAACGCGTAAAGGAGAGCATAATTAAGGCATTGTTGGGTGCAATAACATTCAATAACTCAACTCTCCCGAAAGAACATTTTATAGTTTCATAGTTTATCACACCGATTTCCTCAAAAGTAAAAATGGATTCAAGCAGTTCGACGAAACAAGTGAGTAAACAAAGTGCTCGTTACATAATCAAAAAATTAAATAGACATATACTATGAGAGGATAAAATATAATTTGCAATATTAATAGTAGGTATACTTTTTTAATCAATTAGTGATTAAATGTTTTATACACATCTAAAATTATAATTATGTACCTTTAAAAAATTTTCTTATAGCCGAAATAGCCCCAATTATGGCCCACTAGCAAAACCGGTGATTAAAAATATGCTCGTTACCATAGACTTAAAATAAAATATAGACTACACTATTTACATCTCAACGCGGACAAACAACCTTTTTTGTACACATGTTTACTTCTGGGTACAGTCGACCGAGCCTTCCTCATCCAGCCTATGTTGTCACGTCTTTAATATTATCAATATTTTTTTTCTTGTTATACACATATATTGAGATATTAATACTACAGTTTAATAAAGTAGGTTTTAATATTCCATAGATGTATTAAATAGTTCTTATACTACTAAATTATAAGTCGGATACTGTTTAATAAGGATAAGTTCTTTACAATATGACAACACCGATTAGAGGCGAGGGAGCCTATTCATTCATTTATTACCTTGTAGTACGTGTCGCACGTGTGCGGTAAAGCTTTGTTGCCGCTATCTCCCCGGCGGTATTAACGCATTTTCTTAGCTTGTAGTCCTTAAGTGTTTATTTTATTGACTTTTTCTGTTCAAAAACTATAAAATATGGTTCGCCAGTGCCAAAATTGCAAGAAATTTGACTTAAATAATCCATTTAAGTCTTGAAACGACTTTTGACCGGTAGGCAACTCTCAATTTACCCATTGGCAGTCAGTGGCGTTGTTGTAAAAAGGCGCTTATTTAGATAATATTTTAGTAAAATGTAAAATCTGAATTTTTTCTTTTACATTACATTATTTACTTACTTACATTGTAACAAAATCATAATTATAACCCTGTTAATAATTAATAATGTTTTTATTAAAAATATATTCCGGTTTATTCTAAAATTATCTTCAGAATCTAAAATAACATACAAGAATTTTAAAATGATATTACATTATGAAACAATATTTTTTAATATACCGGGTCGTCTCAAAAGTGGCTCAACCCTATAACTTTTTTTGTTTTTTCAGATAAAAAAACAGATTTGTATGTTAGTAAGTATATGACATAAATTAGGATTTATTGACGTATTCAATTGGTTTTGGTCTCTTCCTGTTTCACCGAAATGATTACATCTTTTGATTTTTAAAGGCACCCTTGGTATATTGCTACTTTATTCGATAAAAAATGACACTCTGAGTAGAATGACATATCATATGTCAACTTTTGACATTGTCGCTTAAAAACATATCCTATTTTAAATTTCAATCCAGTTTTTTTCAATCCACTAAGTTTTAATCAAGGAGCCTTGGAAAAATAGGCTCTTTGAACGAACGAGCGGTAGAAACGAACGATCGCATTGTGATCCGATTCAATTCTTACGACTCTTTTTTACGGATAATCGTTCAAATTTTATGGATCCGTGCTGGCCACGATTCAATTGAATAAACAGTATTGTAAGCAATGAATCAATTCTCTCGACTCTTTGAACGAACGAGCCGTAGAAACGAACGATCGCATTTTGGTCCGATTCATTTCTCACGACTCTTTTTTACAACTCGTTCGTTTAAATTTTATGGATCCGTGCTGGCCTCGATTCAATTGAACGAACCATATTCTAAGTAGTGAATCGAATCTCACGATTCATTTTTAATACTCGTTCAAATGAATGACTCAACTTCAATCTTTGCCCACCTCAAATTTGCACATATTGTGAAAGTAGTATGTTAGAGATAATACAATAATTAAGATATGTTACGTATAGACATTAACCGTTTTTAATACTTATTATTACAAAAAAAACTACATATATGACAATTTTCTTCCTCCTAACCACGTAAAAAGTTTAAAGTAATTTATTTTTACTTGTCACTATGCATCTGTATCTACTACTACTTCCCCCGATAGAACCGTATGGTTTTGCTGAATTTTTTTAACACAAACGTCAATGTAGATCGGGCATCCGACCGTAATCTATTACAGCTCTATCATTCCGGAACGTTGCTATATGTAGGTCAACTTCCGGTTTGGCCGCGTTCCCAAATCACTAATTCACGCTCCAGCCCAAATATAACGGAGGCATCATTCAAATTAATATGTCAGAACGTGTCCCTTTAAACGGTTCGGTTTTTTTATCTGCCATTTTATTTTCAACAAATTTAAAATATTGCTTTTTTTTGAAAATTGATGAGTGGTCGACCATTTTTATTTATAGGATATGCGGACGATAAAAGACATTTAATTTTTTTATAATTTATATTTATTTAAAATTATAAAATATACAGGGTGGTCCGAACTGATAAAAATAAGTAAAAAAGTTCGTATAAATGTATTTACTAAAATGCTTAGTTTTGGAGATACAGGGTGGTGGAAGTTTCATTTTTATTGCGATTTTTTCCAAATTTCTGAAGTAACGGCAATATTTGGATGAAAATTGGTGTCTGAGAGTTTTTTGACATGAGGAATTTGATGTAGAGGCCGCTACCTACATATGTTTTAACTATTTTAAAGAGTACATACTGATTTCTCATACTGAAAACCGACAACTATAAAACTATGATCCCTTCCCCGACACAAACTGTACATTGTGAGACAGGAAATTGTAGAGAGAAATAAGCCCTATAACATAGGATACAAGATTTTAATGAATAGTGCTTTCCATAAAATCAATAAAATGAAAAATATACGAAATAATATACATGTAGAGGATTTCCTTCGTTTACTGATTTCGTTCAAAAATCGACAACTATTAAACTATGAACTATTCCCGGACACAAACGGTACATTGTGAGACAGGAAATTATAGAGAGAAACAAGCCCTATAACATAGGATACAACATTTTAATGAAAGGAGGTTTCCATAAAATCAATAAAATGAAAAATATGCGAAATAATATACATGTAGAGGATTTCCTTCCTTTACTGATTTCTTTCAAAAATCGACAACTATGAAACTATAAACTATTCCCGGACACAAACGGTACATTATGACACAGGAAATTGTAGAGAGAAACAAGCCCTATAACATAGGATACAACATTTTAATGAACAGTGCTTTCCATAAAATCAATAAAATGAAAAATATACGAACTAATAAAAATGTACTGATTTTGTTCAAAAATCGACAACTATTAAACTATGAACTATTCCCGGACACAAACGGTACATTGTGAGACAGGAAATTATAGAGAGAAACAAGCCCTATAACATAGGATACAACATTTTAATGAAAGGAGGTTTCCATAAAATCAATAAAATGAAAAATATACGAAATAATATACATGTAGAGGATTTCCTTCCTTTACTAATTTCTTTCAAAAATCGACAACTATGAAACTATGAACTATTCCCGGACACAAACGGTACATTGTGACACAGGAAATTGTAGAGAGAAACAAGCCCTATAACATAGGATACAACATTTTAATGAACAGTGCTTTCCATAAAATCAATAAAATGAAAAATATACGAACTAATAAAAATGTACTGATTTCTTTCGAAAATCGGCAACTATGAAACTATAATCCCTTCCCCGACACAAACGGTACATTGTGAGACAGGAAATTGTAGAGAGAAACAAGCTCTATAACATAGGATACAACATTTTAATAAACAGAGCTTTCCATAAAATGAAAAATGTACGAACTAATAAAAATGTACTGATTTCTTTCGAAAATCGACAACTATGAAACTTTAATCCCTTCCCCGATACAAACGGTACATTGTGAGACAGGAAATTGTAGAGAGAAACAAGCCCTATAACATAGGATACAACATTTTAATGAACAGAGCTTTCCATAAAATCAATAAAATGAAAAATATACGAAATAATATACATGTAGAGGATTTCCTACCTTTACTGATTTCTTTCAAAAATCGACAACTATGAAACTATGAACCATTCCCGGACACAAACGGTACATTGTGAGACAGGAAATTGTAGAGAGAAACAAGCCCTATAACATAGGATACAACATTTTAATGAACACTGCTTTCCATAAAATCAATAAAATGAAAAATATACGAAATAATATACATGTACTATCAACCCTTCCCGGACACAAACGGTACATTGTGAGACAGGAAATGGTAGAGAGAAGCAAGCCCTATAACCTAGGATACAACATTATAATGAACAGTTCTTTCCATAAAATCAATAAAATGAAAAATATACGAAATAATATACATGTGCTGATTTCTTTCGAAAATCGACAACTATGAAACTATGAACCCTTCCCGGACACAAACGGTACATTGCGAAACAGGAAATTGTAGAGAGAAACAAGCCCTATAACATATGATACAACATTTTAATGAACAGTGCTTTCCATTAATTTGTGTAAAAATACCTAGCCAGTTTTACATAAAACGTTAAATGCTGAACCTTGGAATTGCTGGACCCTGTATACTATTACCCCCTTTTAGAATCTAGATTTATTTTGGAAAATAAGTGTCCAAATCGACAACTTCACAAAACATTCCATTTTGCCGAAAAAGAATGCAGAAATTATGATCGGCAATCAGAATAAAAATCCCCAAAAAAGCGAATCGACGTAATAATCGCATTTTAAAAGCGAATCGCACTCGAAAAAAAGATCCTAATTTCGTTCGAAATTATCGGAAAAAGCTTTTTGTTAGCGGGACGCGTGCAGTCCCGGCGCACAGAGAGGGAAAATGGCGAAATTCCTTTTTCGGGCGAAAAAAGGAGGAAAATTCTATCGTTTGCGAGCCCTTTGTCGATTATCCGGTGCCATGTTAATAAAATTTTCGGACGTGCAGCAGATTTTCCACGATAAAATGCAATTTTGCCACCGACGAATCGATTCGTAGTGGATTATGTGGCCGAATTATTAGTCGGAATTTGACATTATTTCCCCTTATTTCTATTACGTGTAATATAATTATATGTACAGGGTAGATTGTATCTATTAAACCTATTGTGTCCCCCTTTCCACATAATAGAAATATTTATTATTAGTCATTAACATAAAAATAGATTTTCAAGCAGAATCGAAAAATAAAATAAAAAACAGTAAGTTGCATTTAAAAAAAACACACACACTTATTTGAAGCACCCTGTATACACTATTTTAATTTTAAAATGTGTATCTTAACGTTTTCTATAACTTTTACATTTAACATTTTTTTTGTAAACCTCGAAGCAAATGAGATAGTGGACTTTATCGTGGACTCACCCTATACAGGGTGGTCCGAACTGTATTCCAGAAACTTTAGCAGCATATTATGCAGTCAAAAATAAGTAAAAAAGTTCGTATAAATGTATGTCCTAAAATGCTTAGTTTCGGAGATACAGGGTGTAGAAGTTTCATTTTTATTTCGATCTTTTTCAAATAATTCCTGAAGTAACGTCAATATTTGAATAAAAATTGGTGTCTGGTAGTTTTTTCACATCAGAAATTTGATTTTGATGTCAATATGACTCCTACTTGTAGAGAAAGAGTAAAAAAATATACGTTTGCGACGTTTTTTTGCGTAAAAAAGTTGGTTTGGTTAAATATCAAGTAGACTGAAATCATAAATTTGAAATGTTTTTGTGCCAAAAGCTCAACAGAAACTGTTTTATCATCATTTTTTTGAAGAAAAATTTATGATTGATTTAAAGTTTTCAAATTTATCATTTCAGTCAAATAACTATATCTACTCTCAACATGTTTATTTTTTGTCAAAAATTACATGTATTGACTATTTCCATTCTAAATATCTTGAGAACGGTTGCTCGTGGCGATTTTTACCAAGAGACATTTTTTACGTAGAAAGTCACGGAAATGTATATTTTTTCACCCAGTAGTTTTATACAGGTACGGACGAAAAGTTATTACTCTTCAAAACAGTTAAAGGGCATATAGGTGGCGCCCCCTACAAATAGAAGTCATATTGACATCAAAATCAAATTGCTCATGTCAAAAAACCCCCACACACCAATTTTCATCAAAATATTGACGTCACTTCAGAAATTATTTGGAGAAAATCGAAATAAAAATAAAACATCTACACCCTGTATCTCCGAAACTAAGCATTTCAGGACATACATTTATACGAACTTTTTTGATTATTTTTATCTGTAGAATACGCTGCAGAAATATCCGGAATACAGTTCGAACCACCCTCTATAATGATTTTTAAAGGTTCTCTACATAGAAAATAAAACTAATAACATGTTTACACTTATCGAGAAAACGCTACTGTTTGGGGGTCTATCTCCATACGAACCTTCTGAATTGGTACGATAGGATTCCAACAATATCACACGATCCCGTTGACGATTTTGCATCGACAGCTTGACCGCGATATTTCCCAGAAAAAGACAAAAAAAAACCGATTGATCCATTTCTGATATTTCCATTTTGTCGTCGATCGGCGTCGTCGTCTTTCCCATTCGCATTCCGATAAATCCGGGGATTCCGGGGCAATACAAAGGGCTCCGGGTCCGGGCCCATCTCATGACGGATTGTTACCTTTTTAACAAAGAGATATATGGGGGTTTCACGTGAGATCGAGGTATAGAAATAGGCGATGGTCACGAATAGTCCGACGAGGAATTTATTTCAATGGGGTGGGATGTTCTTTTTTTGGTTTCTTGAAAATAGGTTAGGTATATTTTTACTGCAGTATTTTTGGCTTAGACAAGGAAAGAGAGGGGACAGGTAACACGGCAGCTGAAAGTGAGGCCACTTGTCACAAAGCTAAATTCTCCAAAGGCGTATCATCAGAAATTAGCTTGTACCTAGACGATATATAGGTTTTAATATATTCTTTTGATGATAATAATGTTATTTAATAATGAATTTATACCCTCCAATCCTCCAATTATACTTCTTCAGCTAATGGTAAACTGCTGATGGACATATGCCATCCAGGTCAAAAGGACCAAGTCCAGGAAACTTTTCTCGTTAAAATTCGGTTTTAATTATACTCTTTTGATGATAATAATGTTATTTAATAATTAATTTTTACGCTCCGATCCAAGAATCATACTTCTTCAGCTAGTGGTAAACTGCTGATGGGCATATGCCATCAAGTTCAAAAGGACTCAGTTCAGGAAACTTTTCTCCTTATAATTCGGTTTTAATATATCCTTTTGTTGATAATAATGTTATTTAATAATGGATTTATACCCTCCAATCCAAGAATCATACTTCTTCAGCTAATGGTAATCTGCTGATGGACATATGCCATCCAGTTCAAGAGGACCCAGTCCAGGAAACTTTTATCATTATAATTCGGTTTTAATATATTCTTTTGGTAATAATAATGTTATTTAATAATGAATTTATACCCTCCAATCCAAGAATCATACTTCTTCAGCTAATGGTAAACTGCTGATGAACATATGCCATCCATTTCAAGAGGACCCAGTCCAGGAAACTTTTCTCATTATAATTCGGTTTTAATATATTCTTTTGGCGATAATAATGTTATTTAATAATGTATTTATACCCTCCAATCAAAGAATCATACTTCTTCAACTAATGGTAAACTGCTGATGGACATATGCCATCCAGGTCAAAAGGACCCAGTCCAGGAAACTTTTCTCGTTTAAATTTGGTTTTAATATACTCTTTTGGTGATAATAGTGTTATTTAATAATTAATTTTTACACTCCAATCCAAGAATCATACTTCTTCAGCTAATTTTAAACTGCTGATGGACATATGCCATCCAGTTCAAGAGGATCCAGTCCAGGAAACTTTTCTCATTATAATTCGGTTTTAATATATTCTTTTGGTGATAATAATGTTATTTAATAATGAATTTGTACCCTCCAATCAAAGAATCATACTTCTTCAGCTAATGGTAAACTGCTGATGGACATATGCCATCAAGTTCAAAAGGACTCAGTTCAGGAAACTTTTCTCAATATAATTCGGTTTTAATATATTCTTTTGGTGATAATAATGTTATTTAATAATGAATTTATACCCTCCAATCCAAGAATCATACTTCTTCAGCTAATGGTAAAGTGCTGATGAACATATGCCATCCAGTTCAAGAGGACCCAGTCCAGGAAACTTTTCTCATTATAATTCGGTTTTAATATATTCTTTTGGTGATAATAATGTTATTTAATAATGAATTTATACCCTCCAATCAAAGAATCATACTTCTTCAGCTAATGGTAAACTGCTGATGGACATATGCCATCCAGGTCAAAAGGACCCAGTCCAGGAAACTTTTCTCATTTAAATTTGGTTTTAATATATTCTTTTGGTGATAATAGTGTTATTTAATAATTAATTTTACACTCCAATCCAAGAATCATACTTCTTCAGCTAATTTTAAACTGCTGATGGACATATGCCATCAGTTCAAGAGGATCCAGTCCAGGAAACTTTTCTCATTATAATTCGGTTTTAATATATTCTTTTGGTGATAATAATGTTATTTAATAATGAATTTGTACCCTCCAATCAAAGAATCATACTTCTTCAGCTAATGGTAAACTGCTGATGGACATATGCCACCAAGTTCAAAAGGACTCAGTTCAGGAAACTTTTCTCAATATAATTCGGTTTTAATATATTCTTTTGGTGATAATAATGTTATTTAATAATGAATTTATACCCTCCAATCCAAGAATCATACTTCTTCAGCTAATGGTAAACTGCTGATGAACATATGCCATCCAGTTCAAGAGGACCCAGTCCAGGAAACTTTTCTCATTATAATTCGGTTTTAATATATTCTTTTGGTGATAATAATGTTATTTAATAATGAATTTATACCCTCCAATCAAAGAATCATACTTCTTCAGCTAATGGTAAACTGCTGATGGACATATGCCATCCAGGTCAAAAGGACCCAGTCCAGGAAACTTTTCTCGTTTAAATTTGGTTTTAATATACTCTTTTGATGATAATAATGTTATTTAATAATTAATTTTTACGCTCCAATCCAAGAATCATACTTCTTCAGCTAATGGTAAACTGCTGATGGACATATGATATCAAGTTCAAAGGACCCAGTCCAGGAAACTTTTCTCGTTATAATTCGGTTTTAATATATTCTTTTGATGATAATAATGTTATTTAATAATGAATTTATACCCTCCAATCCAAGAATCATACTTCTTCAGCTAATGGTAAACTGCTGATGGACATATGCCATCCAGTTCAAAAGGACCCAGTCCAGGAAACTTTTCTCATTATAATTCGGTTTTAATATATTCTTTTGATGATAATAATGTTATTTAATAATGAATTTATACCCTCCAATCCAAGAATCATACTTCTTCAGCTAATGGTAAACTGCTGATGGACATATGCCATCCAGGTCAAAAGGACCCAGTCCAGGAAACTTTTCTCGTTTAAATTTGGTTTTAATATACTCTTTTGATGATAATAATGTTATTTAATAATTAATTTTTACGCTCCAATCCAAGAATCATACTTCTTCAGCTAATGGTAAACTGCTGATGGACATATGCCATCAAGTTCAAAAGGACTCAGTTCAGGAAACTTTTCTCCTTATAATTCGGTTTTAATATATCCTTTTGATGATAATAATGTTATTTAATAATGAATTTATACCCTCCAATCCAAGAATCATACTTCTTCAGCTAATGGTAAACTGCTGATGAACATATGCCATCCAGTTCAAGAGGACCCAGTCCCGGAAACTTTTCTCATTATAATTCGGTTGTAATATATTCTTTTGGTGATAATAATGTTATTTAATAATGAATTTATACCCTCCAATCAAAGAATCATACTTCTTCAACTAATGATAAACTGCTGATGGACATATGCCATCCAGGTCAAAAGGACCCAGTCCAGGAAACTTTTCTCCTTTAAATTTGGTTTTAATATACTCTTTTGATGATAATAATGTTATTTAATAATTAATTTTTACGCTCCAATCCAAGAATCATACTTCTTCAGCTAATGGTAAACTGCCGATGGACATATGATATCAAGTTCAAAAGGACTCAGTTCAGGAAACTTTTCTCCTTATAATTCGGTTTTAATATATCCTTTTGATGATAATAATGTTATTTAATAATGGATTTATACCCTCCAATCCAAGAATCATACTTCTTCAGCTAATGGTAAACTGCTGATGGACATATGCCATCCAGTTCAAGAGGATCCAGTCCAGGAAACTTTTCTCATTATAATTCGGTTTTAATATATTCTTTTGGTGATAATAATGTTATTTAATAATGAATTTATACCCTCCAATCAAAGAATCATACTTCTTCAGCTAATGGTAAACTGCTGATGGACATATGCCATCCAGGTCAAAAGGACCCAGTTCAGGAAACTCTTCTCGTTTAAATTTGGTTTTAATATACTCTTTTGATGATAATAATGTTATTTAATAATTAATGTTTACGCTCCAATCAAAGAATCATACTTCTTCAGCTAATGGTAAACTGCTGATGGACATATGCCATCAAGTTCAAAAGGACTCACTTCAGGAAACTTTTCTCCTTATAATTCGGTTTTAATATATTCTTTTGGTGATAATAATGTTATTTAATAATGAATTTGTACCCTCCAATCAAAGAATCATACTTCTTCAGCTAATGGTAAACTGCTGATGGACATATGCCACCAAGTTCAAAAGGACTCAGTTCAGGAAACTTTTCTCAATATAATTCGGTTTTAATATATTCTTTTGATGATAATAATGTTATTTAATAATGAATTTATACCCTCCAATCCAAGAATCATACTTCTTCAGCTAATGGTAAACTGCCGATGGACATATGCCATCCAGTTCAAAAGGACCCATTCCAGGAAACTTTTCTCATTATAATTCGGTTTTAATATATTCTTTTGATGATAATAATGTTATTTAATAATGAATTTATACCCTCCAATCCAAGAATCATACTTCTTCAGCTAATGGTAAACTGCTGATGGACATATGCCATCCAGGTCAAAAGGACCCAGTCCAGGAAACTTTTCTCGTTTAAATTTGGTTTTAATATACTCTTTTGATGATAATAATGTTATTTAATAATTAATTTTTACGCTCCAATCCAAGAATCATACTTCTTCAGCTAATGGTAAACTGCTGATGGACATATGCCATCCAGGTCAAAAGGACCCAGTCCAGGAAACTTTTCTCGTTTAAATTTGGTTTTAATATACTCTTTTGATGATAATAATGTTATTTAATAATGAATTTATACCCTCCAATCCAAGAATCATACTTCTTCAGCTAATGGTAAACTGCTGATGGACATATGCCACCAAGTTCAAAAGGACTCAGTCCAGGAAACTTTTCTCATTATAATTCGGTTTTAATATATTCTTTTGGTGATAATAATGTTATTTAATAATGAATTTATACCCTCCAATCAAAGAATCATACTTCTTCAGCTAATGATAAACTGCTGATGGACATATGCCATCCAGGTCAAAAGGACCCAGTCCAGGAAACTTTTCTCCTTTAAATTTGGTTTTAATATACTCTTTTGATGATAATAATGTTATTTAATAATTAATTTTTACGCTCCAATCCAAGAATCATACTTCTTCAGCTAATGGTAAACTGCTGATGGACATATGCCATCAAGTTCAAAAGGACTCAGTTCAGGAAACTTTTCTCCTTATAATTCGGTTTTAATATATCCTTTTGATGATAATAATGTTATTTAATAACGGATTTATACCCTCCAATCCAAGAATCATACCTCTTCAGCTAATGGTAAACTGCTGATGGACATATGCCATCCAGTTCAAGAGGATCCAGTCCAGGAAACTTTTCTCATTATAATTCGGTTTTAATATATTCTTTTGGTGATAATAATGTTATTTAATAATGAATTTATACCCTCCAATCAAAGAATCATACTTCTTCAGCTAATGGTAAACTGCTGATGGACATATGCCATCCAGGTCAAAAGGACCCAGTTCAGGAAACTCTTCTCGTTTAAATTTGGTTTTAATATACTCTTTTGATGATAATAATGTTATTTAATAATTAATTATTACGCTCCAATCCAAGAATCATACTTCTTCAGCTAATGGTAAACTGCTGATGGACATATGCCATCCAGTTCAAGAGGATCCAGTCCAGGAAACTTTTCTCCTTATAATTCGGTTTTAATATATTCTTTTGGTGATAATAATGTTATTTAATAATGAATTTATACCCTCCAATCAAAGAATCATACTGCTTCAGCTAATGGTAAACTGCTGATGGACATATGCCATCAAGTTCAAAAGGACTCAGTTCAGGAAACTTTTCTCCTTATAATTCGGTTTTAATATATTCTTTTGGTGATAATAATGTTATTTAATAATGAATTTATACCCTCCAATCCAAGAATCATACTTCTTCAGCTAATGGTAAACTGCTGATGAACATATGCCATCCAGTTCAAGAGGACCCAGTCCAGGAAACTTTTCTCATTATAATTCGGTTTTAATATACTCTTTTGATGATAATAATGTTATTTAATAATTAATTTTTACGCTCCAATCCAAGAATCATACTTCTTCAGCTAATGGTAAACTGCTGATGGACATATGCCATCAAGTTCAAAAGGACTCAGTTCAGGAAACTTTTCTCAATATAATTCGGTTTTAATATATTCTTTTGGTGATAATAATGTTATTTAATAATGAATTTATACCTTCCAATCAAAGAATCATACTTCTTCAGCTAATGGTAAACTGCTGATGGACATATGCCATCCAGGTCAGAAGGACCCAGTCCAGGAAACTTTTCTCGTTTAAATTTGGTTTTAATATACTCTTTTGATGATAATAATGTTATTTAATAATTAATTTTTACGCTCCAATCAAAGAATCATACTTCTTCAGCTAATGGTAAACTGCTGATGGACATATGCCATCCAGGTCAAAAGGACCCAGTCCAGGAAACTTTTCTCGTTTAAATTTGGTTTTAATATACTCTTTTTATGATAATAATGTTATTTAATAATGAATTTATACCCTCCAATCAAAGAATCATACTTCTTCAGCTAATGGTAAACTGCTGATGGACATATGCCATCAAGTTCAAAAGGACTCAGTTCAGGAAACTTTTCTCATTATAATTCGGTTTTAATATATTCTTTTGGTGATAATAATGTTATTTAATAATAAATTTATACCCTCCAATCAAAGAATCATACTTCTTCAGCTAATGGTAAACTGCTGATGGACATATGCCATCCAGGTCAAAAGAACCCAGTCCAGGAAACTTTTCTCGTTTAAATTTGGTTTTAATATACTCTTTTGATGATATTAATGTTATTTAATAATTAATTTTTATGCTCCAATCCAAGAATCATACTTCTTCAGCTAATGGTAAACTGCTGATTGACATATGCCATCAAGTTCAAAAGGACTCAGTTCAGGAAACTTTTCTCCTTATAATTCGGTTTTAATATATCCTTTTGATGATAATAATGTTATTTAATAATGGATTTATACCCTCCAATCCAAGAATCATACTTCTTCAGCTAATGGTAAACTGCTGATGGACATATGCCATCCAGTTCAAGAGGATCCAGTCCAGGAAACTTTTCTCATTATAATTCGGTTTTAATATTTGTTTTTTTTTGTATATTTGTTTTAATTTTGTTTGTGAGGGGGACAACTTTTGCCCCAAAAATGATTGCAAAATCTTCAACCCTCTAAGCGGGGGTGTCATCCCCCAATATTTTTCAAATAGGAAGAGGTGTCAAGTGGTACCGCCATGAAAAGGGCTTTCTATTCTTTATACTTTCCCGCTTTGTTTTTGAAAATCGGTCGAGTCATTGAGAAAATATGAAGGATTGAAATTTGAAAAGTTTATTTAAACATTTATCAGAGTAAATGATAAGGATAAATTCCTTGGACCAATTTGCTGTTTTTTCTTATTATTTCTAGATGTTTAAGCATTTTGTTACTTGCCACAAGGTTGAACGATCAGCTGCGGCAGTTGCTAGATAGCTGTTCTGTGACTTATGCGTTGAAGTTCTTCTCAATATCGTTAAACTTTTTAACGATTATGGTGTACTCACTTGCAGAAAAAGTGGAAATAATCGAACTTTATTTTAAAAATAATGAATGTGGCAATCGGGTTGCGCAGATATTCAATGAACGCCATCCTGACAAATACCTTTATGGCAAAATTGTTCGCGGGTTAGTAGCAAAATTTCGCGAAACTGGTTCCGCTATAAATAAAAAGAGGCAGAGGGAAAATCCTGTAGTAAATGAAGCTATGGAGGTATTCGTATTGGACCAAGTTGCCATGGATAGTACGCTGAGTACAAGAAAATGAGCAGTTGGTATAAGAAATCAACGAAGACGATTTTGATCGTCGCTTGCAATTTTGTGAAACGATGAGTGAACGAGTGGCGAATGATAATGATTTCGTATTTAATGTGTGTTTTTTAGATGAGTGTACTTTCTTTTTGAACGGTGTTGTTAATCGGCACAACTCTCGGTACTGGGCTGAGGACAACCCCAGGGTTTTTCACGAGGTGCACACACAAAACCCTCAGAAATTGAACGTGTGGGCTGGTATTTTTGGAAATTCTATTGTGGGTCAGTTTAACGATATTAATGTTGCGAGCCGGTGTGGACTCGACCTAACCTCACAATATGGCCCGCCCTCGGATGACCTTAACATCGTATAGACACCGCAATGATTCATTCGTTCGAGAAGAATCGAGACCCACTAGAATGGACTAGTACATACGAGAATATTCGAAAACCTTCTCTATGCGCCTAACGATCTATGGACTATTCTAGATTTCTTTTGCTGTAGGTATAAAAGCCGGCGGCAGTGGCCTAGAGAGGGCAGTTATAAATATACAGTTGACGCGCTAAAATTCAAAATAAATTCTTAGTTATAAATCGTTTGTAAATAGTTCTATAAGTCTTTTATCGTTATTGTTTTTGTTAATTAGTGTTAAATAAATAGTGTTTAAATAAATTGTGACTTTCTATCCACACGGAACCGACGAAAAACGTAACATTAAGAAGAACTTCAACGCACAAGTCACAGGACAGCTATCTAGCAACTGCCGCACCTGATCGATAAACCTTGTGGCAAGTGAAAAAATGCGTAAACATCTAGAAATAATAAGAAAAAACCTCAAATTGGTCGAAGGAATTTATCCTTATCATTTACTGTGATAAATGTTTAAATAAACTTTTCAAATTTCAATCCTTCATATTTTCTCAATGACTCGACCGATTTTCAAAAACGAGGCGGGGATATATAGAGAATAGAAAGCTCTTTTCATTGCGGCGCCACTTGATCCCCCTCCCCATTTGAAAAAAGTTGGGGGATGACACCCCCGTTTAGATGGTTGGGGATTTTGCGATTTTGTTGAATTAATTTTGGGGCAAAAGTTGTCCCTCGCACAAACAAAATTGTCGTGTTTTTGGATTTTTTGAAAAAAAAATCCTGGACGTTATGCCTTGCGGAACGTTTTCGATGGGCCACCCTGTACATCTCTACATAATAATTAGTAGGGATAATCATTATTCTGTTATATTTACATTATTTAACATTGCGGCTATTGTCTATTTCGCTCACTTTATCCAATTTTGATTGTTTGCTTTAGCTGGGTTATCGATTCTCTACAGAATTAATGGATCGTGCCCTGATAATCTGCTTTCAATAATAGAAACGTACTATAATGCGAAAATTAATTACAATGAAATAAAAAACTTCATTACAATATCAGGTACATATATGGAAGTTAATTGGCTTCAGAGATCTAACAAATTTCAGGCTATTCTGGTTTGGGAAATGATGTACTAAATTAGCAAATTATGTGCTTTTATGACTATGATATGGGTGGCAAAATATGTCTTTATTAAATACTTATCTAACATTAGCAAAAATAAACAAGAAGATTAACAATAATAATTGAAGATTTTAATAGTTACATTTAATTGTTGAAGGTAAAAATGCTAGACTTCTTTGGCTAAACTTCTTTGGCTTAAAACTTAAAACACTCTGGCGTTTTAAAAAAGCGACGAGTTTGTGATATTTTGATATGCCAGTCTCTTTCCTTAATTCTAGCATTGTCCATATCATGCTGTACGTAGCCCAAAGAGTCGATGGCTTTTTCTGCCTTGCCATGTCAAGGTTGCCGTAGTTTCAACAATTTCAAATTCAAGACACTCGAAGCAATCAAATTCTTATTAAATTTTAAAAATAAAACAGAAAAACATGAAAGGAAACAAACAAAACACAAATGAATTGATTATTGATAAGGTCACAAAAAAGAAATTTCTAAAATGTTTATCGTAATTCAGATTTCAATATATCGAAAAACAACCCAACGAATAATCAATTCATTTTTGTTTTGTTTGTTTCCTTCATGTTTCTCTGTTTTATTTTTAAAATTTAATACGAATTTGATTGCTTCGAATGTCTTGAATTTGAAATTGTTGTAACTACGGCAACGTTGCTTAACATCGTCGTCTGACGCAAGCCCGCCACGACGGCGCGGCTCAAAGGACCAGTTCACACGTGGCACTCTTGGCCGACGCGCGACGGGCTGTCGAAATACATTGAAAAAATAGCGAAAAAACAAAATACGTATTTAAAATTGTTGAGTGAAACATGTATTTTTAGATTGAAAGTAGTTCGTAAAGTGGCGATAAGAGACGGTATTCAAAGCAATGTGCGCTTTTCAAGGTGTTTTGTAAATCAGTAGTTCAAATAAAACAGAGAAACGTGAAAGAAAACAAACAAAACAGAAATTAATCGATTATTCGTTGGGCTGTTTTCGATGTATTGAATTCTAAATTACGATAAACATTTTAGTAATTTCTTTTTTGTGACCTGGTTGTGAATAATATGATGAATCATTTTCGTAAACGTCATAAACGTAATGTTTTAGTTAATTTTCGGTGGTTTTTGTTAACTTTTCATTGAAAGGGTAAATACTATAAATAATTAATGTGTTTTTTTTTTCTATAATAATTATTAATAATGAGCACTGATAAAAGATTAAATTTAACATTCCTAATTTTTGAGTAGAAATTTGTCTATGAATTTATAAATGTAGAACTATGTAGAATGTGGATAACATAGGAGGTTGCAACACTGCAAGGTTTAGATACACCGTAGAGAAATCGCAGGTGAATAAAGAAGTGACACTAAAAAGTTTGTTCAAATTTCTCGGAAAATGTCAAGAAAAATTTTAAATTTTCAACATTTTTTTTTCGCAAAAAAAACCTCATAGGCGTGTTTCTGGGGTTGAACTATACTACCAGTTAAAATATTTGCACTTATTTCTGGGACACCCTGTATAACTTCGAAAAAGAGAACGAGAAATTCAAAACTGTCACTTAGTTGTTTGTTTTGCTGTTGAAGGTTTGCGCCATAACAACCACTGGTACCGGTAACTATAGATATGGAAATGCCAAAACAGAAAACGACAAATTTTCGCAAATTTATTTTTTTTTTAAATAAAATACTGTTCCTATTTTTTAATTAATGATGTGGTTGTAAATAAAATAATATAGAAACCTCGGAGGAAAGTTTTCATTATTGACTCGAGATTTAGTTAATCACTCGACAGTAATGAAACACTTCCTTCATCGGTATGTAATATACTATTATTTGACTGTAAAGGTGCTCATTCACATACAGTTCGCCGGCAGTTCTATAGGACTGTACGATCTGTATAAACATCTAAATTTTTTCAAGCCCACACACAATCAATGTCGACAGACGGTCATTTTAATACCAATAAAGTTTTGTGAAAATCAATCAAATTATTTGTTAATTTTTAATAAATAACTTCACTCACAGAAGTTTTATAATATACGCACATAGTGCACACAAATTTTTCTTATTTTTTAGTGGTTTTTTATCATTTACGTATTATGCGATACATTTAAAATAAACAAACAGAAATAAATGGAACAAATAAAATAAACAAATGCAGTTCATTAATCTGACCATAAACAAAACTCGAATTTGAGCACTGTAATAAAGCATTCGCGCGGACAGAGGGCGCTGTAATTATTATTTAAGCGGTCGCCGAATTACGTCATTCATTACTAATTGCGATTGCCTGTCATTTGCGTCGGCAATTTTGTGCTCCCGGTTTCAATCAAATCCGTGAAAATATCAATCACTCTATGCGAAAGCCAGAATAAAAGTTTGTTTAAACCATATGTTTGTTCAGCGAGGAAACCGTTAAACTGTTACAGCAATTGCAAGAAATGTTGAACACATATACATACGAGGCTTTGGGACTTAAGCTGAACATCGATAAAACTAAAATCATGTGCACTCCCCCGGAAGATCACAACAATGCTATAAAAATCGGAGAAGAACTATTGGAATATGTAGCGGAATTCAATTACCTCGGCAGTTTGATTTCGGAAAAGGCCAATATCGACTCGGAAATTCAACACAGGATTAGCAGCGCCTCAAGAGCATTCTCGAAATTAAAAGACAGGGTTTTCTACAATCATGACTTGAGCACAAAAACGAAACTTGCAGTGTACCGAGCAATAATAATTCCCACCATGTTATATAGAAGCGAAACTTGGGTGCCGATGCCGTACCGCCGACACATGAATGCATTAAACAAGTTGCAACAGAGACATCTTAGACAACTCTTAAGAATAAAATGGTTCCATCATGTCTCAATTGTATCGGTCCTTGAAAAAGCTAACTGCGAGAGTATTGAAGTCATGATTACAAAGTCCCGCTTAAGATGGGCTGGTCACGTGTGCAGAATGCAAGAAAACCGCATACCAAAATCTCTGCTTTACGGTGAGCTTGTAGACGGTAAAAGGAGGCCGGGTGGACAACTCAAAAGGTACAAGGATATTTTCCACGAAAACTTAAAGGGTATTAACAAGCAGAATGAGTGGGAAAAAGCAGCTCACAATAGAACGGAATGGAGAAAAATTGTAAAGTCAGTTAACAGCGACAACCAAAAAGTAAAGAGGGAACAAAGCAATGGGATTTTTGAATGTCTGGAGTGCGGTAGACAGATAACATCAAGTATCGGGCTTTTCAGTCACAGAAAAGCTCATGAAAGAAAACGCCTTGCGTGACCATCTTCTGATGCGTGTCAAATACTCGTCAGCGAGTAATGGCAGTAGTAGTAGTAAACTTGACAGCGGCACTTGTCTATAATTTTAATTCAAAAGTAGATTCCAGACTTTTTACCTTTACATAAAAAGATTACACTACCAGAAATCAACAGAAGAATTAAGTTAGCATGTAATGCTGATGGAAGAAAGAAGAAATGCAAATCTAGAATGCCACTTTATCTATACTTGTATTCATTTAAAACTTCCCAATATGGCGGACTTCAGTATGGGAGGCTTAAAAAATGAAAATCTCTAGACTGGAATTCAAATCGTTCAAATTGATAATCTGTGGTAAATCTAATTGAACATTGACACTTGGCTGACTGACGTTTACGGTTTCTTTTTCTAAATATTTTCATAATTTCATTATTTTTGAGTTTCTATTCACAAATATAATAAATATATTTAAAAAAAATGATCTTTTCGCCGATCAAGAACTGAGGAATAGGCTGGAAGATATTCAAAATGTGTAAAACGCTTAAAAACGTATTAGAAAGCATTGACTCGTCCACAAATTCGTGAAAGTAAATTAGTCTAGATGTTTGTAAAAAGGTCTCTAATTATTTTGAGAAGTTTCCTCGTATCAGTAATTTTCAGGTTTGTAATATGTATATAATAATAAATAGATTAAAACTTATATTTCAGGAAACAGCGCGGGCATTACAGATTGATATGAATCAATTTTAAAATAAAAAGAAATTTTAAAACAGGTTAAAAAGTTGAGTTAGTAGAGAAGATCTAAATAAGGTAATGTTGGTAATGGGACTAAAGATCAAATAACACTTGAAATATATAATAATGTACAATAATTGTAAGTAGTTTTTATGAATCTGTTTAATATCTATTGCATTGTTTTCATATTTCTTGAAATATATATTTTTTTACTTTACAGGATACACAAAGTATAATAAAAAATACAGTTACTCACTAAAAGCACTTAAGGTTTGTAATAGATATAGTTAGAATATCGAACACCAAACCAAACTTTTACTGGTATTCCTCACATTTGAAAGGAAAGTCATTTCATAAATAAGCAGAAGGACATCGTATAGTACACTCTATATTAATAATTCTTTTTTATCCTATACTTGTTAGTTGACGCATCACTTAATTACTAGGTATAAAATTTAGTACTGATTCCAAACCTATAGTTGTGGTTGTGACATATTCTGATGTGTTTCTGGCAATTTAAAATAAGTTAATATTTAAACAAACATTTCTGGCTTTCCTGACAGGAGTGTGAACACAAATTTAATAAAGGTATAATGTGGATAATGTTCTGATTATTACAGTTTGCATGGATGACTGTTTTCGTATGTTGTTATTTTTAATATAAAGTATATTTAATGAGTTTTTGAGTATTTCATTTTCCCTCAGAGGATTGTGTTCTAATCTTTATATATAAATTTTCATAAATTATTTCTACAAAATTTATTACCTTTTAACTTTTTGCTAAAGACTTTGTAGTTGATGTTTAACAGTATATAAAAGAACTATTTACATAAGTTTAATGTTTGAAAATATATAGCTGTTTTTGCACAAATCAATTCAATTTGTGATTAACTGTACTGAAATAAAAACAAATTAAGAGAAATGGGGTGATCTATCAACTATAACATGAAACGCATCATCCTATTTCCAAGTCTTCTATTAGTTTCACTTATTAAACAACTATAATTATTCAATAATCTTGATAATTCTAGGAACTCTTAGATATCGCCAAAACATGAAAACAAAAATTCACTTCCTATAGTTCTTACGTCCCTTTGACTAAAATATAAGAAACAGGGGAGTTAATATTCTCACTGAGAAAGTTTATAAAATACCTTTATGTAAAATCTCTTCGGATCTGCGGTAAAATACCTTTATTCTTATTAAATAATTTCAATAATATATGTTTTTATTTACGATTTATGACAACCACCTAATAATCTAACTTTAACGTCAACTTGACAATCCTGAAAAATGTTATTGTTAACCAAAGAGTAAAATCAATTTCTGAATTCGCTAACGCCAACTTATTTTTCATTAAAAAAAATTACCAATTTTCGTAACTAGGTCGGCCATATTGAGGAACTTTTAAAAGAATTGTACTATAAAGAAGAAAAAAATTCGACCAATGTGTACCAGGGGGGTGACAGTGAAATAGGAAAATTGGAAACAGTCATTAGTGTCAATCCTGTCATCTCCTGACGACAAGTATGGCCGCCTAGACAAGGACAGCAATGTTTCTCTCTAACTATTGTCTAACTTCACAGTTTAGAATTGACAGATTTCAGAGACAACTTCAGATTTGTTCTAGAACAAATTTCGACGCCATTTTAATTCTTTCCGGTTAGTTTTGTTTTGTAAATTCAGTTTGATATTTCGGCAGAAATTTATAAATATAAAGGTAGTAAAGCATATAAAATATATTATTACATGAACAATCCTGGAGAAAAAGACGTTTCTGCAGTACTAGGTATGTCCCATGTATATTAAAAATAGGTAGTAAATAAACACTATTTCTGTATTTTTTAGATGCAAGAAAATTTTGTTATGTTTATGATCGGCGATTTTTTTTGAAAAATGGAAACAATTTACAGCAAGGTAAGATCATTTTTAACTATAGCCAACATTAGTTATCTCCAGTATGTGCGATTTATTGTCAATAATGCAGTAAATCTGACTGATACAATCTGATTGTTATCCGACTAAAAGTCTCTTTTTTCTTTTTTTGATTTACAAACCAGGTCTCTTTGGGAATAATGGACGCTTTTTACAGTATATTTATATTTTATACCTTGATATTTTTACATTGTTAATTTTAGTATAAAAAAATTTGTTTTTCTGTTTTCAGATTTTTGTATAAGGCTCCCGTTTTCATGTCTGCCCCCGTTTTCTATCCTTGATGTCTGTAAATACGCGTATTTATTTACAAATTACTGTAAGTCATGCTTATACCTTACTAATTTACGTTAAAATTGCATATAATTAAGTAATTGCTGTAGAAATCATTCAATTCTTTATTTTTTATATTTATTTAGTCCCGTTGTCTCATATTTCAAATAAATATGTTTGAATAAAATTTTGTTTTGTTTTATTTATGATAAGAAAGAGTACAAAATACATTTAAACTGAAAGAGGGCCCGCCATTGAATAACCGGAAACGGAAATAAAAATGAAGCCATCATGTCAACCTGTCAATTGGAAAATTAGTTCTCCAGATGACAACGAAGGCTTTCGGTGGCGTATCGTGTTTCCACGATTTAACACAGAGTTGACACTTCTTTCTAGTTAATTATTTTATGATGTGTACTACCAGTCATGACCTAGGCATACGAAACCTGGACACTGGACACTTAAAACGGACATTATAAGGAAACTGCAGGTCATACAACGCTCAATGAAACGAAATATGCTGGGAATAGACCCAGGTAATAGATGTCATCAACAGAATCAAATCCCTCAACTGGCAATGGTTAGGACACCTGGTAAGAAGGACGCTCAACAGATGGACCACAATAATTACAGCATGATATCCACGAGGAATTAAGAAACCTCGAAGAAGACCAAACCTCAGATGGGAGCATGATATTAGGAAATTAGCAGGGATAACTTGGGCACCGATAGCCAACAATAGACTCATCTTTAAAATTTAAATAAATAAATCATAAAAGATCTAAACCTACCTCTTTACCACTTCTGTCTTTCCATCTAACCCATTTACCTAGACCTCTTCTCCAATATTCCACCATGTATTGTTCAGCATATTCTTGACCTTGTCCATTTCCATATCGTCCTTGTGTTTTCACACCTGAAGCAAAAATATTGAATATATTAGATAATACCAAATTACCTAATAGTACGAGAGCTAGCAACGTCGGAAAAACAAGTATTTTAAGACGTCTGCGTCTGACTCTTTAATATATCTTTTACTATGCTCTCTAGAACATAATGCGGCCCGTCTGGCTGCCGGTAAACGTTGCGTTCTCTACTGCGCATTGAAAGAAGATCCTATATTTTTATTAGTCCTTTAAATTCTAGTATTGAATATTAACCGAACATGTCTCCGTAGCGCAGTGCGTAGAGTTTCCGACCACGAACCGATAATTCAGAGTTCGAATCCGGGTCAGGGCAAAGACTTTTTTATTTTATTTTCGTTTATATTCTGATAGTAAAGTATTAAATATTTGTTTTTGTTTAATTACCAGAATTATTTAATACTTTACTATCTTTAAATCTAAAATAATTTAAAATTCCGTTACAATACGGAAATAGATTGAAGTTTTGTGATTACAGTGATATATAATTTATACGGTTTTGTAACAAATTGCTCGCTATTTTATGGCAAATGCCGAAGCTCTGCAAACCTTGATCAAGTCTATAATACCGTATGATAAGGTAATCCATAAAAACAGCGTCAGCGATGGCTATGATATGACGATCGATGACATTTCCCATATAATTTTACATATAAAACGACTGCGGTCTTCATTTCATAGCCATTGCTGACGCCGTTTTTATTGGATCATACGGTATATATGTTCTTCTTATATATAAATTGTTTGTTCTATATTTATTCTTCGGCCACACACCCGCTTTACCCGACCCCTGAAAGCGACCCGAACAGTACAGCGTAATAGACTCTTAAATAAAATTCTCAAGTTTTTTATTCTAGGAGCTACAGATGTCCGAGGCACTATTGCTGTATATTCCTGTTGGCACTGTATTTTGATCACTGAACTTTAAAATGAAAATCTCAAAAAACCTCGATTTGTATTTTTCTCATATCTACACGATCTTCTTTAATATAATCCTAAATTCTAAAATTAAAAAGCCACAATTTACAACGGTAGAAAATTAAGCGCGCCGGCTTTTTGGCTTCAATTAAATTTTAATTATGGCCGCTCTCTCTCTCTTTCTGTTTTGAATCCGCTTCCCTAAAAATAACGAATTAAATAAATTCTAGTTTCCTTTATTAACGGCTAAAAGCAAAATTTAATATAGTTTAGTCTTTGGCTGGTTCCGGATTTATTAAATCCGGAAGAGGCGAGCGTATGAAGCCTCGCAAAGCATGGTAAAACAACGATATTACATCTTGTGGAAATAGTTTTACGAAAAACATAGGATAGGCGGTTTATATGAGGCTAAATTTTATGAAGTAAAATATTATAGATTTTTATCTTTATTTTTTTATGTATAACAAGTGTAAGGGATCTCTCAAATAATAATGGTATTTAGAGAAGAATAAGTATTTTATAGCAACAACTGATATTTCCACCACGGTTTTTCGGACGGCTTTTAGTATTAGAACGAAGATGAACATATGAACGTTCAGTTAGAGTCAGTTGAACTGAAAGTACATTTCCCTTTTACATCGCGGCATAATTACTGCTCTAATTTTGCCACAAAAGTACAGGAATTTACAACACCAAAGAAAAATCCCACTTCTGATGTTAGAGATCTCCAAATGAATAATCTTGTTTAGAGAAAAATATGTACAGGGTGGCGCACGTGCATTCGCCAATTAATAGAATACTTAAATGCTTCTGATTGTATCTAGTCTGAGCTTTCTTATAGGGATATGTTATATACAGGGTGTCCCACTTAAGATGGATACAAGCCAATATCTTGGTTGTTTGTTGAGCGATCTTTTTCATATTTGGCAGAAGGCTGTATAGCTATAAGACGAACATTTTGCCCAGAGTAAGAAATGCGATACCTCATAGACATACGTTTTAATAGGGTTTGATATTTTTCGAGTCAAGAGTAAACTACCCTTAGGACAGTATTTATTTCAAATCTGATAAATTATATTGAATCCTCCTTACCTAAGATACTTAAGTTCTAATTTTTATAAATATTGATACAGGGTGTGTCATTAAAATAAGGCATTTTTACTTTTATTATTATTTTTTAAGTACTTACCACGCCACTGGTTTATTATCAATAACCAATTATATCATAATATAGTATACTTCACTTCGTCATAGTTTTATAAATCTTTGTTTAGAGCATATAAAGTTAATAGTGATTGTTTTAAATAACTATTACTGCGATTTTAAAATCTTAGGATGCCATTTTTTTGGAGCCAAACAAACGAGATGTCACCACCTAGCCAAGTTTCCATTTTAACCATAACATATAGGTATACAGCAAAGTTTACTATTGTTTCCATTGTCCGAATTAATATATTTTCACGCTTATCAGTCATATTTAAAACAATGCCACTTTATGTATGTACAGACGGTCCAGATTGAGCGTCAGACACGTCAAAGCTCTAATTTTCAAATTGTTCCATGAAAGCCAGCCGTTATACGCCTCGGTAACATGTGCTTTTGCATTACGATGCATCCTGCGCTGCGCTTTTTCGCATATAAAACGTGCAGGTGGGCGCACGTAAACTCTTAAGACGTGTGTTATAAGCCAGTGAGCAGTGAAATTACTGTTGTATAGGTATAACTATACACAGGGTGGAATACTGTTCCGACAAAGTTCAATATTTTAAAGTTTTCTGTTTAAGATTTTGACGGGATGGCATTTTTATATTCAAAATAAGCTAGAAAACTTTGTTTTGTTTAGTTTTAATGTTAAGCATTAATAAATTGGTACATATTACTAGATTTTGTGTTTCCAATTTTAAAAGATTCCGAAATACCAAAAAAATGATGTCTCTCTCTCTCTCTCTAAGAAGCTTTTAAAACCCGTTATAGACACATATAGAAGGGTGCAAAAAATTAAGGCGGATATTGCAGACATTGTGTTAAAATGTATTTTTAGAAGGTTGTTTACAAAGTAACTTTTTTATCAAATGCGGGTAGTTACACGTTGTCCCCAGATTATTACAAACTGAATTATCTTTGATGCGAGGTAAAGCGTGTACCGTTAAATAATAAACAAGATATGGCACAATCAGGCTTTAATGAACGGCTGACGTTGGTCCAGATACCGGACGAAATACGTGCACGTTGTAACATGTCTGTGACAGAGCTTCGTTTAAATATTTAATATCGGGGACATGTGCATACGTTAATGAGCTATGGCCGAATTGAAAAACGCCAGCCTCATGATGATCGGTCGCCACCCGAAACGACCGTTTGTATTAATTCGAATTGTGATTAGAAATTGACGTTATATATATATCGTGGTTATGTGTATGATAATATACAGGGTTTTTTGTGCAACTGGATTGATTAATAGATATTTATGATACAAGTGAGTTAACATCATCATTAAGATACGCGTGTAAAAGTTGCACAACGAGTGCGTAGCACGAGTTGTTTAACCACACAAGTGAGAAGACCACGAAGATCAATTGAGTCGTACGTAAACACCTACCCCAGAATGGAAGGGCAAACCTGAGGTGCGACTCAAAAAGTGCATAATAAACAGTTCTAGCTACTGACAAGTTAAGCTCCTTAGAAACAGACCTTAATGCAAAACAGGCAGAGCTCAATTTTTTCGACAAAGCTTCGATATGTATGTCCCATTTCAGAGAATTGTCTACAACAATTTTGATTTTACGACGTCAATGGTGGTGTTGTTAAGTACAAAAGGCTGCAACGAGTTTTTATACGACAAAGCTTTAGTTTTAGAAATGTTGAGACTCAGGAGGTTCGAATCGCACCAAGATTTAATGGTGATTAAGTCATTTGATATAATCCTATGAAGTGCCGTGATATCCTTGTTGCTCCAAGTGAAGCTAGTGTCGTCCGCAAAAAGACATATTTTGCCACTGATGTTTATGTTAGCAATGTCGTTAATAAAAAGAAGAAACAAAATTGGGCCTAGTACTGAGCCTTGTGGTACTCCACATTCTATTGGCTTGCTAGAAGACAACGTGGTATCCACCCTCACAAGTTGACTTCTGTTGCTCAGATACGACTTAAACCATTCGAGAGATGATCCCCTGAACCCATAGTGCTGCAGTTTATTAATTAGGATCTTATGATTTACACAATCGAACGCCTTAGAAAAATCACAGAAAATTGTTGCTGTAGAATGATGGTTGTTTAGGCTGGAGTAAACTTTATTAAGGAGGGAAAACATAGCGTCATTTGTGGACTTGTTGCTTAGAAATCCAAATTGATATTCAGTAAGTATTTTGTACTTAAACAGAAAAGATACCATGATCAGAGAGACTCAAGCAAGCTTAGTAGATTATGACAGAATAATTGCACGTCAGAGTCAGGTGTTCTATAAATACGTAGTTGGCGGTAAATTATGAAGTATATAATTATGAAGTAATAATAGTTGGCGGTAAGTTATGAAGTAACGTCAATATTTGGATAAAAATTGGTGTCTGGAAGTTTACTGATATGAGTAATTTGATTTTGATGTCAATATGACTTCTATTTGTAGAGAGCACCCAAGGATACTATAGAGATAAGGATAGTTCGATTCCTATCTTCCTGCACTGTCAGTTTTTTTACGTCATATAGAGACCGAGTTGAAGTTGGCGGTAAAGATTTTAGACAGTGATAATTATTTTTGCGTTTAACCTCATTTGACGGACGAGCGCACAGTGCGGTAGAAGATAAATTTAGCGGGACAAAACCGTTTGGTTAGAATAGAAATAAGCCAAAAAATGTGTACTGATAAGAATAAATAGTAGACATTCCAATTGATATAAAAATGCATGAATATTCTTTGTATTTCGATACATTTTTATCAACCAAATTTGGTCGTTTTCTGCTCAGCAAGGCGGAGATCATACGAAAACAAAATATTTAGAAGTGCTTATACATTTTATTCCAAAGCCAAATTATGTTGAAGATTGCCAAAGATAATGTACTTTTCTACTGTACGTATATTATTTGTTAAAATCATTCGTGCCTTTGTTCTGCAGATATCAGACTTTCACTTTTTTTCAAATATCGATATATTGAATGATGTAGATCTTTTGAGTTACCAATAGTTACCAACACAGATAGTCACAGTCACAGGGAGTTCAAGCTAAACAGGTGAATGCCCAAAAGTTTTATTTCAATCGGATAGTATAAAAACAAAACAAAAACTCGTTAAAGGGTTAATTAAAAATTAATTTAAAAGAAGTATTGGGTTTTGCAAATATGAGCTTTAGGGCTAGTGGGAGTAAGGATGCCGCTGTAATTGTTGAAACCTTAACTCCATCGAAAGGCACTGAGTTTAGCTGCTAAAAAATAATAGCTGCCCATACCACAGAATAACCCATACACAGAAAGGCCCGACCTTCGGACTTGCCCTTGAGGCCGGAGGTTTCACTCAAATTACCATAGCGGAAATATATCGGAAATATATCCGCGGACTTTGCCTTTTACTCAAACCTATGGTATTTTGGGATAAAGACCCGGCCCCAATTCCAAGTTCAAAGGCCGGGCCTTTCCGTGTATGGGCAGCTAATGAATGACACTAATAGTCAGTTCGGCAATTTCCATCAAGACAAAAACATCCAAATGATGTTCTAGTTAAATAAAGCATGACGATATGCTAAAGCCATTTTTTACTTTTTGATAATTTATAATAAAACTAAATGATTATTACTAGTTTCAATAAAAGTTTAAAAATTGTCTTAGATATTTACTATATATGAATTTACAATTATTACCGAGTGTTAATCTTAAAATTAAATTATTTATTTTCAAAATAAAATATTTTTTTTTAAAATAAAATATACAAGGTGTCAGAGAATTACAAAGTAATTAAAAAATAACTGCTAAAGAGTTTTTTGTAAGTATATCACCTGATATCATAATTTTATTTATTTGGCAATAGTTTACAGTACGGTTTTTGTGTGTCATGTACAAATAATATCATAGTTTTATTATCTTGTATTTAGAAGCATAATAACTTTTCGTTCGTACCTATATAAAACTATTGAGTAAAAAATATACATTTACGACGTTTTCTACGTAAAAAACGTCTCTTGGTAAAAATCGCTAAGAGTAAGTCTCTCGAGATATTTAGAATCGAAATTACCAATACCTGTCATCATTGACATAAATTAAACATGTTGACTAAAACATCGAAATAAAAATTAAACTTCTACACCCTTAGTATCTCCAAAATTAAGCATTTTAGGACATACATTATTTATACGGATTTTTTTACTTATTTTTATCTGCAGAATATTTATGCTGTCGAAATTTTCACAATACAGCTCGTACCACCCTGTATAAAACAATGTGAAGACACAGCAACCTTCATATTGACAATATTTATAATCCAGAAAACTCTTTATCAAGCCTAATGTGCTAAAACATTTTACCCTATGATAATGTGCTAAAACATTTTACTCTTATCAATGATTAGCTAAATATGATCATCATATATCCTGCGATATTATTAAATTAGTCATTTTTAAAATTCCATATTTAATAATATAACATAATTGGCATTTCTCCTAATGACCCTATGTAATATGCAGCAGTTCATATCGTAATACAATGTTAATCACTAATTAAACGCATGTGCTAGAGCATATCAATTGCCAAAATCTCTATTTAAGGTAATTAGGAAACACTAAAGCAAATTGAATAATGTTGTGTCGTTTAAAAACAAATTAATTTTGGTATAAATACCGTAATGTGAGTATTAAAGTAGAATTGAAATATAAATACTGGAGAATCATAATCATATAAATTATGAAAACAGAAAAATAAAATATACAGGGTGTTTCAAAACAAATGCGAAAAACTTCAGGGGGTGATTCCTTGTTCAAAATAAAGGGTAGTTTGCTTCATAAACGTTGGGTCAAAAGTCAACCATTAGGGAGATATCGCGGTACAAAGATGGCGGAAAAATAATGTTCTTATTTTTTATCTTGAAAACGAAAAGAGATAGACTAATGAAATTTTACGGAAGCATTACTGTTATGAAAACACACTTTCTGGTAATTTTTTCACTTTTTTAAAATGAGTGGAAGGGGTTGAAATAAACCACCCCTATCATTCTTGTTAACGAAATTTAAAGAAAAATCTTATCAAACACATGCAAAAAAATTAATTTGGATAGTTTAGTTTGTTTAGAAACTTTTTTATCTCTTGTATTTTTTTTATAAAACTCACCGATTTGAAATTAAAAAGTAAAATGTAAAGCATTACATGTCAGGACTAAAAATATTTTTAGATTAAGAATCTAGTGATAATAACGATAATAATAATAATCTAGATAATAACGTATTGCAGTAGGGTAATGTCAAATAAAACAATATTAGAAATATCCTAAAAAGTGACAGCGGCCGACTAGATTTTTTCCTAAAAAAATTACAGCTGCCCACTAGATTCTTTATCTAAAAATGTTTTTTATCCTGACATGTAATGCTTTACATTTTATTTTTTAATTTCAAATTGGTGAGTTTTCATCAAAAAACACAAGAGATAAAAAGTTTCTAAATAAACTAAACTATCAAAATTAATTTTTTTTGCATGTGTTTGATAAGATTTTCTATAAATTTCATTAACAAGAATGATAGGGGTAGTTTATTTCAACCCCTTCACTTATTTTAAAGAAGTAAAAAAATTACCAGAAAGTGTGTTTTCATAACAGTAATGCTTCCGTAAAATTTCATTAGTCTATCTCTTTTCGTTTTCAAGATAAAAAATAAAAACATTATTTTTCCGCCATCTTTGTACCGCGATATCTCCCTAATGGTTAACTTTTGACCCAACGTTTATACAGCAAACTACCCTTTATTTTGAACAAGGAATCACCCTCTGAAGTTTTTCGCATTTGTTTTGAAACACCCTGTATACAAAATAAAATATCATAAAAATTCTGCCATATTAAATAATTTGGATAGAAATCTAATGCCTGTCTAACGGTAGATTAATAGATATTGTCATACAAAAAAGTAAGTATAACAGTAAATCAAAATAATAATGCAGCAATATGACATCGGTAGTTATTAGTAGGATCCTTTGAATAAGAAGACTAAGGAAGGAGCATATCAAAAATCTTAGGTACACCGCGATGGGCCTCAAATATGGCCGACTTAAATTCCGGTTTATCAGTGTCGTTCTAATTTTATTTAAAAAATGTAAAACTATGATGTAGGGTAGACGTGGGGTAGAATCAATAATTTGTTGTTTTATTTTACGTTGTGAATAAATGTTGGTAGTTATTAAAATTGTTATAAAAATATATAATTCTAATAAAAATAGATAAGTTATAATAAGTATTTATTACCACAAACATCCGATACGCTACTGAAGCAGGTAAGTCAAATTAACGTATCTCAATTCTTTGACATCTAATCTTTGACAAGTAATAAATAAAAGCTAAAATGCAAGAAAAATATATAATTTAGTTAATTTAAGTGAATTTCATAAATGATCGGTTTACTACACGTATGTATATTATATAGTCACTTACTAGCGAAAAGTTGTTCCATTATTTCACTCAATTTTTGCCGAGATCTACCGCACGCTACACAACCAACTATTTTAGAGTCTTTTTCGATAAATCGCGATAGTGTCACTGTTAATTTAAGTTCTGCCACAATTTCCATCTAGATTTACTACCTTTATACAACTATCAGTAGTAGAATAAATAATAAATAACATAAAATAAGCTCCGTAAAGACTGACAAATCCACAAAATTTCAAATCAAATTCAAATGTGTCAAATGAATCGTCAAACAGAACTGTCAAGGATCCCCACCCTAGAGAGCTTTTATGGTGGCTTTTCCGCCCACCATGCATGAATACATGGATAGCATTATGCTCCTTCCTTAGTCTTCTTATTCAAAGGTAGGATCATTACAAATAAGCTATGAACTTGCGTGACTTAAGCTGTCAATTGTGGAAGACAGTGGAGTTCCAAACTTAATTTATTTAAAATTAATTTCCTATATAATTTTTTTTTCGTGAATTTTTCTTCAGTTCAATTTTTCTTGAGTTATTAGTGAGTTATTCTTGAGTCATTCTTGAGTTATTCTTGAGTTATATATATACTTAACTAACGCGACTCTTTGATTTTTATTTATTTAGATTAACAAATCTACTCTAAATTACCTGTGACAACATGCAGACTTCCTAGGTCAACTTCTAGATATTCTCTGGCGTCTCTAGATACCATATGTCGTGGACACCAAGCTCCACCTTGCTTGTGATTTCTCAATCTAAAAATTTCAATTCATATATTATCTATGATTTAAGTGTGCATAACAATACTACGTATTTATATCAAGTATTGTTCTGATTATATCTTCCCCCCACGCATAACACCTACAAATCAGATCTCATCAGTTTTCTAGGCGGTCTTGCGTTTTACCTAACATGCAAAACTGGCACGTAAGTCGTTACGTGTGGAGAGGGCTTTATATATTGAACCATAAAGAAGAATGTTTTGTTTTTGGATTTTTCTACCCACAATTTAATTAAAAATAGTCTCGGTCAGTATAGACCTTGTGAGTTAACGTCGCCTATAAAACATTAAGGAATATTAAATGTATGGGAGCGTCCTTTAGGTCGTGATTAAAAAATAAAGTTGGAGTAAAGTTTCTGTTGGATTTTTCACGTTGGACGTTCAAAACTTTTTCAATTAATACGGATTTTGGCTTTTTTTGGACCAGCTGAGACATTGTAATCGCTTCGAGGTTTTTTTGTCTGTTTAACTATGCTATCGATTAGCTTGTTACACTTTAAAAAATGCAATTTAGATTTAAACCGTTAAAATTGGAACTTTTAAAATAATATACAGTGTGGTCCAGCAACAGTGCGTTGGGCATCTGTATATCATATAATAAAAACTTGTTTAAGTGCATGCCTATAGTAAAGAGTTGGACCTATTTCAGGAAAATCTCTTAACTTCTAGAGGGTGTTTTATAACAGTGTGAGTAGATCGGTATATTTTTTTTTAAATGGGACACAATAACATAACATTATTGTATTTTTGGCTTCCTTTCTGATCACTTTACATAATTCTACATTATTATTAAATATGTTTTGATAGTTTCAAAGATATGTATAAATAAAATAGATATTTATGTAACAAGTTGCGAAATTGATGTGTTTTAAGCTCTTTTCGAGACGAATTTCATACAAGATTTTTTGTGAAAGCGGATAATTTGAGATTTTCATGTTATTATTATTATTTATTTTTAACATTTTTTAAAATATTCTGGTAATCGGTTTCTAAGGCATTGTTTATGCATTGTTTTAATGACAAAGTTCTGTCAGGTTCAAACGTCGCCGTATTTCCTACAAAGTTTTGTGAAAAAATGAGCGATAATGACAAGTCTTTGGATATTCAACAAGCTGCTGAAACTGCGCTATCCACGTTAGTGCCCGAGAAGTCAAAAAACTTATACGAGACCACCTACAACAACTTTGAAACCTGAGTCAAAGAAAAACATGTTGAGAATTTCACAGAAAAGGTATTGCTAGCCTATTTCCTGAAGTTATCCACTACCTTAAAGCCGTCAACTCTGTGAAGTAAATATTCGATGCTCCGCACCAAGATTTACCTGAACAGAAACGTAGATATTAGCAAATTCACAAACCTGGGTCTTGTGCAGAACAGGTCCCCACGAATTCGAGGTTTTTTTAATTTTTAATGTGGATCCCATAGTTACTGGAATAGTTTAAAAGAAAAAAATTGTTGGATGAACCACTTTTTCTACGAAAAAAAAATCCCTATTATAACCTTCATAAAGCCAGTAGTATACAAGGTTATGCACAGTGTTGCCATACTCACCCTGTGTAAAATCATTTTTTTTTAAACAAGGACTTCAGGGGTGTTTTAGAGCAGTATTCTTTCAGAAAAATGCGGATTTTGACGATTTAAAATATCAAAAAAACAAATAAAAATTAGTAAAAACCAACCAACCCCACCAAATAACCACCTAACCAATGCATTAACACCCCCCAAATAACCAGGCTGACCAATGCATTAACACCCTCCAAATAACCAAGGCTAATTTAATTGTTCCTAATGACAAAACTTCATTGATTACGCGTCGAAAAATAGTATATATTTAAAAAACGATGTACTTAAACAGCCGTTAAACGGTAGCCTACTAAAATGCCGTTAATAGATATTGTGACGTCATTCATGTCGGCGGAGAGTAATGCCTAGCCATAAGCATTTTGCAAGAGCACCTTTGGCTCCGTGGCTGAGGCTATCGCTTCGGGAGCGAATGGTCCGGGGTTCAAATCTCACGCCGACGAAGACTTTTTTATATTTTTTTTTTTTTGCTTATAGCGTGATCTTATTGCATTGGCACTCTTTTTTGTTGGATTGGTTTAGTTATTTGGCGGGTTGGTTAGCGTGGTTATTTGGAGGGTGTTAATTCATTGGTTAGTTGGTTATTTGGTTGGGTTGGTTGGTTTTTACTAATTTATATTTGTTTTTTAATTTTTTTTATCAGTGTCGAGGTTAGTTGCGTTGGTTAAGTTGGTTATTTGGTGGGGTGGATAGCGTTGGTTAGTCCTTATAAAATTCCTATATTTCATAAAGCCGTCAAGTGCGTCACATCAACGACGTCATACCTATTAACGGCATTTTAGTAAGCTACCGTTAACGGCAGTTTAAGTACAGCCTTTAAAAAAATTATATTTTCGTAGAACCTGAAAAATCCGCAAATTTTATTTCAGAAATTGCTTTAAAATAATCCACACTAACGAATAAGCTACTAGACAGCGTTCAATTTTTGTTGCACTAAAGTGCTGGTGATAGCTTACCGTTTTAAATCTCTCCACAACGTCAACTTTATTTCAGAAGAAAATCATATAAAATATGTTTATTGACAATGTCGCAAATTCTATGCGAAGGCCATAGATGACATACCGATGTTCCATTAACTGTCAATCGAAAAAGTCATAAAATTGCTGGCTTGAGATGATGTAAATAAATTCATTTTCTTAATTTTTATGCTTACAAAGAAGATTCGTTACATTTTTGTGCTTAAATTAGGTCATTCCACCTCTATAGAAGGTAATAAAGTGCTAATATGTCAAGTTTTTACTGAATCCGTGTAGAAAATTTTACATATTTACTATCCGTCGCCTGTACCTAAAAGACGTTTTTTTAAAGATAAAACACATTCCCGCTTTTTAACGATTTTTAAATAACCTCTTAGATAACGGCTTTTTAAAGATAAAACACATTCATCCAACAATTTTTTTGCTTAAAAATGTTCAATTTAAGATAATCTTGCAAAACAATCCCAAAAAAGTGTTAAATGCGTGGGGACCTATTGTGCATCAGAGCCCACAAACCTTATTGCATTTTTAAAAAGAAAACCTTCCGGATATCAGGCAAAGACATCAAAATTATTTACAAAACTGGAAATAGAACGCTTTATGAAAGAAGCCGATGACAAAGAATTCTTGTTGGCTAAAGTTGTCTTAATCGTTGGAGTCACGGGGGTGTCACTTGTATGGGAAAACAGGCAACAGTCAAATTTAAACGTGCCAGGACCAACGACAAAGAAAGCAACATCTGCCAGGCATTGGCTTTCTTTGTCACTCACATTGCTTAAATCATGATACCGCGGCCATTTTGCCAACAAAGAAGCTGGTCGGGCTGTCCTGGCAAGTGATTTAAAACAATTTTGCTTTTTTACAATATTAAATTACCATTTGGATGTATTTAATGCGATTATTCAGTTAACTGGTAAGTCAGAAATTACACACAAATACTTTATTCGTAAATACAACTAAGATGTAAACGTAGTTTTGTATTTTTAGATTTCAACTTTTGCAAAGACCCGCCGATAGAACTTGCCTGGCAGCGTACCTGTTTAACTAAACGTATTATTTCCTGATAATAATATCAAAACACGTAAGTACCTCTATAATTTATGATGACAAATGATTTTGATTATGTTTTATGTTATTTAAATACTTTCTAACCTCAAATAATAGTAAGATCCTTGTTTATATCGCACAGCCCGTTCAAAACTGTATTGTCTTCAAAAAATGTTTACAAAACAAACAATTATTACAAAAACAATGTCCTTTTAATCTGATTTATACCTCAGAAGGATGCCAGTAAAATTTTATTAAATCAACATTATATTATTTGGCCATTAATATCCAAAAAGGAGCATATTGCCTTAACTTAAATTTTCTTTTACTTCTCTTGACAATGTTCTCTATATTCTCTATTTTGAGTTAGTAAACTTTTGAACGGGATGTGCGATATATAAAATACATAATATATCCAAGGGTATGATCTGATAAAAGTATTTTTTGATGCATTTTTTGGTTGTTTATGCACGTTGGCTTGGTTTATGTTTTATTCAGTTTATATTTATTTGATATAACAGTTTTTTTTGCCTTTGGAATGGCATGCATTGAGGCTAGATAGTGTTTTATTAGATCATTAAAGGAATTTAAATTAGCATATATTTTTTGTGATATTAGTGTGTTATAATGATACAGGTAGTTGTATCATAGTGCCTTATGCATGTTATTTACCTATTATATACTTATGTATTATCAGTAAATAGATGATAACATACTACTAAAATGTCTTTTTAATAGTATGTTTATCTTTCCAATTCACTAGTTATTTGCAAAATGTATTTTGAACTAATTTAAGTCATTAATTGATCATCTTTCTTTTTCAGGTTCCGGGATATTCTTTTTCATTGTTAAAAAAATATATATATTTCAATATTATTGTAATAATATATATATATATATATATATATATATATATATATATATATATATATATATATATATATATATATATATATATATATAATAAATCGCCTCTAACAAATAAATGATATTGTTTACTATAATAATGTGTAATTTATTTACTATGAATTTTCTCTGAAAATAATAAGTCTTTAATAATATCATTGATTTGCTGTGTAAAGTTAATAGACATATTTTTTAATACATTAAATTATATTAAAGTAATAAAAAATATGTTTATTAACTTTAAACAGTAAGTCAGTGATACTTATAAATTTTTTTTTTAAATTTCCCCTCTTTTAAGCCCCGCCCCTCCAATTCCCCACAATTTAGCTAGTACTGCCAGGCGACACCAGATGGCGTCTGTTTCGATTTTTTAACATGAAGTTAGCATTTCTTTAATGTACCTATTCTCTGGTTGAAGTATTTGGAGCAGGTAGGAGGGAAGAAATCACGTTTTTGACCGTAGATGCCATTAAAGATTGTCAGTCATTTATTAGTGTGAAGATTCCGAATACAAAAACTCATTTTCCAAAAGTGTTTACGATTACTTAGGAACCAATAGATGGTATCAATTTCTTACATGTATTTCGTAAGTACGCAAAACTTCGACCACTCAATGTGACACATCAGCGATTTTTCTTGACGTATCGAATAAATCAATGCTGTACCTTGCCAGTTGGAATCAATGCAATTGGGAGTATGCCAAAAAAGATAGCGCAATTTCTTGGACTCTCCAACGCCATTGAATACACTGGTCATTTTCTCCGGCGCAGCTCGGCAACAATGCTGGCAGATTTAGGAGCTGATATAACAGTTTTAAAGCGACATGAAGGTTGGCGATCAAGCTCGGTTGCTGAAGGTTACCCTGAAAATTCAATTGAACAGAAAACCGAAATAGCAAAAAGAATCATTTGACAGAAAGATACGCCAAATAAGAAATTAAAAGCAGTTCACGTAGAAGCAGAAGCTACCAGCTTTGCCAGTACAAGAAATTTACTTCTTCCGACTCCTACAACTTGCATTTCTCTTAATAGAAACGAAAAGTTAGATGCCTTTTGTATTCACTTTAATAATTTAAATTATTGCACCTTTAAAAACATTAACCAGTCTAGCGTTCAAATCCTTTCCTCTTAGGCCTATAAAAAATAAGCATAATAAACCTTGGACCACTAAAGGTCTACGCATATCTTCTAAAAACATGCGTTCATTATCTCACTTAAAAAAATTCGCAGACAGTCTCTTCTTCCACAATTACATAAAACTATACAGAAAAATTTATCATAAGACTATAAGAGCCGCTAAGGACCTTTATTATAATAGGAGAATAGCCAATTCTGGTAATGTTGCTAAGGAAACATGGTCTATTGTGAATGAGTTGAGAAACAAAGCTTTTCTTCGTCTAGCAATATCTCTACCTCGCCTGAGAACCTTAACGATTACTTTGTAAATGTAGCGAAAAACTTAACTAATACCATATGTCCTCCTCATGATCCACTTTCTTATCTCTCTAATGATAATGTAAACTTACACAGTTTCTTTTTTTCGCCCGTAGTTCTTGAAGAGCTTCGGAGTACAATTAATACCATCAAAAATAAATCCTCTTCTGGGACCGACGGGCTAACTTTAAAAATGTTTTCGAATCTGCCAGAAAGCACTCTGAATCACCTAACAACTTTAATAAACATGTCGTTCCAAAATGGTGTTTTTCCAAAATGTCTTAAGACGGCAATAATCATTCCTCTGCACAAAGGAGGAGACAAAGATGAAGCTTCTAACTATCGCCCAATTGCACTCCTTCCAACGCTATCTAAGATCATAGAAAGGTTGGTTAAAAGAAGGCTGGTATCTTTTCTGTTTAAGTACGAAATACTTACTGAATATCAATTTGGATTTCTAAGCAACAAGTCCACAAATGACGCTATGTTTTCCCTCCTTAATAAAGTTTACTCCAGCCTAAACAACCATCATTCTACAGCAACAATTTTCTGTGATTTTTCTAAGGCGTTCGATTGTTAATCATAAGATCTTAATTAATAAACTGCAGCACTATGGGTTCAGGGGATCATCTCTCGGATAGTTTAAGTCGTATCTGAGCAACAGAAGTCAACTTGTGAGGGTGGATACCACGTTGTCTTCTAGAAAGCCAATAGAATGTGGAGTACCACAAGGCTCAGTACTAGGCCCTGTTTTGTTTCTTCTTTTTATTAACGACATTGCTAACATAAACATCAGTGGCAAAATATGTCTTTTTGCGGACGACACTAGCTTCACTTGGAGCAACAAGGACATCACGGCACTGCATAGGATTATATCAAATGACTTAATCACCATTAAATCTTGGTGCGATTCGAACCTCCTGAGTCTCAACATTTCTAAAACTAAAGCTTTGTCGTATAAAAACTCGTTGCAGCCGTTTGTACTTAACAACACCACCACTGACGTCGTAAAATCTGTAAAATTCTTAGGGCTTGTTGTGGACAATTCTCTGAAATGGGACATACATATCGAAGCTTTGTCGAAAAAATTGAGCTCTGCCTGTTTTGCATTAAGGTCTGTTTCTAAGGAGCTTAACTTGTCAGTGGCTAGAACTGTTTATTGTGCACTTTTTGAGTCGCACCTCAGGTATGCCCTTCCATTCTGGGGTACGTGTTGTGCGACGCAATTTGACCGCATTTTCAAGCTCCAGAAGAGAGCTGTTCGATATTCACTAGGAATAAACAGCAGAACTCATTGCCGGGACTTTTTTAAAGAATTAAGAATATTGACTCTTCCTTCCTTATTTATATTTGAATCCGTTTGCCTAATACGTAAACATGTATCAGCTTCTCAAGAAAGGCCATCTCACACTTATCCACTCAGGAACGCGGAGCAAGATCTTTATCTACCTACCCCACGCTCAGAGTTAGTTAAAAGTTCAATATTATACAACTCGAAAAAAATGCACAATCACCTGCGATTTGAAATCATATCCATAACATAATTTTTTTCATTTCGCAAAGCATTGAACTCTTATTTACTAGACAAGGCTTTCTACGCCGTAAATGAATTATATTTGAATTGAAAATCGAATTTGATCTTGAAAACACTGGTCTAATGTTTGCTGTTGCTATATTTACTAATGACATCGAAATTACTTTATTTAGAGGTCATTGATATTTTGCTATAAACTGGCTAAATATTTTTGAGTATTATTTTAAGTTTTTTGTTCTTTGACATTGTAAACATTTATAAATGTTTATTTTAACAATAAGACTGACAATATTATTTATATAATGTTTTGTATTATCTTTTGTTTGTTTGTTTGTGTACCTTGTTTTTTTTTACTTTGTTTGTTAGTTACAAATTGAAAAATTTTTTGACAATAAAGGCATTTATTTATTTATTTATTTAAGATTTATAATAAATAAATATTTTCAACAAGGATTTTTAAATACTGAATGATTTCACTCTGAGAGATTCACTGTTCGATATACGTCAAAAGTGAGACAATGTAAATCCGGCTTTACTTAAAGCATATTGATAAAAATCTCACCTTGCATGTTGGGGTCCCACGCTCCCCGAATCGTAGCTACTGCTCGCCGAGACAGCGAAATCACTTATCTTTCTCGATTCCATTCCCAATGGAGCGCGACATCCGGCTCCTGTAACAAGAAAACCGTTCAAAAAACATGGCGTGGGAGAAGTAATACATTTATCTCTAGTTAAATATAAAAAGAAATAACGTAGTTTTTAATAAATTGTACTGAAGCTGTGGTTGGTTCCTTGTGAAACATCGTTGAAATATTAGTATTTTAATAAAACACGCTTTTAGATGTATCAAAAAACTTTTAATAAGAGTAACTTTAACTGTACATATATGTTTCGGCTTGTTAGGTCTTTTTCAAGAGTTTTTTTAAGAACTAATCGTCTAACTACACTGTAACTATATATATATTTGCTATGGGGGTGGGTTCAGAGAGTTTACAATAGGGGTAATAAAAAATGTGTTTAGAAATCCGTGTTGGTCGTTAACATTATTTTCGTTTTTAACAGATTTTAGTATGTCTAACTGTTCAATGTAATTTAAGCGTCTACCTTTTGTTTCTCTGTGTAGTAAGTTAATTGAGTTTTCATTAATTTTGTGATTATTTACTATACAATGAGTTGCAAGACCAGAACTATGCTGGAGATTATTAATATACTTTACATGTTCTTTAATCCTTATATCTACATTTCTACCTGTTTGGCCTATGTACACGGCATCACAATCATTGCAATCCACCCTATATACACCCGACTTATTTTTGACATTAGTTTTGTCTTTATTATTTAATAAAATTTGACCTAAATTTCTTTTATTTACGTTAATAGTTTTACATCCTATTTTATTGAGATTATTTAATATTTTGTTAGTTAAATTAGGAATGTAGTTTAAAAGTCGATAATTGTTATTGTCTTTAGAATTAGCGGAATAAAATTTTTTCATTAATATTTTCTTTTGTTTTTTCTTTAGCATATTATCAATAAGGGAACACTTATATCCTTTGTTGATGGCGATTTGTTTAATAATATTTAACTCTTTTTTAAAATTCTCTGGGCTCAGTGGAAACATTACCAATCTATGAATTAAACTATGAAAGGGTGACATTTTGATTTGCCAGGATTGGTGTGATTGACTATGTATTACAGTGTCTGTGGTAGTGGGTTTTCTGTAAATATCAAATTGTAATCTATTAGACTGTTTTATAATTGTAACATCAAGAAAATTGATAGTATTAATACCTTTTTCAATAGTAAATTGTATTCTCGGGTTAATTGAATTTAATAATGTTAAAAAAATGTTTAAATTTCTCTCGGTGCCTGACCAAATACAAAAAATGTCATCTACATATCTTGCCCAATAATTTATTTTTGATATTAAACTACTTTTGTTTTTAAATAGCTTCTTTTCAAAATCTGCCATAAATATTTCTGCGAATAACGGTGAAATTGGGGAACCCATCGGTAACCCATCTTTCTGTTTAAATATTTCATTGTTATAATGAAAATAGTTTTGTTCTAAACAAGTTTCAATTATTGTTATTAAATCTGATTTTACTATTATATTAAGATTAGATTTATCAATTAGTTCATAAATAATAGAGGACAATTCATGGGTTGGGATAGAAATGAACAGGCTTTTGACATCGAAAGAAACGAGTGTTGCATTATGTGGAACTTCAATATTTTTCAAATTATCTAGCAACTCAAAAGAATTCTTTATGGCAAATTTTGATTGAAAATTGATCATGGAAGGAAGTGTTTTAGCTAGTATTTGACATAATTTATAAGAGGGAGCATTTATGTACGAGACGACTGGTCTAACTGGATTATTGTCTTTATGTAATTTTAGTAAACCATAGAGTAATGGGGGTGAAGGATTCATTATTTTGGCATAGTATTCATTGTTATTAGGGAAAATAATGTTAACGACCAACAAGGATTTCTAAACACATTTTTTATTACACCTATTATGAACTCTCTGAACCCACCCCCATAGCAAATATATATATATATAGTTACAGTGTAGTTAGACTATTAGTTCTTAAAAAACTCTTGAAAAAGGCCTAACAAGCCGAAACATATATGTAGAGTTAAAGTTACTCTTATTAAAAGTTTTTGACACATCTAAAAGCGTGTTTTATTTAAAAACGTAGTTTTTCCTCGTTTCGTCTTACCATAAAATGTATTTTTTATAAAACTAAAGATGAACAGAATATAATAACAGGAGTACAAAATATTATGCTTTAGTTAACATTAGTTAACCCTTTATAAGGCAGTACTAGGTAATTATTTTCTAGTTTGATCAAAATGACTTCAAAAATATACAGGGTGACTCTGAAATAAGTGCAAATATTTTCAGGGCTGGTAGATCTCGATAAAAAAACATATTTTTTCTTCACCATTTTCAGATAAGTCCAAAATAACCGAGTTATTTAAGTTTGAAAATTAAAAAAAAAAAATATTTTTCTTTGAAAAAATTTTGAGAGCCACCGGATTTTTTCTGTATTTGCATCCCTTTTAGTGCCGTAACCATGGAGTAAAGCCATAACTATGGTAATATCAGAGATTAAGAAATTATACCGTGGGAAAATTTGCGGTGAACAGGCAGTTCTAAAGTTTTCGAAAAATATACAGGGTAATTTAAAAGAAAATGCACGGTTTTCAACATCTTCTTTTTGCGAGAAAAAAACTCATAGACGTGTTCCTGGGGTTGAAATATACCAACCCTGAAAATATTTGCACTTATTTAAGACTCGCCCTGTATAATATAGCACAACGAGAGCATCTTCTTAAAAAAAGAATTTAGAAAATATTACAGTGAATAATATTAAACTAAATGGCTCATATATGGGTATACAAATTGTGCATAAATGGCTGAGGCTAACTATGTCGCTCTAATGTTCCCCATTACAGATATCTAAAGAGGTTAATTTGCAATCATATATGTAGTCTGGTATTATCTGTAACGTTTTGTCTTGAAACAACCGATATACCCGACTATAAAAAAGAGGTTATGAAACTCAATGTTACCTGAAATGAGGAACTTTTGGTTTTGATATGGCGTTTAAAGAATTTTTTATTAGTATTTCTGTGTTGTAACGTTTTTAGTTCGTTACATGTCTTTGATTATGATATATGATGTCTGGCGTATCATCACCGGATTCCCTATCATTCCGGCCGGATAATTTATTTGACGAATTTTTACGTTCTCTAGTCCACAACCCTGTTATCGTTTGACACAACCCTGTTATCGCTCTGTGGAGGCGCTGTCAACATCGCTTCTGTCAACTCTCTGTGCTGTCGACTGACTTTTTTTTAGCGCTCTGTAGCCTAACCTAACCATCCCGGCTTTTAGAAATGGTGATTAGCAACAGGGTAGAGTTTTGGATGTCCCAACTTGTATTTGTATTTTGCTGGCACGTTGGCGTCTCTTTTCTTTTGTCCTCCAGAATGTTACATGGAAGAAAGGACAGTTTCTTGGTTTATTATTGAGCCCTCGGAAGTAATTCGAGGTAGGGTCCAAGGTACGGACTATTTACAAGGTACGGGCTAGTAGGTCCTAGTAGTATCCAAGGTACGGGTAGTGTTCCCCTGTACCGTTATCTTGTGGACGGACTGTGTCCAAGGTTATGGTCCAAGTTACGGACATTGTCCAAGGTCCTAGTAGTGTTCCAAGGTACGAGTAGTGTCCCCATATTGTCACAGTATGGATACAGCGTAAGCCCCATGCTGCTTCGCTCCCATTTCTAAGCCTAGTCAGTAGCTACGGCTGTAGTGATTCATGGTGTCCTCATTCTGGCCCCTTTTGTTGTTTTGGCCAACAGGATCGCCGACAGACAGTACAGAGATGCGAGACCACCTCACGCTGCTACTGTTTGAAGCAAGGTTACATAAAGAACAGCTAAGTGTAGATTTAAGTTCTAGTTTTACATTTAACATCTAAAACATTTTCAGTCTTAAACAATAATGTACATCTTAAGTAATATCGTACAGACTATGTTTAGTGGTTAGATTGTTAAGAACATTCATGTCGATTTAATATTTAAAATATGATTTAGATCTTAGGTTTCATTACATTACTTCTTGTAATGGTATTATTTTCATAGATATTTAGTACAACTCTTAACACCACTTTCGTTGACATATAACCACTATAATAATTATTAAAATTGTACAATGCTATTTACCATCACAGTCCATCTTGAATAAATATAGTCATTAGTTTTAAGTAATAAACAACTGTGTTTTCTTTCTCTGTACATGCCTGGCGCCCAATATCTGTATTTTTTTTGTTTATTGTTATTAATTAGTTCTTTCTAGTGAAATACCTTATCCACGACTGCTCTCCGATGAAAAGCTGCCGTTCGCAGAGGTAGTTGTTTAAAAAAACGCTACAGTGTGTCTTGCCATACAATTTTAGAAATTCAGAAAAGTAAGGAATATAAAAATATAACGATAATTGTATTTTGGAAACCTAGATAACAGTAACTAAAAACAATTAATTTTTTAACGGTTATATACCGGGTGAAAATAAAACCTTGTACAAACCGTCATTTTATTGCTTTATAACAAAATTTGAACCATATTGGTTCAAGTATAGTTTGTTAAACCTTTAAAAAAGATTAAGAAATGAGCATAATGCTATCAATTTTCGACAGTTTTGTTTGACATTTAAATTGACACACATGAATTTGATTTGAAATTTTACGGATTTGTTGGTTTTTTAAGAACTACAAACACAAATTAACGAATTAAATACAGCCAGCAATAAAGTAGGTCTCACAATGAAGTTAGCAAAAACTAAAGTAATATACAAAGAACTAGTAGACAGAATAATAGCACAACACTGGAAATAATAGAAGAATATATACAGGGTTGTTCACCAAATACGACACGGAGTATGGTAGCTAAACGATTAGGTTTCTGCAAATTGTAAGTTTTGGGTTCGTTGAAGGACTATTAGAGGTACAATTTAAAATTATTTTTACAAGATACAGAGTGTCCCAAATAAATAAAAAATATCAATATCTAAATGTCTTTTTTTAAATGGAACACCCTGTATATTATCACATTTTTAATTTCTACGATTAAAATAAAGGTAAATTTGATTAATGTTTGTCACACTTAAACCTTACCGTTTTTGAAATATTTTCTATTTTGTGAAATTGCAGTAAAATTTTTAAGGCTTCATTTCTCCAAGGGTATCAAAGTTTTCGATATTAAATTTTTACTGAAGTTTATTTATTGGTCAATTGTTGTGTTGCAATAATAAAAATAATACTACCTCATACAGAGTGTCTAAAAATTTAATTTAAATAATTTCTAGCTTTAAACGGCAATAATGTGTTTAATTTAAATAGAACACCCTGTATATTTTATGAGAATCCGATGCACAATTTAATGATCTATCAAATTGTATTATACCACTTTTTACTTATCTCTTCAAGTTTTCGTAGAAAATGCATTTTCTTATAATTTAGACCTCATTTATCAATATACCTATGGAATATTGACATTTTAGATTATTTTTAAAGAGTACAGATACAAATATTGTCGATATAGTTAAAAAACTGTTTAAATATTTGTTAAAGAGAACCTAATTAATATGATTCTAGTATTCAAACTGCATTAATTGACTGTTTGCGTTGAATAATAAGACTACTTAATAATACTTGCACCAAATACTAAAAAACTGAATTTTGTATGAGAGTGTGGTAAAAAGTAATACCTTAAAAAATTTATTTCATTTTTGACCAATGCTTATTTATAACAACAGAGACGTTCTTTTTCATAACTTATTATTATATTGATTTTTGATTCAAATCCACATTTATTTAGAATAATTTATGAACTCAAACTCAATTAAGTATCTAATTAATTGTTAATATTTGGGCGGAAATCATGGTGGTATATTTAACTAATATATCAATTATTGTGATTTTCTTGGGTATAGGTTTCTTTATTAAAAATTAAATGATTTATGGTTTTTGAATGGAAATGAAGTTTTTAAATCATTTATTTGCCGAAGTTTCGATTTTTTATGCAAATCTTTCTCAAGACATCTAAAATATTTTATGATATAAAATAATTTATCAATATTCATGGGTATATTGATAACTGAGGTCTAAATTATAAGGAAATGCATTTTCTACGAAAACCTGAAGGGATAGATAAAAATGGTATATCAAATTATTTTGATAGACAATTAAATTGTGCATCTGATTCTCCTAAAATATACAGGGTGTTCCATTTAAATTAAACAAGTTATTGCCGTTTAAAATTAGAAATTATTTAAAATAAATTTTTAGACACTCTGTATAAGGAAGTATTATTTTTTGCAACACAATAACTGATCAATAAATAACCTTCAGTAAATATTTAGTAATAAAAATTTTGATGCCTTTGAAGAAATAAAGCCTTAAAAATTTTACTGCAATTTCACAAAATTGAAAATATTTCGAAGACGGTAAAATTAAAGTGCGATAAACCTTAATCAAATTTACCTTTATTTTAATCGTAGAAACTAAAAATGCAATAATATACTGGATGTTCGTATCGGCTGATTACGGTTCTCAAAATTAGTTAAATTTACATATAACATTAATAAGTTAATAAACTCGGTTATTTTCAAAATGTTAAATTTTATACACACACACCCTGTATAGAACTGCTATGACGGATATTATGTTTATATTCTATCTCTATCATCGCAGTAATCTTGTTTGACAACCTGATATCACGTCCGGAGACGTCGAAATACGAAACCAAACGCCCGGTTACCGACTGAAAATAATGTTGATAAATCCCTTTTAAATTTGCTTTTCGATATATAACTCTCGGTCGTATCGCAATGTCGCCAGCCAATATCAAAACCGACTCGTAAAGATTTCGTCCTGCTTCCGATACTTTTCCAGAACAAATCCGGCAACAGATAAAGCTAAGATGTCATTGTTTGTTCTCCACCTTATTTTTCCTTCTCTTTCTGTGGCGCTCAGCTCTGTCAAAATCCATTAAACCTGTTTTTCTACCGTTTTCAATTTCCTCAGTTGACGTTCTTTAATTTGCAGTAAAACGCTTTTTATCGATAGCTGGATATCGATATGAGAGGCGCGATAAAATGGAGTAATATCGAAAAGCTAATACCGGACAGAAAGTTACTTTTAATACAAAATATACTAGAGATGCGTCTAATAATATCGATATTGTGTATCGATCTCGAACGGTAGTCTCACAGCTATTACTTAACACCTATTATCTCTGTTCGTTGTCTGACTTCCCTCTCCCTAATTGGTGTATAAATATTTAAAAAATCAATAATTTATGTATACGGAGTATCTTAAAATTATGTCTTTATTTTCGAGAAAATTTAGTCCAAACATACGGAATATTTTGTTGATGTTTGACCATCAAAATATTAAAAATAAAGAAGTTGTCAAAAACTGTGCTACAATACGGATATAGTATAATCCTTTATCATTAATTTATTTCTTCATTTCTGTAAAAATACCTAGCCAGTTTTACATAAAACGTTAAATGCCGAACGCTTATTTTGCTCCTTTTTTGGATTAGTGAAATGGATTCTTAAGGAAATCTTCGATTATATAAGACCTCTAATACTATTTTCTTCACACACTGTGAAACAATCTAAAAAGAATCAGAAAAAAAAGAGACATAAAGGAAAAACTAACTAAGCAAAATTTCCGCCACGTATGTCACCATCTCTAAACCGAATAAAAAAAGTCAGAGGTAAAGGAAGGGCCTAAAGCGGGCCCATAAAATATTTAAAGCCATCCCTGGCACCGAACGACGACTCAGTCTTCTCCGGGGCCCACCGCTTCGAATGAATATTTTTATAGGGCTCCATTTCGGCATGTCTGAACGGATATAAAATAGGGTTTTTTATTGTTTGCCGATGCCTGGGTCGTTGCCCAGGTGCCGGAATGGAGAGAAAAATAAAACAGACTGAATTTTACTTTAAAATTACAAAACGGAAAAAATTGGGATCGCATTGTAGGGGTTCGGTAGCAATATAACAGCAAGTAGTCAATAGAATACTGAAAAAAACTCTTTTTTTCCATAGCAACTCTTAAAATTGCCTTATATCCATCAACAATAGTAGATAAAATAATACTTTAACCGTAAGGGTAGATTAAATGATACTTTAACAGCGAGTATAGGTTAAAAACTTAATTTCTTCTCGCACGTTTTTTAATTGCTTCCATTTTTGAAAATTTTTGTATTCCTTTTCATAAGTTATTCGGGATTTAAATGGAAGTAGTTTGGATATGGCGTTTGTCGCCTCAGCCTGAATATCTGTTGGTAATTTACTTATTTCATTTTGAGTCATTTTTGGCTCCAATTCAATCAGCAATCGACACGAAAGAGAATTAAAAAATATTCACTCAAAACTGACAACTAAAGAGACAGCTTAATTTATTTGTTAAATTACAGAGAAACCAACGCCAACACAGCAGAATATTTTTTCTACTGGTAATAAATTCCTTGAAATAATAATTTCTGAATATTTTTTAAAACGTAACTCACTATGGAAAAACTATCGGTATCGGTGAGAACCAGCCCCTGGACAGCCCACCTGATGAAGGGTAGGCCCAGAAACCGGTTGTGGGAGTGGAGCTTGGTTCCCCCCTTTACAACAAGCATAACAATTTTCTTTTTACTTTTTTTTTTAATTTTTTCTCTACTTTCGATTTTTCGAAATTAGAAAAAATACACAGCTAAAGGCAAGAAAATATTATTTATTAAAAATAACTATTATACTATAGTTTCTTGTATAACTTGATAAATATAGACGAAATAAAAAAATGCAGTAACGATATTTTTATGTAGATACTATCTGACCCGGCAAACGTTGTTTTGCCATATAAATATTTTTTATGAGACAACAGTTATTTTCATTCACGGGGTTGAAAATTTGAATTACTAATATTGCTATTAAAAAATAGGGGTTGATGGTAGAATGTTTTAATGCCACATCATAAAAAAATAAAAATAAAAAATGTTGTCCAAGAAATTTAAAAAAAGTTGAGGTGAACTATCCTTATCAATTAACGGTAAAAAGACTATATTACCACAGTATTACACTGTCAAATTCTTTATCAAATATCTTTTATAAACTACACTCACCGGCAGGAAAAATGGGCACCTTAAAATTTTCATGTATTTTAAAGTTTTATACAGGGTCGCTGTTATGTATGGAAACGGTGGAGTATTAGGTAAAATATAGGAGGTACCGCAAAAAGTTAAGTAGAAAAGTTGTAGGATTTTTAAATATCTATTAGCGAGTAATAAATTTAATTATACAGGGTCGGTCATAAAGTAGTAGCACATAAAAGTTTCATTTTCTTAAATAGAACCCCCTATATATTATTGCATATTTCAATTCTTCCTTCAATTCTAAGCAAAAATTGAAATACACACAATGTACCACAAACTAACCGTTTCCGAGTTATTGACTTTTGAAAATATCACTTAAAATCATTTGATTTAAATAATTTCGATATGTTCAGTTTCATTTAACGATGCCATTCTGCCGAAACTGGGATACTGTTGTGATGGGGTTTTAAATGCCTATTTCTCTCTCTCTCTGTCTTTATTCCTACAAAAGGAATGTAGTGGTCAGGTAATGTGTGAGGTTTGTCTCCATAATTCCCTGTCTTGTGCTTCATGTACAAGCGTGTGCCGTGGCTTGTGGGTGATTTTTGATAGCTGGTCTATCCATCGGGAGGGCGAGCGGCCTCTTGGTCTTCTTCCCGGAACCTTGCCCTGTATAATGAGTTTTTCCATACAGTCAGTATCCCTCCTCATAACGCGACCGAAACATTTAAGTATACGTGACTGTATAGAAGTTGAGAGGCGTTCTGTGATGTTCAGTTCTTGGATTATGGATTCATTGTTTCGCCGGGCAGTCCAGGGAATTCTGAGCATTCGTCGCCAACAGTACATCTCAGTTGCGTCAATTTTTTTCATTTCTGACTGTCTCATCGTCCAGGACTCGGAGCCATACATTAATATAGGAAATATTAGGCAGTGAACAAGCCTTTTTTTTAAGTGTTTAGATATGTTTTTGTCTCGCCATATTTTTGAGAGTTTTCGCACTGCCACTCTTGTCATTTCACATCTTCTTCTTATTTCCCCTTCTAACGATCCCGTGTTGTTTATAAGTGACCCAAGATATACAGTGTGACCCACTCAAGACCGGGCACCCTCCATAAAATCTGTGTTTATAGTCCGATTTTGATGATTTTTTTTCAAATATAAAGTTTCAAAAAATGTACTTTAGGGCTCAATGTCATGTTATTTCACAAAAAACAAGGCCTACTTAATAAAGTTTTTGTGGTGAAAAATTTGCAAAATCATATTAGCGATTTGTTTTTTCAAAAAATTTGAGTACACCCCTACATTCGGCATCCCCCAAAACAGTTCTGTACCAAATTTCGTTTAAAAATATTAATTATTAATAATTCTGCAGTTAAATTAAATAATTCCCTATTTTTGCCAATTTAACGATGAGTTATCATGTAACCCTTGAAAAAAACAATCCACAACAATGGGTTTTAATAGCTGTCAATTCTTGCAGCCTAGAATTGAATATTAATTTAATAGCACGCAGAAAAGTGTTGTATCAAGAAATATTATTTGCATTATGGAACAATTAAATATTAGGGATAAAATTGAAATTATTCGTTTAGTGGGTGATAACTATCTTCAAGCAGAAGAAGCTGCCAGAGAATTTAACAACAGACATCCCGACAGACCTGCAGTAAGTAGAAGCACGGTTCAACGAATAAATAGAGTTTTTAATGAAACTGGTTGTGTGTCAAAATACTTACTAAAAACAGAAGGCCGGAACATCGAATAAATAGGCGGAATGAGGAAATATTAGAATATTTTCGTAACAATCCTCGTGCAAGCATTAGAGGCGCCAGTGTTGATTTGGATATACCAAGGGAAAATATTAGGAGATGTTTGCGAACTAATAAAGTTAAACCCTTTAAACCAAAGATTTTACACGCTTTGGAAAACGGAGATGATGTTAGACGATTAGAATTCTGCTTATGGGCTCAAGCAGAGTATTTAAATAATAGAAATTTCTTAAAAGAAATTTTATTTAGTGATGAGGCAACATTTAGTACAAACGGAGTAGTATCCTCTCAAAATTCGCGATTCTGGGCAGTCGAAAACCCTGAATGGGTGATCAATACAAGAAGACAGTATTCTCAGAAATTAAATGTGTGGTGTGGCATACTTGATGATAGAATCATTGGTCCATATTTTTTTGAGAGAAATTTGAATAGTCCAACGTTTTTGAATTTTCTGATTAATGACTTTTGGGATGCAATACATAATTTACCATGCCAAACCCGTTTGAATTTAAAATTTCAATTGGACGGATCACCTGTGCATAACGCGGCAGTTGTCGGGGAATGGTTAAATGAAAATTTTGAAAATAAGTGGATAGAGGTCGAAATAGCCCGCTAATTGAGTGGCCACCGAGATCCCCGGACCTAACACCCCTTGATTTCTTTCTTTGGGGTTTCTTAAAGCAACAAGTTTACAAGTCTAGACCTCAATCTGTAGATGAATTACGTATTAGAATTACAGAGGCTTCTGCAAATATTACACCACAGCAGCTTAGGAATGTAACTGTTAATCTAAGAAAAAGATGCGACAAATGTATTGAACTGAATGGAGGGCTGGTAGAAGCAACTAGAATTATTTGAATATGTTTAACTTATTATTCGGTTATTGTGTTGCTTGTAGTATTTTTAACATTGTTTGTAATAAAACTCGTTGTCGTGGATTGTTTTTTTCAAGGGTTACGTGATAACTCATCGTTAAATTGGCAAAAATAGGGAATTATTTAATTTAACTGCAGAATTATTAATAATTAATATTTTTAAACGAAATTTGGTACAGAACTGTTTTGGGGGATGCCGAATGTAGGGGTGTACTCAAATTTTTTGAAAAAAAAATCGCTAATATGATTTTGCAAATTTTTCACCACAAAAACTTTATTAAGTAGGCCTTGTTTTTTGTGAAATAACATGACATTGAGCCCTAAAGTACATTTTTTGAAACTTTATATTTGAAAAAAAAATCATCAAAATCGGACCATAAACACAGATTTTATGGAGGGTGCCCGGTCTTGAGTGGGTCACACTGTATATATATTGAATAACTGAGGAGATAGTATGCACCCCTGCCTAACACCACAAATGCCTATTAGCTACTAGTAAATTTAAGTATACAGGGTCGCTCATAAAGTTGTGGCACATCAAACTTTATTTATTTTAAATCAAACCCCCTATATATTATTGCATATTTCAAATCTTCCTTCAATTTTAAGCAATAATCGTCATTCACAATGTACATAAATTGAAGAATTGAGATGTTAAACGAAAATTTTGTAATTTCCAGACTTGATATAATCTCATTTTATACATCTATAAACGCTAACTTGAGAACTAATGTCAAATACCTATTATTAACTAACACAGATGCTATCACTCTTTCTTATAAAAACCCACAACGTCCACGCACAGATTTTCCACAAAAAAAACACATGAAACTTATAAATGTAAACAAAAGAAAAACTTCAAAACCTGAACTTGTAAACAAACAACTGCGGTGTTGTCAAATCGAATTCTGAAAGACGAAAACTTGTAACTGCCAAACGAATTAAGGGACAACAGAAAGGAAAAAAGAACAGGAAAAACGAATTATTCTTCAGCTGGATAAAGTAACTAAAAGCGGACTTGGAAAGTCCACTATACAACGGTTATCCTCCCCGACAATAACGAGTATTATGTTGTCTTAGTTGGGGGTCAACAAATTGCCTTACAAAAAGCTTAGTAGGGTCCAAGGGCGGTAATCCGGAGCATAGCTGTAAAAGGAAGGGTATTTTCTGAATGAGCCCTAAGATAAATTTTATATGTCCGAGAATTTCGATAAGTTTTAGGTCAAAAGATAGACTTTAGGAAGATTTTCCTATAAGTGCACGTAGGAAAGGAAACATTTTGAGCATTTGATTTTCACTTAACTAATTTTTATCACATAATTATAAGTTTATATCTAGTTTCAACTCTGTAATAATTAAAATATGTTTTAAACGTGTATCTTTTTATTACCTTTGAGTATTTTATTCCACATCCTTTAATTTTTGTTAAATTAACCAAAAGTATATCACAGCCATCCAGATATTATCATATAATAAAGATTTACTGACGCAAAATCATATAAATGAAAATATCTAGGAAAATCTTTGTCTTTCGGGGGAGGGAACCATAATAGTATTTTGAAGATATTTGAATTCTCCTTTGAATACCATAATAATATACAGGGTGTTTCATTTAAAATAAAGGAGTAACTTTCTTTTATAATTGGCCAATGTTCAATATTAATTTTGTCTCACCCTGTATAACTTTTAGGGTCAAATTTTAATTCGGTTTAGCATACGATGGTTATTGTAATTAAATATCAGGCTATACGGGGTAAATTACAATTTAGGTAGCTGTTACTAAAATTTAAAATTGATTCTATATTTTCATTTATTATTATATTTATATAATAATTACTTCTATATTATTATATTTATATAATAATATATATATTTTTACTTATATTTTTTCCTAGAATCCGAAAATCGATTAATATATAGGGTGTTTCATTACCAAAAACCCGACTTTGATGCGTAACTTTTTTGGTGGCACCTTGGTAGAACTCTATATCATCTATTCTATACTAATATATAAAATTCTTAACTGACTGACATACTGTTTAATCACGATCCTGCTCAAACCACTCAACGTAAGAAGCTCAATTTTGGAATACAGGTTGATTCTAGGGTGTGGAGGTTCGATAAGAAGGATTTTCGAAATTCAGTTCCAAGAGAATTGAAACCACCCCTCAAAATATTAAATATTTGTAGTTAAAAAGAAACGGTCAAGTTAAACACGTATATTTTATTTTGTTTTTACATATTTTAAGATTTTTTTTTTTCAAAAATGTATGCAGGGTGTTCCGAAGAAATCTGGTCATTGATTAATCACGATCCTGCTTAAAGCGCTTGACACTTAAAAGCTGATTGACTTTAGGGTGTAGAGGTTCGATAAGAGGGATTTCGAAACTCGAATTCTAAGGGGTGAAACTATCCCTCAAATATTGAAATACTTTTATTTAAAACCGGTGAGTTTTTCGGAAAAACTCTTAAACACGTATATTTGTTTTGTTGACAAATAAATAATAAAAATAAATTTATACAGGGTGTTTCATAAAATATGACCATTAGTAATCACGATTCTGCTTAAACTGCTTGATGTTTAAAGAAGAAAGCTGATTTTTAACCAAACGGATAGACCGTGGGGTGTAGAGTTCGATAAGGAGGGGTCTCCCGAATCTCAAATTCCAAGAGGGTGAAAACGCCCCTCAAATATTACAATATTTGTTATTTAAAGCAGTTAGTCTTTCGGGAAAACTACTTGGACAAAGCATAATTTATTTGTTTTATATTTTGAAATTTTTTAAAAATCATACAGGATGTTCCATAAAGTTGGGTAATTTCTTAACCACGATTCTGCTTAAACTGCTTGACAGTTATTGTTTTTCGCAAACAGTTTTTGAAAGTCAAATTCCAACGAGATGAAACTAGAAACTACCCCTCAAATATTACCAAGTTATATTATAATAATGTGTTCTTTTTTTTATAAATTGGATTAGGATCGAAAGAAATCAACAGAAGTCCTTCAGTTTTTTCAAGATTTGTCAGAGCGTTTTTAAAATTTATTTTAAACACGTATATTTTATTTTTGTTTTTTACATATTTTAAGATTTCAAAAATGTATACAGGGTGTTCCGAAAAATCTGGTCATTGATTAATCACGATCCTGCTTAAAGCGCTTGACATAAAAAGCTGATTGACTTTAGGGTGTAGAGGTTCGATAAGAAGGGATTTTTCGAAACTCGAATTCTAAGGGGGTGAAACTATCCCTCAAATATTGAAATACTTTTTATTTAAAAACCGGTGAGTTTTTCGGAAAAACTCTTAAACACGTATATTTTGTTTTGTTGACCAAATAAATAATAAAAATAAATTTATACAGGGTGTTTCATAAAATATGACCATTGAATAATCACGATTCTGCTTAAACTGCTTGATGTTTAAAGCTGATTTTTGGCAAACGGATAGACCGTGGGGTGTAGAGGTTCGATAAGGAGAGGTTTCTCGAATCTCAAATTCAAGAGGTGAAAACGCCCCTCAAATATTACAGTATGTTGTTATTTAAAAAACCAGTTAGTCTTTCGAAACAACTTGGACAAGCATAATTTATTTGTTTTTTACATATTTTTGAAATTTTTTAAAAATCATACAGGATGTTCCATAAAAGTTGGGTAATTTCTTAACCACGATTCTGCTTAAACTGCTTGACGTAAAAAGCTTATTTTTCGCAAACGGATTTTTTGAAAGTCAAATTCCAACGAGACGAAACTACCCCTCAAATATTACCAAGTTATATTATAATAATGTGTTCTTTTTTTATAAATTGGATTAGGATCGAAAGAAATCAACAGAAGTCCTTTGTTTTTAAATTTGTCGACGTTTTGCAAAATTTATTTTAAACACGTATATTTTATTTTGTTTTTTACATATTTTAAGATTTTTCAAAAATGTATACAGGGTGTTCCGAAAAATCTGGTCATTGATTAATCACGATCCTGCTTAAAGCGCTTGACATAAAAAGCTGATTGACTTTAGGGTGTAGAGGTTCGATAAGAAGGGATTTTTCGAATCTCGAATTCTAAGGGGGTGAAACTATCCCTCAAATATTAAAATACTTTTATTTAAATACCGGTGAGTTTTTCGGAAAAACTCTTAAACACGTATATTTTATTTTGTTGTTTTACATATTTTAAGGATTTATATAAATTTATACAGGGTGTTTCATAAAATATGACCATTGAGTAATCACGATTCTGCTTAAACTGCTTGATGTTTAAAGCTGATTTTTGGTAAATGGATTGACTGTGGGGTGTAGAGGTTCGACAAGGAGGGGTTTCTCGAATCTCAAATTCCAAGAGGGTGAAAACGCCCCTAAAATATTACAATATTTGTTATTTAAAAAACGGTTAGTCTTTCGGGAAAACGCTTGGACAAGCATAATTTATTTGTTTTTTTTACATATTTTGAAATTTTTTAAAAAATCATACAGGATGTTCCATAAAGTTGGGTAATTTCTTAACCACGATTCTGCTTAAACTGCTTGACGTAAAAAGCTTATTTTTCGCAAACGGATTTTTTGAAAGTCAAATTCCAACGAGATGAAACTACCCCTCAAATATTACCAAGTTATATAATAATATCGCCATATTGTTTTTTCTCATGCTGACATAAATGTGAGAAAATTTTATCCAGTTTTTATGTTAATGGAAATGCTTGCTTTGCTTTATCATCACCATTACAAATGATTAATTCGACGCGAACGAAGTCGCTGGTACACAAACAAACAAACAACGCTTTATTGTGCAAAAAGCCAAAACAGCTTCATCGACAAAGCACTCACAAACAACAAAATCACAAAAAAATACAAACAACAAGAAATACACAATACAAATAATACAATTTAAAAAAATTTAAGTCTTTAAAATTACAAAAAGAATATACATGGACAATTTTAGAACAGTACGCAGTAAATAGATATAATTTTAAAGTTATAAAATATTAAATACTTGACCTTTGACCAGTGTGTGAGATGATCAAAATTTTAAAATTCAAAATTGTTCATAATTAAACATCAACAAAAAAGTCGTTTACCGCATATAGGGCTCTCTCCAGTAGGTATGATTTTAGAGCTTTGCGAATGGGGTATGATTTTAGAGCGACACGCTAGTATTTTTATAAAATGCTTTCAGTAGACCTACATATGCTCCCAAAATTTCATTTCGATATAAACTACCATTCTTTTTGGAGCCTCTGCGTCATATGAAAGGCGCCACCTATATGTAACCTGTACGTCAATAGTTTATAACTGGTATTTAGCCTCTACTTGTTGGAAAACTCCAACATCGAGTGATTTTTTTCTTTCAACATGCAAACCCGAAAAAAAACTTTATAATTAATTCGAGTAATGAATTATTTCCTGTCCACTTTTTAAACTGTATAATCAGAAAAATGTTATCTTGCCATCGCCAGTTATTAATAAACTCAGGCACACCGCAGCCGTCTAGACGGCTGCTTTTCAAACTCAAAAATAGGGGAGGAAAGTTTTAATCGAGACCGGATCGCTCTTTTTTTTTGTTTTAGGGGAAGCAAAAATCGCGAAAGAATATGCGTGATGCGAAATCCACTCGAGACAGTACTGAATAGGGCTGTAAAATACAGAAAAAATGTATATATCACGCGATACGGGGAGCGTGGTAAGCCTAATCCCCCCTATTTTTTGAATCGCGTGATAAGGGTAAAATATAAATATAGAAAAGAGTGAAAACATGGGGGGAAATAGTGTGTGGCTCAATGCGGTGGATTTTTTGAACGTGTTTTTTTAGTATTTGATAGAGGGAATTTACCTATACCGTACAGTACTAAATAGTACTTATTCTGCAAAGTTTAATCACATTTCGTCACAATTAGGGAACAGTTACTTATCTACGTTTTGTTCATTTTTTTTTCAGGCAAAAGAAGGGCCTGGTAACGTAACAACGACGTCACCTAGAACACATTTTCCTTACCCCCGGTGTTTTCAGGTATAGATAGCGCGTTATAATCCGCCAGATATATTTTATTTGATGGATAGCAGAAAAAAGTGTATCTGCACCTATAGATACCAATATTTATTAGATAAAATAACCTTATCCGTCAGATATCCTATTTGGGACCTGAACTGCCAAATATCGCTTTATTTGTCGGATAAAAATTTGACACATGAGGAGATTTTGATGTAATTTAATAAAATTACTTAACATAACATAAGACATTATTACTATTGTAGATTTCGTTTATTTCAATAAATTCGATTTTAGATTATTTCGAAAAGACTTACCTATTCTGAGTATGTAGACTATAACCATTTTAGAGCGTATGAGGTATAAAGTATAAACAGTAATAAACACATTGAAATGGTGCAAAAAACTATTGTTGCTGGTGCCGGAGTTTATAAGGAGTGTTACAAAATAAAAGGAGCCTCTGTTAGAGCATCAGAACGAAGAGAATGCATTAAGTCAGGATAATTAGTGATGAAATATGTACAATTACCGAGTAAAAATATAACTCAAGGGCAATTTATAAATGATTAAATGATTTTACTTAAATCCCTTCAATTAAAAACCATTACGTACTTAATAAAGCTCTAAAGTAGGTAAAAAATAAATAAAACTTTTTAAATCAAACTATTTATTTCATTTTTAATTCTCATATCTTAATTCATTAATTTTACAACAGGAACCTTAGAAAACCTGTTATTCAATTCACATTTGCTTTTATTTCTTTTGTGTTACAATTTTAATTTAATTTCTTGCAGTATGTACCTTATACTTTATACATCTCTTCTTCATGCTGTTTTTTAAGTAACTCTCTAGCTAAACCTTTTTAAAACACCTCCTTTGAATACCAGGTAGTTCAATTTTTTTACTGTTAAAAGGTTTATTAATATCAACTTTGTTTACACAATATTTTTCCTTTATTTTTTCCTGGTTTTTTTGAAGTTCCATCACTTTGAGTTCTTAAAAATAAAAGTAATATGACAAAATTGTTTTATATTTATTTTTTTTATTAAAACATTTGTACATATGTGTTAATGTAACAATTATTATAGGTGCTCTTAATTTATTATTAATCAAGACAAAAGTATATATAAAATGCTAATGTTTATCTGTGTCGTCTCTACTGAAGTAACGACTTGCTCTAGAAAGTTGCTTTTTACTAAAAGATAGCTAATTGGCTCTTCTGTCGTCGCCGGATTTTTTGTTTTTCATTTAATTAAAAAAAATAATAAGTATTTTTTTCCTCAAGTCGCTGTCGTGGCGGATGCGCCAGGCTTCAACTAGTACACCAATAAATGAGGAGATAAAACCGCAGTACTGGTCTTTGGGGTTATATACTTATTCTCAATCTTGCTTTTCTAAAGAAAAATAATATAAGTACATTTATCAATTTTATAAAATAAAAACTCACCTTAATTACTGTCATCAATGCTATCCTACCTATTTCTTTATTATGAGAAGCCCTACAACAATACATATTTGTTGTTACTAACAGCCTTATGCTATTTTTTTACCAGATTGTGGTTTTAGGATTTATCTATAAATCTCGATCTGCTCGCACTTCACCAGTTTCTTCCATATTTTCTATTATCAATTTATTGTACTAAAATGTTAATATAATAAATATAACAGTAATAACATATAATTAAATTATAAATTAAGTACTTACACATACTTTTTTTCTTGTTTTAATTTCTTATAAATGGCATTCCATCAACAGATCTATTTCACAACTGCTGTTGAAACTGATTCCCTTTTTCCATAAAGGTAAAATTAATTAACGTATACCATAATAGAACTGGTCAGAGTTGAACAAAAAATATATTTTTAATCTAACGATTTGAAATTCCCAGTTTTTGTCTCTGTCTGTTGCATAGACTTTTCATATATATTATATTGGCAACACTTTCTCTACGAAGTGTCTAACGGTCCGTCTAGGCGACCCGAAGATACCCAAATGTTATATCCTATAGATAGCAGGCTCTAGATTGTTTATCTTTTAGATAGTTATTTGTTAGATAAAAGCTTTTTATCTATAACTGAAAACACCGAGCCTTAAAGAAATAAAATGCTCACTGGGTGGTTTATGATTGGAATGACAAAACACCTTGTAGTTTATTTAGTATAAGCTCAGCAAGACGTTCAGTAATATCTAAGATCTTTTAAAAGTAGTAGCGATACTTGCATAAATAATACAGACAATAGACTCCTTGTGTATGTACAAATATACCCCAAATCATAGACAGAATACACACAATAATAACAGTACACAGTACATACAACTTACAAATCCATACGTACGGGACGTTTCGGAAATAAAATAAGAAGGATAGGAAGACAATATAACATACAAACATAATTCAAAACACAAAATACACTTAGTTCCATTTTAACCCACACTAAACCAATGAACATTAGATAACAAACGAATGTCACTTCAAATATTTGCACACATAGTGTACACACGATTTTTTTTGAAGAAACTGTTTGTTCATATGCTCCTTTCTCAACCCTTTTATTCAAAACTCACCATAATTTTACAAACGCCATTTCATTTCTTTTTCTCTTATTCTAGTAAACTTATTTTTAGTGATGCAAATATCGACTGAAAGCAGAAGAAAATAAAACTGCTGGTTGGTCCGAAAGTACTTCTTCTTATTCGGCGGCCCGGAGCATAATATTTTTCCGAGCGCGGCCATTCCGAGGACGATAACATTTGAGCGCCTGCAGATGTGCACTTGTTAAATTTCCCGCGAATAATGGACCCGGCCGAGAGAACTGGAAAATTGGGGTCGCCGGAAAATTCGGGATTTTTTCAGCCTTTTTAAGGATGGGTAAAAATATCGATACTTTAGGTATCGATATTCAAAAAAAAATTAATATACATTGTCACCTTTGAATAAAGAGATTAAGGAATGAGTATATAATGCTATATCTAACCCCCATTGTTTATCATTTCAAATATAGACATTTAAATTTTATTTAAAATTTAGAGAATTTTTTGTGCTTTTCCGACTTTATTTTATGTTATTTATTATACAGGGTGGTCCGAACTGTGTTCCGGGGACGATAACATTTGAGCGCCTGCAGATGTGCACTTGTTAAATTTCCCGCGAATAATAGAACCGGCCGAGAGAACTGGAAAATTGGGGCCACGGGAATGTTCGCAATTTTTTCGGCCTTTTTAGAGATGGGCAAGAATATCGATAATTTAGGTATCGATATTCAAAAAAAATCATTATACATTGTCATCTTTCAATAAAGAGATCAAGGAATGAGTATAATGATATATGCAACCCCCATTGTTTATCATTTCAAATCTACAGATTTGAATTTGATTTGAAATTGAGCGGATTTTTTGTGCTTTTCTGACCTTATTTTATGTTATTTATTATACAGGCTGGTCCGAGCTGTGTTCCGGCAATTTCGGCAGCATATTCTGCTGTATATCCTAAAATGCTTAGTTTTGTAGATACAGGGTGTAATAGTTTCGTTTTTATTACGATTTTTTCCAAATAATTTCTGAAGTAACGTCAATATTTGGATGAAAATTGGTATCTGGGAGTTTTTTGACATGAGAAATTTGATTTTGACTCCTATTTGTAGGAGGCGTCACCTACATGTGTTTTAACAGTTTTAAAGAATAATTACTTTTCGTCCGTACCTGTATAAAACTACCGAGTGAAAAATATACATTTCGGTGACTTTTTACGTAAAAAATGTCTCTTGGTAAAAATCGCTATATTTAGAACCGAAATAGTCAATACATGTCATTATTGACAAAAAATAATCACGTTGAGTAGATAGTTATTTGACTGAAATAATAAATTTGGAAAATTTTTATTTTTTTATAATAATCATAAATTATTATAATAATCATTAATATTTATGAAATATGTATTTATTATTCTATAAAAAAAACAAAAAAGTAGTTCTTTCATTTATTTTACGATGACTTCATTTTCTTCACTGCCAACGACAGGTTTCTGCCTAATAGTTTTTTTATAAACCACACTCGGTACCAGCTCTGCGAAATAGGACAAGTAGTTTTTCAAAGGAACGCTTATCAGGAAGATTTATTTTTGGATATCTGGCCCTTGAGGGCAAGAAGCAATTTTCCTGATAAAATAAAGTCACTAGTAATATATCCATTCGTTCCGCCAGCAGATACTGCTTTATTTGCTACTGTTTTTCTTGATGAAGTAATGAATTCTTACTTATTAATTTATTGTGGGTAAATTAAATTAAACTTTAAAAAACCTGTTTTATTTTTTGCATTTTTTCTGTTTCTATATTAAAATACCTAGGCTTTTTTAGAGAATAAACCTTCGACAAAATTATAGACATTATTTTATATTTATAAGTATAATAAAGCGCATACGTGAAATAACTAAACACCAAACTTTACTAAATCTGAGCCGCAAGAATTCATCCCTTGCAATATTACGTATATTATATACACGCTTGGAAAATCGATGGGTACACATTCCAACAGACTTATTCGCCAACTATTTGACCTCCAAGTAACTTTCCCCATGATTTACCCCCCGGAATGCGCTTATACTTTTAACTCCCACCAGTGCCCGAGGACATTTATAACTGCTCCCCATTCCTTGGAAGAAACTTTAAGAGCTATAGTTTGTACATTGTCCCATTTTCGTGTGTTTTACAGGGTTTCTCGTTTATGAGTAGAGATACAAAGAGGCGGTTTTTACATTACTGGTTTTTCTATCAAACTAAAAATGCTACTCATAGATTTGTCATAACCTTTATCTACGCCAGTGAGTTAAGAAGCTCTTAACTCAGGCATTTTGAGTGAGTTAAGAGCTTCTTAACTTACGCATTTTCATTACCACACTCCTTGTTTAGATGACTACCAAAGAGAAAAAAATATTTTGTAAAACATTTATTTTGCACTAAATACCTACTAAATATAAATAAATTGTTCTATTGATAATAATTATAAAAACATGAAAACTTATTTATTATAAATGTTAATGATACAATTTGAACAATCTTTCAAGTAAATGCCTGATGAAGCGTATATATTCCTTATATTTACATATACCGGGTGTTGCATCGTCGGACAGGACATAGGAAATCCCATGTAAATTTTAATGGGGTCAATTATTGGCTTCCCTAATCATTTTTGATTATCTCGTTTACGAGTGATCGCCGATTTCTTTTTAAATATTTTTCCTTCCTTATGGCCCTGTATTTACTTATGAGCACCAGTCAAGCTAAAAGATAACTGTCAAATGAAGTTGTCATTTCAGAATTTTACCTATTTAGTGCTTTATTATTATTGAAAACTCATTCCTACATCGGAAATCTTAAAGATGTATTTATAAATACAAATTAATATGAATTAAAGTAAAATAAAGTAATCAATTACAAAGTTAATTATAGTATTATTACAATATTCAATAACTTAATAAATAGTCATAAATGACCCAAACACATAATATTTTCATGGTCTGTCTGTCTGTCTGTCTGTCTGTCTGTCTGTCTGTCTGTCTGTCTGTCTGTCTGTTCGTTCGTTCGTTCGTCTGTCTGTCTGTTCCGGTTCGTTCGTTCGTCTGTCTGTCTGTTCGTTCGTTCGTTCGTTCGTTCGTTCGTCTGTTCGTTCGTCTGTTCGTCTGTTCGTTCGTTCGTTCGTTCGTCTGTTCGTTCGTTCGTTCGTTCGTCTGTTCGTTCGTTCGTCTGTCTGTCTGTCTGTCTGCTCCGTTCGTTCGTCTGTTCGTCTGTCTGTTCGTCTGCCTGTCTGTCTGTCTGTCTGTCTGTCTGCCCGTTCAGGTTCGTCTGCCCGTTCGTCTGTCTGTTCGTTCGTCTGTCTGTCTGTTCGTTCGTCTGCCTGTTCGTCTGTCTGCCCGTCTGTTCGTTCGTCTGTCTGTTCGTCTGTCTGTTCGTCTGTCTGTTCGTCTGTCTGTTCGTTCGTCTGTAAACGGTAGCTAGCGAAACGCGGTTTTCAATTTAAGATTAGGAATAATATTTGCAACAAAATTTGTAATAAAATCAAAATCAAACAAAGTCGCAGTTTTTAAGATAATTGAAACTAAAACTAAAACATATTTTAGTATGGGCGGCTATACGTGCCTCCCGGCGCCAATTTTTTTACAACTAATAGGAATAGTATATTGTTTCTCTCTTTAAAATAATTTGAAATTGAATGACATTGACGCCGTTTTTTTTTTAGATCATACTGTATTTTTGACCAAGGACGAATATATCAGTATCGACAATAATAATGTCTCAGTAACGCTATCTTTATATGTTATCGACTGAGAATTTTATGATTTATATTGGAAAATAACAGGAATTAGAGAGCATAAATCGCGAGAGTTGGTACAATTAGTTGCCATTAAATACTCCTAGGTATTAAATTATTTAGCGTGAAAGTGTGTTAATATCCCGTTAATATTAAACCAAAGTAGTATTAAAAAAATTTGCTCTATTAAATCAAGGTTTCATTATTATGTAGATATGAAATCAAACTTTATACTCTTTTTTTCACATATGTCTTTAATATTTAAAAAAGTAGCACTATACAAGGTGAGTCTTACCCGAGGGGTGTCTCACTTGGGTGAAATATGTACACGTACTGCCAAAATATCCTTCCACGGCTAAGCGACTGCCAATGACAATGAAGAAGACTGCCTATGACTGCCATGTAATTATTATAGGCGACTGCCGTAAGACTGTCAATGACTGCCAGCGACTGCCAAGAAAATGTACATGTAATTCCAGTAGTAAGACACCCCTCGGTCTTACCTATGACAACATAGGTAGTAGATTAAATTTACAAGAAAGAAACCCCAGAAAAGATCCAGTGGTTTTCAAAATTTAAAGAAAAAATCCTTTTTTTTTTTGAAAATTTCTCGGTTAAACAAACAACTCGGTTATTTTGGATTTATTGGAAAAACGGTAAAGAGAAAATATATTTCTTTTATCGAGATCTACCTGACCTGAACATATTTGCACTTACTTAAAACTCGACCTGTATAAAAAATTATAATCAAAAGATATGCTATCGTGGGGACTATGAAACATGGCTAAAATACGACTACCCTAATTAAATAACTCCATTACATTTTCTCAATTTTATACAGTTTTTTTTCACAATATTTTAAAGTATCACTTGTCACTCAAATTTTGAATATATTAATTTTCTGCTATGCGTTCCAATTGTACCAACTTAATTCTTTGTAATATAAAATAAACTAATTTGAAAATAAAATGACAGACACATCTATCACTGTTAAGAATCTTGTTGTTGGACAGACTATATACTCCGTTGGTTAATGCCAGGAGATAGTGAACCAGACTTTTAAAAAATGATGACGCTTTTAAAAAATACCAGTTATTATAAAGCTATTACTGTTAAAAAAATGTCCCTAATAACGCAATCAGACCCCATTGTTACATTGTTAATCATCAATACACATTTTTCTTCTGATTAGCATTCCCTTCTTGTAACATTTTCCAAATTGTAAATTTATTGAAATTATTTTTAATCAAATAGGCTCTGTTCCGCTGCCGCCGTCTCCCCCCCGGGTGCATTCGTCACGTACGTAGTTGCCAAATTAGTTTACTTCAGTTGTGTAATTGGATTTATCCGGGCGCATTCCAGCAAACACGCCGAAATTAATTTAATAACGAGGCGGGGCGCGTCGCACGCTTCTACGCCCTCCGAATCGCAGGTTGTGTCTGGGGTTCCCCCTTCCTTCCCCCCGCGTGTCGCATTTCTGGCTTCCACGTGCCTTTTGTTGCACCGAAGCTGGTTTTATTTTAATTGCAAACTGAAATTGTAATGAGCCTTGTTTACGTATTAGATGTCTGTTCTGTATCGGTGTAATAAGGAAGTGCGAATCATAGATAAATATGTTATGAGTAAGATTTACTTGTAGATTTGTAGTTGTATGGGAGAGGGGGGTAGAGAATGTAGAATGAGTAAGATGGGGGGGGGTCGTAATCACTGCGACCTTAAAAATCTATTGTGCTTCCCTTCCTTGAGTCATCACACAATCTATAACCCATCGTACCTCTGTTGTATAGGGTACAGGGATTTTCCCATCCTCCTCTGACAAAAGCTCTTCCTCCGAGGGTACCTTTATCCCTTCCACAGTTGGAGTTTGGCCCTCCGTGCCGCTCTTCACAGTCGAGGAGCTTGCCTCCGGTTGAGGAACCCGTGAGGGGAAGGCTGGAGGATCTGTCTCCATTTTTATGAAGACAGATCCTCCAGATAACTCAACTACATATAAACATAATTAGTAACCTAAAAATAATTAGTAAAATATGCTTACCGTTAAACTATAAAAACACTAATCACCCATGCACTGAGACTCCCACCTGTTCAAGAAACTGCTTAGATTAAAATGTTATTCGTCGTTAGTTGTAAATTCACACAAGTTTTGTGAATGTGTCTAGAGAGATACAATTTTACTGGTAGATTGTATTTCTGATTTAATTTTAGTTTTTAAACACACAAAACTCATTGTGAAAATAATATTAGTCCAAGAGCTAGCAACGTTTTCGAGAAAGACTGTATTATTTGGGACACCCTCTATATTTTTAATTAGCTGAAAAGAATTTAAAATTACCTTTCCAAAAATATATCACACTTGATATTTTGTTATAATCCCCTTCGAAATACAGAATTTTTAAAAGTTCGCCACTTTTACCTAGTAGGCTTTGGACCCCTTATTGATGATATGCTCTTAATGGAACTCGAAAACATATTTTTCCAGCAAAACGACGCACCGCCTCTGAACGCTCAAGTTATCAGCAAATCTTTGCAGCCAATTTCAAGAATAATTGAATAGTTAACCAAGATCCCAGCCGTTGGCCGTCGATGCCGCCTGACTTAGTGCCCATGGATGGGATCCTATGGATATATTTGCGGAAGAATAAAGGTTCCTTATTCTTCCGTATAATCTAGATAAGAATTAGAAATACTTCGCAGTTATGAGAGGGTATCTTTCACCCCCACTGAGTTAATTAATTCCGCGAGAAATGTTCAAAAACTGCCCCGTCTGTCCATAACAGAAGACAGTCGATATGTCGAACACCTGTAGCAAAATTTCATGTCTTGGTTTGCTATTTATTTTTATTGTTATTAGATATAGTTTATATTATTATTTTCGTTTTAATTGATGCTCACAGCTCACAGCTAGAATTATTTTGCATTACAGCCGGTGCCGTTCAAAGCCTACTTATTTAAAGCGGGCGAATTTTTATATACTCTATATCTCAAAGAGGAATCGACCAAAATATCAAGTTTGTTATATTTTTGGAAAGATAATTTTAAATTCTTTTCAATAAACTAAAAATATACAGGGTGTCCCATATAAAAAATTAAATTTTCTGTTGATAATTCTTAAATTATTAATTTTAAAAAAATTATATTTAAACCATTAAATTCTACGTAAAAAGGTGCTTTGGAAATGTTTTCATAAAAATAGACGTCTGGCTCTTTGATATATCTTTTACTATGCTCTCTGGAACAGCATGCGGTCCGTCTGGCTGCCGATATCCGTTGCGTTCACTACTGCGTATCGGAAGAAGATCCTATATTTTTTTTTAATTTAGTCATATAAATTTTAGTATTGAATATAAATCGAGCATGTCTCCATAGCGCAGTGCGTAGAGTTTCCGACTACTAACTGAGGATTCAGAGTTCGAATCCGGGTCAGGGCAAAGACTTTTTTATTTTATTTTCGTTTATATTCTGATAGTAAAGTATTAAATAATTCTGGTGATTCAAAAAAAATATTTAGTACTTTACTATCAGAATATAAACAAAAATAAAATAAAAAAGTTTTTGCCCTAACCCGGATTCGAACTCTGACTCCTCGCTTGATAGGCGAAATCTTTACGTGCTGAGCTATGGAGACTCGGTCGGTTTATATTCAATACTATAAAGGACTAATAAAAATATAGGATCTTCTTTCAATGCGCAGTAGGGAACGCAACGTTTACCGGCAGCCAGACGGGCCGCATGCTGTCCTAGAGAGCATAGTAAAAGATATATCAAAGAGCCAGACGTCTTAAAATACTTATTTTTCCCACGTTGCTGGCTCTCGTACTATATCGTTTTGTAATAATCAAAATTTGATTATAAATAATATTGTTTTTGTAAAATTACTTATATTTTTTCAGTGTATCAGCCGTACCTGTCTTATTCTGTCATAATGGTTGAGAAGGGCAGTTATTTTTCCAAGCTCGTGAAATAAAGCATCGAATTAAGTAGTTATATAGTAAACAATTCGCATTTTTCTGTTTTCAACTTACAAGTGCGCCATAGCAATTCATTCCTGGACATTTAAATGCCAAGACTATTAGGCAGTTTTTAATTAACCAACAATTTTAGCCGAAGAACTATCGAACGACTGGCACCACGTTTATTAAAACAGTAAATATTTCACGAAGGAAAGGAACAGAAAGAACGGTTATTTTTTCTGTTCAGTTAATAAATTCCTTTCAAGCGCTGTCGCGAATTTTAATAGCCAACGCGACGAGTTCTATCAATGGGAATGATTAATGCTTTCAGTATTTTTTGTCGGTATTTTGTGAAGTGTTTTTTTTATAAATTGAGCAAATAGAAATATTTGACGTTTTGTGTTACATGTATTTAATACAAAATTGAAAATATTAAACGTTATACTCATTAAAATACATACAATAAGGACGTTTTTTGAGAATTCGGGATTATACAAAAGGCCGAGACCAAAATCGAAGTATAAGTGAAATAAGAATAAGCTTATCAAACACTAGACAAAGAAAATAAACTCTTTTTATGAAGTCAGATTTTCACTTTTGACTGAAGTCAGATTTTTATGATAAATTTTTGACAGAATAAAAAAACAATGCTCAATACCACTAGCAAATAACAGATAAGTTTTTCGGAACCGGTTTTGATTATTTGTCGTGTTACGCATGCGTAGTAAGTCTGTTGTCTTTCAAGTGAATCCCCGACTCCGTTATGTAGCCCTTGAGAGTACAGGGTGGGTCAAATTCAACGCTTTTAAATGGAAACACCCTTTTCTATAGGAGATAGACGAAAACTAATATCGGTGTCTGGAGCTTAATTTTCATCAAAAACATGATGGTGAAAACCGCACATCAATATCTGTTACCGTTTCGGAGTTACGGGGTGTTTTTCAAAAATGTGCATTTTTAACAAATCGCTGTAACTTTTTTTCTATGGAAAATTTTGTATATCTATGAAAACATTTCCAAAGCACCTTTTTACGTAGAATTTAATGGTTTAAGTATAATTTTTTTAAAATTAATAATTTAAGAGTTATCAACAGAAAAATTGATTTTTCATTTGGGACACCGTCTATATTTTTAATTAACTGAGAAGAATTTAAAATTACCTTTCCAAAAATATAGCACACTTAATATTTTGTTATAATCCCCTTCGAAATACAGAATATTTAAAAGTTCGCCACTTTTAACTAGTAGGCTTTGGACTCCTTATTGATGATATACCCTTAATGGAACTCGAAAATATATTTTTCCAGCAAGACGACGCACCGTCTCAGACCGCTGAAGTTATCAGCAAATTTTTGTAGCCAATTTCAAAAATAATTGAATAGCTGACCAAGATCCCAGCCGTTGGCCGTCGAGGCCGCCTGACTTAGTGCCCATGGATCTAATCCTATGGATATATTTGCGGAAGAATAAACGTTCCTTATTCTTCCGTATAATTTAGACAAGAATTAGAAATACTTAGCAGTTATGAGAGGGTATCTTTCACCCCCACTGAGTTAATGAATTCCGCGAGAAATGTTCAAAAACGACCCCGTCTATCCATAACAGAAAACGGTCGATATATCGAACACCTGTAGCAAAATTTCATGTCTTGGTTTGTTATTTATTTTTATTGTTATTAGATATAGTTTAAATGTGTTGATTCTCACAGCTAGAATTTTTTTGCATTACAGCCGGTGCCGTTCAAAGCCTACTTATTTAAAGCGGGCGAATTTTTATATACTCTATATCTCGAAGAGGAATCGAGCAAAATATCAAGTGTGTTATATTTTTGGAAAGGCTTTAAATTCTTTTCAATAAATTAAAAATATACAGGGTGTCTCATATAAGAAATCAAATTTTCTGTTGATAATTCTTAAATTATTAATTTTAAAAAAATTATACTTAAACCATTAAATTCTACGTAAAAAGGTGCTTTGGAAATATTTTCATAAAAATACAAAATTTTCCATAGCAAAAAAGTTACAGCGATTTGTTAAAAATGCATATTTTTGAAAAACACCCCGTAACTCCGAAACGGTAACAGATATCGAAATGCGGTTTTCACCATGTATCCGTTGACATTTAAACTGTCTAAATAAGTACTACAAAATTGCTTAAATTTTATAAAAATATATTTCTTTGTTCTGAAAATTAACCATTTTATTTTATGTGATTTTAGTCTCATTTACTGACGGTTAGTCTATTATGTAATCAGAAATATGTTGGGCAAACTAGAAGATCAATATTAACTAGATTTAAATAAGATTTACCTCAGATAAGATATGGTAGACCGGATAAATCTTGCGTTGCTGAACATATTGTTGATAAAGAACATTGTATAGATCTTAATAATTTAAAATTAATTAAACAAGTCTCAAATTACAGGCAATTAGACGCATACGAAAGCATCAGAATTAATAAATGTAAATTCCAATGTCCAATTCATTCAAGTTCTTTGTTCCTACTACTCTAGTGGCGGAAATCTAACTGTTACGCTCGGTGGGCTCTGACTTGGTTGGTTAGATCTTGCCACGCCTACTCGGTACCCACTGAGCGAGTTTATAAACGACCAAGAACTTGAAGGAATTGGACCGTTGTCTCTGTTCATACTATCTTTACATTTATTAATTCTGATGCTTGTAATGCTAATTGCCTGTAATTTGAGACTTGTTTAATTAATTTTAAATTATTAAGATCTATACAATGTTCTTTATTAACAATATGTTCAGCAACGCAAGATTTATCCGGTCTGCCATATCTTTTTTGAGCTAAATGTTCTTTAAATCTAGTTAATATTAATCTTCTAGTTTGCCCAACATATTTCTGATTACAATCTTTACATGAAATTTCACAAATACCCTACCATTCCAGTAAAGGTGTTTTATCTTTAGGATTAACTAATAATTGTTGTAATTTATTATTAGCACTATACACAAGTTTATAATTGACATTCTTAAAAATATATTTAAACCACGGGATAACTCTCTATCAAACGGTATTGAAAAATATTTTTACGTATCTTTCTCCACTTGAAGTACGAAAGCGTAGAGCTGCCATCGCAACAAAGAAATATAATTTTAGCAAAATTTACACTTTTTCTGTAAATTTACAGATTTTCTGTAAATTTACAATTTTTCTGTATGTGTTAAATTTACACTTTTTCTGTAAATTCACACATTTTCTGTAAATTTACAGATTTTCTGTAAATTTACACTTTTTCTGTAAATTTACACTTTTTCTGTAAATTTACAGATTTTCTGTAAATTTCCACTTTTTTCTGTAAATTTACACTTTTTCTGTAAATTGCATGCGAAATTTACTACCCAGCAGAATGACGTCTCGGCATCGACCTGCTCGTTACTCACTAGTTACAAGTGAGCATTGTTCTGCGCTGATTAAGTTGCTATTGTGCCTAAGTAGTACATATATTCATCAGAGATTATGGACGAATACATTAAAACCTACTTTCATATCGGATTAAGTCATAAAGAAATTTTGACATGTCTGCTAGAGGATGGTTATGTTAAGTTTACATCATTTGCAGACGACAGTTTACGTCATCCCAGAGGTGGAGGCCATCAGATCCTCTTGCAAACAGTAATGCATCGGAAAGGGTGAAAATACTTTCCGGGTCGATTAAAAGCATATTAGAAAACATATTAAACAAAAAAATGCCATACTATTATATCATACACATTCGAAATTTAATACATAATCCCTAAAATAAGAGATCACCCGATTTTCTGTACTATGTTAGACCCAGGTTCAGTATAGACGATGAGGAATAATTCTTCAAGTATTTTTGAAGAGAGTGTGGTTTCAGAACAAAATATATCTTTGAATATACTGGGATATTGCTTAATCTTTTCATATAGTCCGCATGTCTTCAATCCTTCAATTAATTGCCGCAGTGGTTCCCTAATTCTGTCTTTACTAGTAAAGACTTTTGTGAATAAACTGGCGTAGAACAGAATTCGATGGGAACTACTCGTAGAATAACGCACCACTGTTGCCACTAACGCATAAATTAACAGAAAAAGTGTAAATTTACAGAAAATCTGTAAATTTACAGGAAAAGTGTAAATTTACAGAAAATCTGTAAATTTACAGAAAATCTGTAAATTTACAGAAAAAGTTTAATTTTGCTAAAAATATTTTTCAATGTTGCGATGGCAGCTCTACGCTTTCGTACTTGAAGAGATGAGACTAAAATAACATTTTAGTCCCATCTCTATCTCTCTACATCTACTAACCTCTGTAAAACCGTCTCAGATACTGTATTTATCAAAGCCCTGAGACTGTGTGATGTGTTATAACTCAATAAAGGGAGACACAATAGATCTATAACTTTGCGTTGATTATTAACTTCCCACACAATCTATTTCTAAAGACACTAAAATTTACAGTTTATTCGTTGTTTTTAGTAATCGCCCAATAATAAGCCGCGTTGTTGAAAATCCTCTTAAATTTCTACATTTCTCGTCGGTCGGTAGACGTTTGAAATGTTGAGGTTTACGCCTAACACATAAAGTTGCCAATTTGTTTTGACGCTTATTTGTAACTTTTGGCCGACCGACGAGTTGCACGCCTGAGCCGCGTAATTTGTTTTCGGCTTACCAGTTCAAGCCGGAGAAACGTCAGTTTATGAAATTCCGAGTTCGTTCGCCATTCCAGTGGCGACTCGTGAGGCAAGGCCACAGGTCCATGGCACTTGGTATCTTAATTTTTTTTTACAAAAACATTTTTTTAAGAGTCCAGTTCACTAGTCCAAAAAAGTAGCAAAATAAGCGTTCGGCATTTAACGTTCTATGTAAAACTGGCTAGGTATTTTTACCACAAATGAAGAAGAAAATTAAAGATAAAGAATTATACTACATCCGTATTGTAGCACATTTTTAGACAGCTTTTTTATTTTTAAGATTTTGATGGTCAAACATCAACAAAATATTCCTTATATTTGGACTAAATTTTCTCGAAAATAGAGCCATAATTTAAAATTCCGTTACAACACGGAAATAGATTGAAGTTTTGTGATTACAGTGATATATAATTTATATGGTTTTGTAACAAATTACTCGCTATTTTAGGGCAAATGCTGAAGCTCTGCAAACCTTTATCAAGCCTTAATCAAAACACGTGCTTTTGGAATTTTGGGTGTGGCTTAACACAACAGGATCGGGCAGGAGTCTTAGGCAGATTTCTGAAATATAATATATATTTCCTTCGGCCACACACCCGCTTTGCTCCTGAGAGCGACCCGAAAGTACAGCGTAATAGACTCTTAATGCCCTTAAGACTCATTTACCCTTTTTCCTTCTTTTTAATATTGTTACTTTCTCCTGAGTTCCGTGTGGATAATTCCATAAAGTCCAGTTCAATTAATAAAATTTATTTTCAAAGAAACAACATATTTTTCGATAGGGTAGATTTGTCCCTGAAGGATGCTAGGGTAGGTGCCCAATGGTTCGGAATATTTAGTTTTTCGACCGATTATTTCTATCCTTGGCTCTTATACTGGCATTACCTTTCTGAATTGGCACGAGCCGCTACTGATTCGCTCTATCCTATCTCAAGAAGACGTTGTTTGTAAATAAACTTGTCTAATTTATTTATATTTTGCATTTTTGTATTTTTCGTGGCTGGGATACTAAACAACAGAGATGCATTTTAAATTAGTTTTTCTTGAAGTAAGCTCAGTATGTCTGCGAATGAAATTAACATGAACTGAACATTTTTAAATTAAAAATAAATATATTAAATAAGTGTCTAAAAACTTGTATAATATATTCCTTTGTTTCGTTTTTTTTTTGTTATAACTACAAGAACTTTTATTTAGTTTATATTTGTAGTATGTGTATGTCAAATCTATGTATGAAATATCTGTCACCATCAGACAAATAATATAAATAGGCAAACCTCACTGTACAAAACAAAGGTATCCAAGATATCCAAACCAAATGGAAACAAAAAAGTGTTATGTTGTCACTTATTTGTTAAAAAAAGTGGAGTTAAAAGTAAACAAAACGCTTTGATTACTTTTTGATGAAGCAAGGTTGTTTGTTCCAGTAGGCCGCTGGTTTCATTTGCTGGTACGATTCGTACGATGAAGAACCTTTGATACTCAAGTGCTATTTCTACGTTTTTTGTTTTTGTTTAAGATACCGAGCAGCTCTTCATTTTACTTTATAGAGCAAATGATTGTAACAGATATTTTATTTAGATTAAAGCTGCAAAAATTAGTTTAAACCGAATTTTATTATCGCTATGTTATTATTTTGTATAATATCGTATTGTTGTTGAATCTTTGTGAGTAATTCTCGTTTTTGCCAATATGTAATAAGTAATAAGTAAAATAAGCTATAAAACAAATAAATCAATTAATGACTAAAATATTAGTTATTAAATTAAAAATAAAGCGTAAAACTTTTAAGATTGATCTCATAAATCCATCACAATCTGGCAGCGCTGTCGCCATTGCTTGTCACACAAAGTTGATCACGTGCATCGAAAATTGTTTTGCGATTACTCATAAATAATAACGATTTTCTTAATAGTTGCTAAAATATTGATTGATTTGCTTCATTTCCAATTTATTTAGGATCACAATACAATTCTTACCATCAACCGTACCGTTGATCGGCAGCCAACACAATAATCTTGTTTTGGCTTAGCGAGCCGCGCCATTAGTGCCCTTTACGCCGGTCTTACCCTTTACAGCGTAATTCCGAAGATTATCCTGTTCAAATAGAGGCCAACTTAAGCTGAAGCGTTCGCTCAAGTTGCGTTCTGATTCCGCTCTAACTCTATTGACACGATTTGCATCCGCCTCTAAACTAGCCGCTTTATTAGGTTAGTTGTCGGTATTAAGGAATGTTTAAGGAAATTACTGGAGTGCATTGAGTAGTGTAATAAATAAAAAATAACTTTTAATTATTCAAAACTAAAAGAATTTCGGACTTCCATTGTTTTTGTAACCATTTTATGTTGTGGTGCTTGGACCACACATGATCTGCAATGCCCGACTTCATTGTTTCACTTTTTTGCGTATGTTTTTTATGTTCGTCAAGTCGTACATGTAGAGGACGTTTAGTCTCTCCAAAGTACGTAGATGTGTAGATGCACCCTTTTCCTTGGTTTGAAGATTCCAGTTTTCCTTTAGTTAAGACATTTCTTAGAGTAATCCCTAGTTAAAAAGAATTTTAATTTTATACTACTTAGCTATTTGCCTGATTTTCTCAGATGTTTGAGAGAGAGAGAGCATCCTCCTCAGGCTTGCGCATCAATGAGTCAGACTTGCGATTGGATAGAATATTGTCTAGGGATATTTAATTATTTATTGATTACAACATTTTATTTTTTGGGTTGGGTGTAATGTAAAATAATGCTGTCTCGCAACGCAGTTCTTCAACTACAGAAATTTGTGTAATTTTAGGAATATCAAGACTGGATTATTTCTTCTAAATTTTTGTCGTTAATCTCGGTTACGAATTATTATGAATATTACGAAATATACTCGAAAAATTACGAATATATTTATATAATATGTCTAAATACAGGGTGGTCCGAACAGTATTCCGGAAACTTCGGCAGTATATTCTGCAGATAAAAATAAGTAAAAAAGTTCGTATAAATGTATATGCTAAAATACTTAGTTTCAGAGATACAGGGTGTAGAAGTTTTATTTTTCTTTCGATTTTTTCCAAATAATTTCTGAAGTAAAGTCAATATTTGGATGAAAATTGGTATCTGGGAGTTTTTTGACATGAGAAATTTGATTTTGATGTCAATATGATTCCTACTAGTAGAGGGCGCTTTATTTTAACTGTTTTGAAGCGTAATAACTTTTTGTCCATACCTGTATAATACGGAGGGAAAAAATATACATCTCTGTGACTTTCTACGTAAAAAATATCTCTTTGTAAAAATCGTTACGTGCAACAGTTCTTAAGATATTTAGAATGGAAATAGTCAATACATGTCATTATTGACGAAAAATAAACACGTTGAGTAGATAGTTATTTCACTGAAATAATAAATTTGAGAAATTTTTATTTTTTAAGTTAATCATAATTTTTTCTGCAAAAAACGATGATAAAACGGTTTCTGTTGAACTTTTGACACAAAAACATTTCAAATTTATGATTTCAGTCAAATAACTATTTAGTCAACATGTTTAATTTATGTCAATGATGACAGGTATTGATAATTTCGATTCCAAATATCTCGAAAACCATTAATCGTAGCGATTTTTACCAAGAGACCTTTTTCACGTAAATAATGTCGTAAATGTATATTTTTTTACTCAGTAATTTTATACAGGTACGGACGAAAAGTTATTACTCTTCAAACCAGTTAACAAATATGTAGGTGGCGTCCTCTACTAGTAGGAGTCATACTGATATCAAAATCAAATTTCTCATGTTAAAAAACTCCCATACACTAATTTTCATCCAAATATTGACATTACTTCAGAAATTATTTGGAAAAAATCGAAATAAAACTGAAACTTCTACACCCTGTATATCCGAAACTCAGCATTTTAGGACATACATTTATACGAACTTTTTTACTTAGTTTTATCTGCAGAATAGGCTGCCGAAGTTTCCGGAATACAGTTCGGACCACCCTGTATATTTGTGTAATATTCTGGCAATTACCGAAAAAATCTTTAAAAATCTCTAAAATAATATCTATACCTTTGAAATGGGACCATTTCTTAAAAAAATATGGATTTTTCGCCGAAAAAATCTACAAAATAAAAAACTTATTTTTTTGTTAACACCACTGCATTGAGTAGAAACGGACACTAGATTGATAGTTTGAACTATAGCAAACCAAATTTGCCTAACTGACAAAAAATGCTCGGATTCCAACACAGTGGTGTTAACAAAAAATAACTTTTTTATTTTGTAGTTTTCCTTTCCAGTGGTAAAAAAACAATTTCTTTTCAAGAAATAATCTATAACTTGTAACCATTGGCAAATTATTATATGTAGAGCTGTCTTTTGCTATAGAAATACTGTTACAAATAGAAATGAAATCTGAGTTAAAAGTTAAAATCTAAATAAAATAATATAAAAATATTTTTACATATTTATTGGTCATACTTCCCAAACCATAATAAATTTGTCAAAATTACACCAGTAACCCCATTCAAACAAATATCTCTTGACACTATCCCTAAAAAATTACATCCCAGAGAAAAAATCTTTTGTTCCCATTCTTATTCCCGATAAAAATCTTTTTCGTCGGACTTCATTACAAGACCGTTCCGAAATCATTCGAATTAATCGACATAGGATCTCCGGCACTTTTCGGTTCCGTAGTACAAATTGGGGTCAGTAGGCACCCTCCCCGTCATCTTCCCCACCGTCCCCGACCTTCCCCTCTGTCCCCTCGTTTGCCGGGGCTTAACGAGACTCCGAAATAGACAAAACCGACTGTGCGACGCACGATTACCATCACAATGGGGCTCCGGGACGCTTCCGAAGGCTTTACAGCTACAAACTAGCTTGCAAATAGCGGTTTTTATGTGGCGAGATTGTTGTCGCAGGTCTAAAGTGATTTATCAGAAGGAGATAAGATTGGAGCTGTTGATGGTTTGGAATGGATTATTTATCAGACTTTTGTACTGGGGTGTGATTAAAATACTTCTAATTAGTACACAAAAAAAACTAATCAAATTACAGAAAATAGAAATGCAATACTGCATTATTTCTGCTAGATTTTTATTTTATTTGTTTTGTTAACCCCTGTTATAGTATCTATATTTCATATTTTTACACTATTAAAGGATTTATTTAAAGAAATGTTTATTATGGTTTTCAAATTATGAAAATATTCCATAGTAGCATCTATCTGACTTCGAACTAAATCTGACCTGAAGCGACGTCAGACTTTGTGCAAATTTAGGTCGGGTGCGATCTATTAAATGCGACGTCGTTGGATCAGAGTCGGTAAATCCAACGATCTCTGTCGACGTACAAAATAACAACGTACCATATTTATTAATTTCCCAACGTCGTTCCCACGTTGGCTTGCACGACGTACATATACTTGAACTAGCCCGACGTCAACCCGTTGTCCGAATAGGATACGTCTCACTGATAATCCCTAAAGTAACGTCCAGTTATATTTGGTTGTATTTTATGTTCATATTTATAACCTAATTTACGTATCTCTATTTACATCCGTAAATACAACCCATTAAGTAGCATTTGCGGCCTAATGAACATCATAAACATAACTTAATAAAAAGTTTTTGTAAACAAATTTAATTTTTTTATTATGCCTAAAAAACACTAAATAGACATTTAGACATTCATCTACGTTTTACAGAAAGAGGTCGAGGCTTTTGTAAAATAATAATAGTAGTAGTGATGTCTTGCCTCCACCCACGAATGCAGAGGAGACTGCACATCAGCCAGAACAGGTAGATATTATATAATACTTATATTTGTGGTATTAAGAAAGTATTCTCCTCGTTCAAGTAGTGGTAAAAACTTAATGGGTAATAATCCGGAAGGGATGCTGCATTACACTGGTGCATCAAAATTTCTTTTTTTAGTTTAGGAAACCAGCAGACCCGGCTATCTTTTCCCACATGTGAGGTACTGGTTCCAATTCTTTTAAATTTTGTATATATACCATCTTAAAAAAGTGGCTGCCCATTTTTTTAAGGAGAAAACAAAAACTAAAATATAATTGCAGAAATCCACAAATCACTGATACGCAAAGTGAGGTTACGCCTACGAAACCGTTAAACCGTCAAACATTTTTTGACAACAAACAATTGACCTATCATAGACCAATAACAGACAACATCGGGAATCGTTTACCAGGAATACGAAAAATTATATGCTCTGTGGCCGACGACGGATGCTCTTACGTATGCCGGCCGATCGCAAATTTTACGTGGCGTACGTTGGAATTATATACGTCATAATACGATTGCCGATCGTCCGGTTTGAGACTTCGGTCGTGTGAGACGACTAATGTTGGAGACCCGGTCGGAATTTGTATATTGGTAGTTCATATCAAGTCGGACACAGAAATCCGCCATTCTTAACAAGTATCCGATTGTCAGCCATTTTAAAATCGTTTTTTGTTTTTAAAATTTATATTCACATTCCGATTTCTAGTAGAATAATATTGATAAAGTTGAGTTTGGGGGAAACCAGAGTACAGTTTTATGATTAAACCAGCTAGAAAATAAAAAAGTATATTTTGCGAGTTACTTTTTTTAGATATTTTTATTTCATAAATCTAACTAATTTTGAAGGCGCTCGTTGTTTTCCGGAATATTTTAATCAGATATGTATGTCAAAAAAGTGACTTCCGTTAACAAAACTGATGTCT
>NW_022147483.1:3843282-3868282 GCF_002938485.1 Sitophilus oryzae | reverse complement strand
AATGTGGCAATAAGATTTGTCAGCATTCATGGGTGACAGGACACAGAGTAGATTTCAACAATTCTTTGTTAATACAATCTAATATAAGTAAATGCATTTTTCAGGCAATTGTAAAGGTTATTGATGTATGTGTATCGCTGCTTTCTTTATTTTTATAGTGAAACTTCTTGACGCGCGTTCACGGAGAAAAAGCTAAACTGGCTTAAAGATTATTAATCTTGAACCAACAATATGCTAGTTTCCCCATTCGGAAAATCTAGTTATACTTCTTTTCAAGAAAATCTTATCCTTAGAAGCTAAGAAAATTTATCTTTTATTTAAGATTTACCTAGAATCGAAATTAAGATTATAACTACACTCCAGACAATTCTAGATATAATCTTGTTTCGAGTACTACTTATACTTATCTGTAAATTAGCAAATTATTGCATTAAGTATAGAAATTCTTTGTGTACATGTAATAATTACTTTATTCTGAAATAAAGCCTCTTCTTACTCTTAGATTAGTTATACTATACTTTATCGTTACAAGAGTTAATGTCTAATAAAGTTTTTTTTGTTATCGTTTGTGCTTGTGATATGTGAAAATGGAGGACCTTCTTCAGGCATGGGAGATGACGAATTTGATCCCAAAATTTCAAGGTAAGTTTAACAATAATTCTACATTATTTGATAATATTTGTTGGAGGTTAGGGGGACTCCAACCCGATTTTAGGATAAACTAGTTTTTCCTAGGCCGAATATTAAGCGGGCTCGAAAAACTATATAGTTTTCATAAAATTCGGTAACGTGTTCCCTATGCTTTCGGTGGTTCGGGTTCGATCTTGTTAGAAACTCTTGTTTTGGTAAAATCTTTTCCTTATCTAAAGTATTTAAGTAACCTAGGAAAAATTAGTTTATCCTAAAATCGGGTTTGTCCGGTAATGGTACATGCTAAAAATTTTAATTTCCATTTACAATAGGTATGGAATATTGAAATATCACCAGAATAACCCCGAAAATGGTTAATACCTTTTAAATTAGATTAGCCAAACATCACCCACCAAATTATATGCTTTTCGTAATAATAAAATACAATAAAACTGTGTAATTTCCCAATATAGGTAGATATTGAACAGCGGCATCGCTAATTAAAAACGAGAAACGATAATAAAAATTGTTAAAACATAATTGAATCATTCCAAACGCGCTCATACCTAGTTTACCACCGGTGTATAAGAAATAAAAAATGGAGTCCCCCTAACTTCCAACCAATGTCATCAAATAACTTAGGATTATTGCTAAACTTACCTTGAAATTTTGGGATCAAATCCGTCATCTCCCATGCCTGAAGAAGGTCCTCCATATTCACATATCAGAAGCACAAACGATAACAAAAAAAACTTTATAAACTACCCGACTAGTCGGCGCGTCTCGTGTCGCATCAGAGAAACAGAAATCCCATGAAATGAAGGTAGGAATCAGGAATGCACGTTGCGTTCTTGCTGTTGGGGATGGTCACTTAATATAAAAATAGTAACTCTTGGAAATGGGGTGTTATTCTCGCGCCGAGAATAATATGCTTATTTTTAAAGTATACACCGATTTCAAGTAAAAGTTTTTAAAAATTTAAGAATACTTATTATATAAAAGTATTTATACTTCATTTAATAATAGTTTCTTCTTTGCTAAATGATTTTTATTCGCTTGATAGTAATATAAGTTTTTCTGAAATATAAGTCATTTTATTCTTTTTTTAGATTCAAAATTACTTAAAGTGACTATAACTATATTTAAAAAGCAAGTGTAAAAGTAAAATAGATCCAAATATTTGTTGTACTCATGGAAAGAATACTATCCTTAAAGAAAGTGTAAAATTTTAAGTGTATGATTGTTCTTGAATATAGAAATGATTTTTTTCCGTGTTGAGAGTAAAAATTCAAGACTGTGACACTCGGCATAGATAGATTTGTAGCTTCTGAATAACGGTCTAGGTAAAGTATCTAGCTAATTTGGTAGCTCAGAATTAGAGTTAGTTACTCGCAGATTCATTGGAGAACACAAACATATTTTTTGGAAATAAATTTGTATGTCTGGAAACGTTCTATCTTTTTTATCTTTCTATAATTAGTGTTAATTTTTGACAAGTTCTATGTTAATTTTATGTGAATGGCGTCTAGAGATTGACCTCGCCAAAATTATCAACGATTATCATTTCATAGCCGTCTTTGACGCCGTTTTTTTTTCGATCATACGGTATTTATCATTATAGAACTGTATAATCGTTAAAAAAGCGACCTTCATAAAGAATAGTTTTTATAGGAGTAATTTTTTGCAATATGCAGTTCATAATTTATCATAATTTATCAAACAGTGATACACATTTTTTTATGAGTGCTTTTACTCAAAATTATGATAAGGGTCTTAAGAATATATATCTCGCAAACGTATAGAATAATCCTGCTTTTTGCAAAAAGACTAGGCATATTAAAGAACACCGTACATATATACATACATACACAACATATATAAAGAACACCGACTTTTTACACAAAAGAAAGAATTTTTACAAAAAGCCTACCTATATTCATTCGTTTTGCAAAAAATCTATTCAAAATTAGGCATATTAAACAATGATGATATTTTCTGTACACTTCTGCAAAAAGACTGCCTGTTCAGGAATAGAGGCCAGGCAGATTAAAAAATTATCTTATCAAAGCTTAATGAATTTAGATCTTTATAATAACCATCCTCAACCATACTCTATTTAACAAAATTATCACTTTATGGGTCATTATTTCCAAATTTTGAAAAAGAAGTTTAAGAAATGTCGTTGGGTAAATTTAGGTTAGTTATACCAATCCCGCGTAAAATTTTTTGTATAATCTGACTAGTCTTAGGCATTTTGCAAAGCGACTGAAAACAGATAGGCTCTTTGTAAAATATTCTTCTTTTGTTAAAAACGCCGGCGTTTTAAAATATGCCTAGTCTTTTTGCAAAATGCCGAGTTATTCGATGTGCCTGCGATATATATATATATATATATATATATATATATATATATATATATATATATATATATATATATATATATATATATATATATATATATATATATATATATATATATATATATATATATATATATATATATATATATATATATATATATATATATATATATATATATATATATATATATATATATATATATATATATATATATATATATATATATATATATATAATATATATATATATATATTTATATATATAATGAGTCTTGGTCACATTGATCTTTGTTTAAACGCTAAACAGTGATTAACTATAATAAAATATTATATAGTTAATCACTGTTTAGCCTTTAAACAAAGTTTATACAAACGGTGCAAGTGGGCATAACAAATTGAAAAACAAGGTATTTTGGTTTATCCAAGTGAGTCTGGTCCTATTGATAAACTAAATCTACTACATTCTACAGAGATACATATCTTAAAGCTACTGAACTACAAAGTATAGTAAAAGTACAAGGAAAGACACGCTAAAGACAGAAACAATATACGTTCAGATTACAGAAAGATGATGGAATTAATTAAAAAAAAGAATCTCTCTAAACACTTACCGAGCTCTAGACCGTACACGGCACCAACCGTCCACCCCCATACCACCACCCACACCCATAACCTCATTTCGCCACACCACCCAACTGTCCTTCCGGTCGTCGGCGTCGCGTGGTACCGATACTTCCGGCGTCGGCCCGTTTCCATGACGACGATGCCAGTCAACGTACGCGTTACGCGAAAGCCGGCACCACTGGCGCGTGCTGCATGGCGCGTCGTGTCGTCGCGGGCGATCCTCGCGTCGTACTGGCGGACGTCGCGACGCCTGGCGAAACAGAGGCGTCGGAGTGTGGGGAGAGGGCCCGGTGAGTGCGCAACAGGCGAGTGGGGGCGCGTACACGCCGAACGCACGAAATGCGTTTACAAATTTACAATTTTCGACTTATTTAAATTGTTTGGCTCTATTTCTACCATTATTCTAAGATAATTCATAATTGCATTAATACTACATCAAATAAAATAATAGATTTTTATAGACAAAATAAGCATGAGAAAATAGGGAATAATGTTCTAAATTTATAACTAATAGATGAGGTATCGTTACATCAAATATTAAATTCTATTCGGTCTAATGCTGTCGGTGAAGATAATTTATCAATTAAAGCACTAAAGATGTGCATACCTTGCTGTGGTAAAGCGGTAATAAATATAATTAATACTTCTACTTTAATAGGTTTATCCTGAAAAAATATAGAAAAAAGCTGTTATAACACCACTCCGTAAAATTTCCAAACCTTTAAATAATAACGATCTAAGACCCGTGAGTATTTTGCCAGCAATTTCTAAAATTATAGAAAAACATCTACATAATCAAATTGTTTAATTTGTAGATTCAGATAAACTAATACCTGAATGCCAATCTGGTTTTCGTAAGAACTACAGCACTACCACTTGTCTACTGAAGCTGGTAGTGATATTAAAACAAATCAAGAAAATAAAAATATTACTTGTCTTAGCTTACTAGACTTTAATAAAGCATTTGATACTCTAGACCATTCATTGCTCCTAGCAAAATTACAGCATTTTAGTATTTTGGATTTTCAGACGGCTCTTTAGAATTGTTAAAAAACTTTTCTAACAATTCTAAAGATTATTTGTTTATTATTTTATTACATTTTATTTTCCGTATTCAATGTTTTACCCCACGTCATTGTTCAGTTTTAAAGCTTATCAATACTGTAACAATAGAATAAATATTTAAAAAAAAACAGAGCCGGACTTAGGAAATTAGTTTAAATAAATTGTGTTCAAATGTCTGAATCAAAAAAAAATTGAGTGACTTTCAAAATCTGAAATAAAAAATGCAGGTCCGTATTTAGAAACGTTAAGTTGGCCTCTGTATCTCACAAATTATCAGCTAATTTGAAAATCTAGAAATACTATCAGATAATTCTAATAAAGTGGCTATGAGAATGTGCAATTAGTTTTTTGATTTTCTAAAAAGTAAAAACTGGAAAAAATAAAATTGATTTTCACAAAAATCTGTTTTTTCTCAAAAACTCAGCAATCCTTGAAATTTTTAAAACATTTTTGATGGCATCTAGGTGAAAATCCCAAAGCGCAACTTTGCCCCAATTTAACCATTTTCGTATCTATTACGGTTACCGAGATACCAATGCCCGTACCTCAAATTTGTAGCACCCATATTGTATATATATAATAGCATATAATTATATATAAACATAAGTTAAATTCACTCCAGTTTTTACCACTTTCTGGATATACTGATTTTAACCAAAGTCTCAGAAAATATGAAACACCGCATAGTGCAGAGCAACACTGCATAGTGCTTCAAATAAATTTAGTGTACTATAATGCAGAATGTTATGCTGAATTCAATTCAGTACAGAAAAATATGGGCTGTATTTTTAAAAAAAATTATCATTACTTTTTTGGGACACCCTGTATACAACAAGATATTTTTTAAGATATGTGCCTTTATAAATAATAATGCGTGAAATATGTGACTTAAACACTTCTACTCATATTTTATATTTTTTATAAATTTATTACATAATTTATGAATATGTGATTGTCATTTTTTAATAAACAAATGCTATTTTGCCAAATTAAATCGACCAGTCTTAATTTCTAGTAAATAATTCTAAAACTGACTGTTACAGAAAAAAAAAGGTTTTATGTTTGTTTTGCCGAAGAACAAACAAGAAAGTTCGTAAACAAAAAACAATCAAAAATTTATAGACTAAAGTCAATAGACTGGGATGTTAACCGGCCAGACGCTTAAAAACCGTCGTTTATTTATTTATAACGGCTTCTATAAATGTTGCTTGGCCAACCCTAAAAATAAACGTATTATCAGAATTCACTCTGGTGTAATGAATTTTTAAAAATATCTAAAAATAAATATTTACTCTAGTTGTATTATCAAAAATTAATAAAGCAGGGATTTTAGATAAAATTAAAAGTCGGGAAAGAATTAAGCTGTACTTAATTTAAACACTGGATTAAAAAATTACAGTAAAAAAGTAATAAAATTCTCTTTAAAATAGAAGTAAAAAATTAATAACTCCGTACTGGGTAATCAGAATCCAATGAACGGAATCTCGTTTAAAAGAGTTTTTTATTTAATAATCTATCTTAAAAACTATAATAATATACATTTGGCTGTAGAAGCTAGAGGGCGCTTTCTTACAACCTAACAAACGTTGACCCTTGCTTCAAAAATTTTAATTGTATGTTGAATTTTAGCTGGTAGTAGATTGTAGACTGTACGGGACTTTATACAGGGTGAATGCGTTCTAGATGATGTCGTTGATACGTTACAAGGCCCATCTTTTGCCTGATATGAAACAATAAAACGCAGATACGTAACTGCTTCCTAATGTGCCCTATATGTGACAAAACTTTGCTCACTGGGTAGTTTCTTGATATACAGGGTGGTCCGAACTGTATTCCCGAAACTTCGGCAGTATATTCTGCAGATAAAAATAAGTAAAAAAGGTTCGCATAAATGTATGTCCCAAAATGGCTTAGTTTCGGGGATACAGGGTATATATAGAAGTTTCATTTTTATTTCGATTTTTTCCAAATAATTTCTGAAGTAACGTCAATATTTGGATAAAAATTGGTGTCTGGGAGTTTTTTGGCACGAGAAATTTGATTTTGATGTCATTATGACTTCTACTTGTAGAGGGCGTCACCTATATATTTTTTAACTGGTTTGAAGAGTAATAACTTTTCGTCCGTACCTGTATAAAACCACTGAGTAAAAAAATATACATTTACGACTTTTTTACGTCAAAAAAGGTCTCTTGGCAAAAATTGCGACCAGTAATAGTTTCGAGATATTTGGAATCGAAATTATCAATACTAGTCATCATTGACATAAATTAAACATAATGTTGACTAAATAGTTATAAGACTGAAATTATAAATTTGAAATGTTTTTGTGCCAAAATTTCATCATTTTTTCGAAGAAAAATTTATGATTAATTTTAAAAAATAAACATAACTAAAATAATAACTTTTTTCCAAAGCCTACCTAGGCGTCGTTTCTTGTTCACTGTCATTTATATCTTAATTACTAGATATTAATACATATGGTATTATGATATTCTAGTATATTGTCGATTTTAGAATAAACTAATTGTTTCTATCTCACTTTTTATTAGAATGGTCATAATCAAGAGCGCCAGTGATACCGTGTTAGAAAAATAAAGTAATTAAGGGCTTATTTTTTCGTATTTTTTATAATTTTGCTAATAACTTTGGTTTGAAAAAACATATCAAGATGCGGTTTTCGCTGACTTTTTAAGCTTTTATTACTCTTTATTATCAGCTAAAATTACATATACTATGAAAAACGTGTAATGTTTGTTAAATTGTAAGACAGCGCCCTCTAGCGTCTATGTTCAAAAGCTTAATATTGTTGTTTATATGATATAATATAGAGTAAGGAACGCTCTTTTAAACGAGCTCTCGTTTGTCGGATTCGGTTCATCCAGTCCGGAGTTATTAATATTTAAATAAAACAGATCTAACCTTTCCTTACCGCTTTATTGTGGCAGATAGAAGAAAATAGTTATAACAAAAAATATTCAAAATTTACTGAAGATTATGAAGCTATGATTTATAGTACTCCTTATCCAGGCAAAATTGTGTAAAAACTTCATATTCTTATTTTTCATAGCAGTTGCGCCCTCTAGCGGTCGTTCTACAAACTTGAAAATAATTTGCAGCAATTTCTCATAGCCCCTTTAGCTATAAATATTTTTTTCCGTAAACCCTACGGCTTATACTTTCCGAGATACAGCCGAGAGCTATTCTTAGGGGGACACCCTGTACAACAATTATTATTAAAGAAAAAATCTTTTTCTACTTCTCTATTTTTTAAATAACATGAAAATTTTTTGTATGCTAGAAAGAAACGCCATTAAAAAAAGCTACAGATATTTTTATCAATCGATATCTTGTTCCCGGACGTTTTGCAAGACGTCACAACGACGCGACGGGACGAAGTTTCTATTTAAAAAGGCCGTCGCCGGAATTCTACACACGTCCCTGTTTATATTGAGTGCCAGGGCAAAATCTAATATAGGTGTCGTGACAATGGAAACGATGGAACGGTATCCACGCCCAAGGTACTCGCATGGAATAACTATTACGCAGTGCCGGTTCTTCAATAAGTACATACACATGAATCCTCAAATTTAATGCCCCTTCACAAAAAAAATTATTTAAAATTTTTCATTCTTTTATTAGTTCTATTTATTCCCAAAATTCATTTTCGATATATCAAAAACTTGTCCAACGAGTTAGGAAAGATTTTGACAGACGACATCCAAAGAATTTTTTTTTTTTTTGAGGTGTAAAATACCTTTACTTACGGAGTGTGGGACTCAATCTCTCCTTAAGCTGCCTGGAGGACACTACCCACTAAACGTCACCCCCTCGCTCCTGCCACGTCTACCTGGACCCGCTGGACGCATCTCCTCAAGTAGACGCCGGACTGTTCCTTTTTTGTCATTAGCCCTGCTCTTCGCTGTATTTTGCCTCTAGTATATTTTGGGCCAGTTTTGAGATGGCTTCAAAGTTTTCTCTTCATCCTGTTACCGATTTTAAGAAGGTATCTGCGGAGATGTTGCCACCAATCGTCATGCGTGCCTCACATCTTTCCTGTTACCATCTTGGACAAGCAAACATTGTGTGTTCTGGTGTATCATTGGGTTCAGCACAGTATCGGCATTCCGCGACTTCCCTTTTTCCAATTTTACACAGGTAACTCCCAAAATTTCCGTGGCCACTCAATATTTGAGTAAGATAGAAGTTTACCTCTCCATGCTTTCTTTTAATCCACATATTTATATTTGGGATGAGCTTATATGTCCATCTTATCTGTCCTTTTTGTGATACTTCCCATTCTGCCTGCCACTGCTGCACTGTGCGGTTTCTCTCCATCTCTCTGCTTGCCCTGGTTTGTACTTCACCCTTGAGAAAGAGTCGTTCTCTTTCTCTTGAGAGAAGATGCAAGGGCACCTGACCCGATATCACCAAGGCTGCCTCAGTTGAAGTAGTCCGATACGCCGAGCAGACCCTCAAAGCCATGACTCTCTGTGCACCTTCAAGTCTTTTTTTATTTACGTGCATATTGGTTGCTTCGTTCCACACAGGTGCTCCATACATAATAATATTCTGGCACGCATATGCTAACACTCTTCTCTTTGCTGGTGTTGGGCCCCAAACGTTTGGCAGTATTGCGGACAACGCTTTAGCAGTTCGTTGTGATTTCAGACACACAACTCCTTGATGTGCAGGCCCATCGTGAGTGCACGGTCTATGTGGAATCCAAGATAGTTGACTTGCTTTACTGGATTTATTATTATATCCTTAAAATTAAGCCTTATATGGTCAACTTTTCTCTTGCGGCTCAGTAAAATCGCCTCTGTTTTTTCCACAGCTATTTCGAGTCTGTGCTCACGCATCCATCTGGCTATGATTTTTAGTGTATCATCGACAGTCTGCATTAGGTCGAGGTCGTTTATTTTTTTTGTTTCTTTTGGTTTTTTTTGTTATTATCACAGCAAGATCATCGACGTAACAGATCAACTCTGTCCCACCTGGTACAGTAAGCTCCATGACACTGTCGTAGAATATGTTCCACAGAGTTGGCCCCAGCACCGAGCCCTGTGGGACGCCACCGAATACCTCTCTTTCATCTTCTGTATTGAGAACTATAAATCTATTATCAAGATAGCTTCTTATTATGTTCACCAAATAGCCACTTATGCCCCATCTTCTAAGTTCTTTAATAATTATTTCCCATGTCGACTAAAATCAAAGCATTATGCCAAGTGGCTTTTCTTTCACGATATCCGATATTTTCTTCATTGCATGTGTGGTAGATTTCCCCTTTACAAATCCATACTGGTTTGGATGCATACCATTTCGTTTCTTCCTAATTTCTTCCAAGAGTCGCGTATTGATGAGTTTCTCATAGACTTTCCCGATTACATCAATGAGGCAAATCGGACGATATTTTGGTAGATCATTTAGGTGCTTCCGGGGTTTCTCTATTAGGGTCAATTTGGATCTCTTCTATTCTTTAGGGAATTAATTTCTCTGAAGAAAGTTATTGAAAAATGTTCTAAAACATTCTAAAACATCCAAAGAATGCCAGATGTCAAGTTGCCACATTTATTTATTTATTTCCTGACATTGTCATTCGTTTTGACGCTTTAGTTTTGTGTTCCGAGTTTTTGGTTTATATATATAGTGTTGTGATCCTTTGAGCTTAAAAATGTTTACTAGAGCAGACCTTGCAGTCGAACATTGTTCTTTTTAGAACCTCTTTTAGTGCGAAGTGTACAAGATAGCTTAATAGCCGTTGCAAAAAACTCATCGGAACCTTATTAGAATATTTTGAACGGGATAGTAATGGTTTTTTATGTCCCTTAAGTGCTGTTAAGGAGGTGAGTTTTGTTCATGTAAATAATAACTTTTTATATATTTATAATTAATTTATTTTTGTTTCCTAAAATATTTTGATTAAAAAAATGTAAAAGTAGGCAACGCTGCGCCGGTCAAGCTTAATCAGGTGACTAAAAGTTTATTTGGTATGCAGCATGAGAAATAACAATATGGCGATATTATTATATAACTTGGTAATATTTGAGGGGTAGTTTCATCTAGTTGGAATTTGACTCTCGAAAAATCCGTTTGCCAAAAATAAGCTTTTTACGTCAAGCAGTTTAAGCAGAATCGTGGTTAAGAAATTACCCAACTTTTTGGAATACCTATTTGGATTTTTCAAAAAATTTCAAAATATGTATAAAAAACCAAATAAATTATGCTTGTCCAAGTTCTCTTGGAATTTGAGATTCGAGAAACCCCTCCTTATCGAACCTCTACACCCCGCAGTCAATCCGTTTGCCAAAAATCAGCTTTAAACGTCAAGCAGTTTAAGCATTTTTATTTTATGAAACACCATGTATGAAATTATAAAAAATCTTAAAATATGTAAAACAACAAAATAAAATATACGTGTTTAAGATTTTTTTCCGGAAAACTCACCGGTTTTTAAATAAAAAATATTTTAATATTTGAGGGATAGTTTCACCCCCTTAGAATTCGAGTTTCGAAAAATCCCTTCTTATCGAACCTCTACACCCTAAAGTCAATCTGTTTTCCAAAAATCAGCTTTTTACGTCAAGCGCTTTAAGCAGGATCGTGATTAATCATTGACCAGATTTTTCGAAACACCCTGTATACATTTTTAAAAAATCTTAAAGTATGTAAAAAAACAAAATAAAATATACGTGTTTAAGCGTTTTTTCGAAAACTTGACCTTTTTTTAAATAAAAAATATTGTAATATTTGAGGGGTGGTTTCACCCTCTTGGAACTGGAATTTCGAAAAATCCCTTCTTATCGAACCTCTACACCCTAGAATCAACCTGTATGCCAAAACTGCGCTTCTTACGTTGAGTGGTTTGAGCAGGATCGTGATTAATCAGTATGTCAGTCACTTAAGGATTTTATATATTAGTATAGATATAGATGATCTATATCTTACAGTCTTTTCTGGAATTCGCAATAATGTCACTGTTAATTTAAGTTCCGACACAATATTTTTCTAGGATTACTACTTCTCAATAAAACTAATTGTAGAAGAAATAATATAAAATAAACCAAAAAAACAACAAATCCGCAAATATATAATCTAATTTAAATGTGTTAATTGAAACGTCAAACACACAGAACTGTTAAAAATGGGGGGTGATTACAGACTTAATATGTGATAAATAGTAATGGGAAAAAGATATTTCTACGCCAGGTGGTGGAGTAACACATTTAAGAAACAAGTAAAAACCTGTAATAAACGAATCGGAACTAAACAAAATTAAAAAAAAATAAAAACAAGTTTTTTCGTTAAAACCAAAACTTCGTTTTGTACAGTAATATTTGTCCATTTGTATTATTTGTGTAAGGATAAAACTATATCTCCTAAACTGAAAATTGATTCATTCCCGATCCACAAATGTGCTATGACTTTAGATAAAATAGAGATGCTTTTAACTAAACACTTTCAAACTTGATAACTAGACTAAAAGGCAATTATTTTCAAACTAAAGGCAAAGTTTAAAGAGCCGTGACCTACTTTTTACAGAACCCTACAAAGCCGATTCGCAAAGTTATCACAAAGCGTAGCGAATTTGCTGACAAAAGAAAGTTAGATGCGCCGTAGATATACCACACAAAGTAAATTAAATCATTTTCAGACAGATTACTATTTAAAACGGTTGGCTAAAATGAAAACGACGTCATGTTAGCCCACGGCCACACAGAAAGCTTTTTTGCGTTTTTAGCGTGAAGCGTCTTTAGCGACTAAAACAAAATAACAGGATTATATAGGAGTGGCCCCACTAAAAGCGTGTAGCGTTCGGCGTGTCTCGCAAAAAACGCAAATGAAAACAAATCAGTTTGTTTTCTGTAGCGTCTTTAGCGATTTCTAAGGTGAGACCCCGTCATAGACGGACTTTATATTTAGTAATACAATAAAGGGTATTATCTAAAAATATTTTTGTAGAGAACATCTACTGTTTGGGATTAAATTCAAAAATTTGAAGTAATAAATTAAAGAAATATTTTCTTAAAATAGTTTTTTATGCGCAAAAAGTGTTTTTCTGCGTAAATTTTTTTTTAGCAGAAACAAATAAATTTTGACGCGTAAAAAATAGTTTTTTACGTGTAACAAATAGCTAATTTGGACCCAAAAAAAAACGTTAGACGATGCGAGTGAATGGAAGGGTGACCGTGAAATCTATCGACGCACACTGCTCAATCACGCCGATTTGAGACCGGATGAGATCGCATATCTCGTGAGTAAGAGTCGATTTGGTCACTCACCAAGTCGGTTGGGCCATCGACCATGATATGGCCGAGGACAGAGGTTCGAATTCCGCGTAAACAAATTAGCCCTGGCGGCAAAACGGAGACGTTAACATAAAATTTACTTTAATTACTTTGTCATTTCTAAATTTATGTATTTGTTTCATCTAAAAATCTTTTTGGTCCAAACACGGGAGAAAATAGAACTATTTGGCACATTGTGGTGCTGGTGGGGGGTTGGGGGGTCGATAAATAAACGGGATTAGGCTTGTGCAAAGCCGTAAAATGAGAAAATTCCTAGAGGGCGCTTAACACATACCTTTTATAGTTTCATTAAAATGCTTGCCGTTCACGAAACAACAATAACGACCCTCGCCGACGTCAAACTGATTTAAACTCTTCCTCTGGAGATTTACCGATATATTCATAAATAAAAGGATATTCTTTGGTGTGCGAACAAAGAATTTCACGTAGATCAAATAATATCAAATGCAGTTAAAAACGCCTTTCTCACTAATTCGGCACCCGTTCGAGTACGTAACAGTTAATAAATACAACCTATTTATAGTAATAAATACTTTGGCAAATAGACTATAAACCATACAAATGCAACAAATGTTTTACAATATACAAATAATGAATAAGTACGTAAGATAATGCTTAAAATGTAAAATATATTTGAAATTTTGGGGTTTGAAAATCGATCTAATTTAACAAAAAACATTCAATATCTACTAGTGATGTATTATTATTTGCATTCACAAAATTTATATGTATATTTTGCAAGTATCAATGTTCGAAAAATTATATTTGCAAATAATACAATATCATCGAAAAAAAAGTCGTCAGCGATGGCTATGAAATGAAGATCGCTGTCATTTTGTGTGTAAAATTATTTAGGGAATGTCATCGATGTTCATTTCCAAGCCAACGAGACGTCTATTTTTTTCGATGATACGGTATAATTCTTACATAAAGTGGAAATAACATTACACCAATTAAAACAAAGAAATATGAACTTCTTATTATTTTTATTAACACCTTTATCCTTAAAACTTAATTTTGTATTGCAAATATACAAATTTTATTTTATTCATATTGTATTCAGCCATCACTTAAATATTTGATATTTAATTTGGTAATATAAATAATCAACTATTCATTAAAAAAAACTATTCATGAACAAAAAGTATGTTATGCTTTATACATACAATATATTATCAAACAAAAACACGTTCTTCTATCAATCTTCAATCTTCTTCTTCTTCAATTTTCTTATCAATCTTGTCTTTACAAAAATATTTTTTAATTTTGAACTCAAAATAATAATCTTTTTCATAATCTTTAACACACATATTCTTTATTTTTCTCTAAATCGTAATACCTACTTACGTGTTTGAATCTATCGAACCTGAACCAACAATACTTGGAAGTGGAGATTCCACAATATAAATAAAATAAACATACCTAATTGTCCAATTTTCTTTAATACCAGCCTGGAAGAATATTATTTGTAAATTTATTAAAGACATTTTCAATAGAATTGTCTTGATTTATAACTCGTACCCACTTTTCTTGCTCTTCCGAACACTTTAGGCTGCTTAGTATAATAATCCTTGCAGGAACACAATAAAGATGAGGCATAGCACCAACAACACACTCCACTTCAGCCTTATTGATGAATTGTCAGAGTCTTTAAAAACAAACACACAAAAAGCATGATAAATAAAAAAACTTATGGGCACTTTTAGGTTAAAGCACTTAACAAAACGTGCAATATTTCGTGTTTTTTTATGAGAAACCGAGAGTGACCAATATCTGGTAGTAGTTTATGTTACTTAAACACCAAAATAATTCGTTTTTTGCACTACAATAACAAATAATACCAAAAATCAACCGACAAAATATGAATACAGAATCTAACCAAATATCTAACGATGAACAGCTGATGAAGTAAACAAAAGTCCGCGCCGGGGCTGATCTATTAGAGACGGCAGTGTTCCATCTACCTCCGCTTCTTTAGTTTCTACTTGATAGAAAATTTCTCTAAAAAGATTTACTTACGCAGTACCGCTCCCGAGAGCGTTCCGGATCCCTAATTTATTTCCCGGTAAGTATTTTAAAAACACCTGCGTCTTTTCTGGGTTACGGTCTCGTTTCGGGTCCATTGTCTCCGCATTTCCCTTTGCCTCCTCCTCTTTTTCGTGCCGTTCTTTTCTCTTCGGCCCCGACGAGGATTAGCAGCGAACGCGCGCCCTTTTTTCCCTTCGCAGGAAGGAATCTATTAAGTCGCCAGGTCGCAGCTGCTTTGCTCCGTAATCAGTTCCTCCTGTTTCTCGTTAGCAACGTTAAGTTTTTTTCGTTGGGCAATATAGATAGGAGGGAATATTTAACCTGATTTTATTTCTTACTGAATTAGTATATAAGCTTATATTGTCCTTGGTTACGCTAACCATAAATACAGTCATACGTACCGCTGCCCACCATACTAGTGCTCCATAGGTGATGATTGGTCTAACTATAGCAGTGTACATCCAGTGTATAATGTACGGTTGCAGACACCATCTTTTTCCAAACAGTTCCTTACATGCATAGAATGCATTTATTCCCTTTATCATCCTTTCCTCCGTGTTCCTTTTCCAGGAAAGCTTCGAGTCCAGATTTATTCCTAAATATTTTATTTCCTAAGCAAGTACAAGTGTCTTCCTTTCCAGCTTTGGTAGCGTGAACTTGAGTATCTTGTATTTTCATGTAAACAGAATGAGTTTGGTTTTGTCTCGGTTGATGCCCAAACCATTCCTTTTTGCCCATTCCGTTAGCTTCTTCAGAGCAGATTCCATGATGTCACTGATCGTCTGCAAGTCTTTACCAACGATCATTATTAACGGCGTCTGCATATGTCGTTATCCTAATTCCCTTCATTGTCAAAGAGGTCAGGATCGGGTTCATTACAATTAGCCACAGCAGAGGTGATAATACCCCTCCTTGTGTGGCGTGCCTCTTGTTGCGTGCTTTCTGACTGGGCTGTTTCTCGTCTCCGATGTGATAGTCCTGTTCTCTAGCATTTCTAACACCCAGTTGACGGTTAACTGCTCTACCTTTAGTTCCTCCATGGCTTTTTTGATTGTCTCTGTCTTTACATTATTGAAAGCACCCTCTATGTCTAAGAGAGCCACTAAATTCGACCGAATTCAGAGCACTTTCGACTGACTTACCTTTAAAGTATGCGTGTTGCGAACTGTTGCTGCTCAATATCTGTAGTCTCCTTAATATGTAGATCTATCAGCCTCTCCAGTGTTTTCAGTAGAAACGATGATAGTTATAGGTCTGAAGTCCTTATAGGTAAAGAGTGGCTTGGTTTACATGTCTTGAGTATGAAGACCACTTTTACCTCTGTCCATTTCTTTGGAATATGCCGGTTAGTAAGGTATTGATGCTCCTTGGAGCTTTCTGAAGCATGATTGATGTTACTTCGTCCACTCCTGGCGACTTGTATGGGCTAAATAAACGAATTGACCATGCCACCCTCTCCTCTGTGATGGTTCCAATCTCCCCTGATCTTCTTCCTCTTCTCTGTTTCGTCCCATGATCCATTGTCGTCTCTCGACTCTTACCGATTGATTTCGTTTGGTTCAGGGTCCTTGCTTCCTCCATTAGAAGATTGAGGGTCTCGGCGTTGGATTCAGTCCACGACGAGACTCTTAAATAAGTGCAAATATTTTCAGTATTTTTTTCAATATTTTAAACTAAACATTCGTCACTATAATTTAAAAAAAATATATTAATTTTCCGCTTTGCATTCCAATTTTACCAACTTATTTTTTTGTAAAATAAAATAAACTGCTTTGAAATTAAAATGACAGTCAATCTATCACAGTCAAGGATTTTGTCGTTGAACAGACTATTAAGCGATATCAATTAAACCTTTAGTTACATAATCGAGGGCGCGATATTTAAATTCATTGTTGCCAACCATGGACATATTCGGCGCTGGGCTGACTATCTGGAATTTAATTTTCCCGCTGGGGATTCAGGTAGTAGCTCTGCTGTAAAAAATGTCAAGTTGCCAAATTTATTTATTTATTTCCTGACATTATCATTCGATTTGACACTAATATTAGTTTTGTACTGCGAGTTTTTGGTTTGAATGAATTGTGTTTTGATACTGTAAGCTTAAAAAATTTTACTAGCAGACCTTGCATTCGAACATTGTTCTTTTTCGAACCTCTTTTAGTGCAAAGTGGTACTAGATAGCTTAATAGCCGTAAAAAATTCATCGCAACCTTATTAGAATATTTTGAACGGGAAAGCCGCAGTAACAACTTTATGTCCCTTAAGTGCTGTTAAGGAAGTGAATTTTGTTAAAGTAAATAATAACTATTTATATATTTATAATTAATTTATTTTTGTTTCCTAAATATTTTGATTAAAAGAAAATATGTAAAAGTAGGCAACGCTGTGCCGGTCAAGCTTAATCACGTGACTAAAAGTTAATTTGGTATGATTTTATACAGTTACTTATATGGACTACGTTATATTATTCTATATTATCCCATTTTAGACAAATAAATAAATGAAGTTCCTTCCAGTTTACCAAGTGAGGGCTCACCATATTACTGCCAATTTTGCCTAGGTAAAAAACCTTTGGTTACTTAGTACCGCTCCTCATTGCTAACCAATAGCCCCGTCGATGAACAGCAGGCAGAATGGGGGGCAGTCCGACCCCAACAAAAGGTCTTATTGTTTTAAATTGGCTGGGCCGAAAATGAAATTCGCTGGGGAGCCTTGGCAGCAGCAGCCGCGAGACGTTTGGCCCCTTATTCCGTCAAAATTCCATTTATAATATAATAAAATTTCCACTTTTGTGTAATGGAAATGGCGGTGCTGGGGGGATTTCTGTGCGGGTTTCACGCTTTGTTTGCCCAAGGAAAAGAACGGAGGTAGCGTTATTGGTTTTTCCCTGATCGGTTATTTGTTTTCCTCTTTCTTAATTGGCGTTTTTCTGTTTTTGTAGCCGACCATACCAATAGGTATGGTAGGCTATTAAGATCGGCAAAAAAAAAGTTTTTTTAATTTCACTCAAAATGAGTTATTTGGGTCATAAATGACCTAAATACAAAATATTTTTATGGTGTCTGTCTATCTGTCTCTCTGTCCGTCTGTAACACGATAACTCAAAAACCGCTAATCCTATTTTAACCAAATTTGGCACAAAAATACTGTGGCACCCGAGAATCTGGCTATTAGTTTTTGGTGGGGGTGGGGGGTTAGTAAGGGGGTATGGGATGGGGTTAAAAATTTTAAAAAATCGTAACTCCAAAATTACAGTAGCTAGCGAATCGCGGTTTTCAATTTAAGATTAGGAATAATATTTGCAACAAAATTTGTAATAACATCAAAATCAGTCAAAGTCGCAGTTTTTAAGATAAAAAAAACTGGAAAAATTGCTTTACTTTGAAACTAAAAGAACTGCCTACCAACTTTTTATTAACATATTTTAGTATGGGCATCTATACGTGCCTCCCAGGGCCAATTTTTTTCCTCTGATTAGAAACAATATACACCATTTATGACCGTTTGCACCAATTTGCATTTAAATAGTGTTTAAATAATCACTGATTATATTTCAATCGATGGTTATTTTTGTTACATTGGCACCATGTCCAATAAAAGCTTGTTTAACTTAATCAACGAATATTCTTGGCAACAACGTAAATCTTTGCTAAGTAGCGAACTTCATATTTGTATTTGTCCCTTTTCCATGGTATCAGACATTGTTGAATGATAGTGGCATAATGATGTTGGTAGCGAATTTTCTTTTCAAAATTCAAGACATTGAGCAAAAATTTGACGAAAGTGTATGAAGTATGCCGATTCTTAAGTCAGAAGAAAAATAATGCTTCTCCGCCTTACAAAATAAAAAAAACCTATGGCTCTTGAACCAATGCATTTTGCCGCGAATTTCTTGGACCCCTGTTTCCTGGGAGAGCACCTTAACAATGAAGAACACATAGCCGCTATGAAAATTATCAACAATATCACCAACAATCACCCTCATTTTGTCAATAATAAGCCATTTTTACAGATGTAACAAATTATTGAGCCAAATCGGGTTTATGGACTCTCGACTACGTTTGGATGTCAGTTAAAAATGTAGACTGTCTAAGTTGGTGGCAAGCAATGTGTAAAAATACTCAGTTGAAATATTTAGCTGTTGCTCTGCTGTCTTACCAACGTCATCTGCAGCCACAGAGAAGTTTCAGTACTTACAGTTTCATCCATACTAAAAAAAAGAATCGCTTAACTGCACAAAGAGCCGGCAAAGTAATGTTCGTAGCTCATAACAATAAATTATTACTACAAAACCAAAAAGTGGATATGGAGCATTATATTCAACAACATGAAATTCCTCCAGAACCACTAGAACCCGTAGAGGTCCATCCTTCAGAATCAGAAACAGATGATACATCAAATATATCCGATTTGGAAATAGAAACTGACGAAGACAGTACTACTACTACTATAATACCCTATGAAGATGGGGACCAGCTTGGCGCCTGATATTCCGGAATAGAATAATTCGCTATTTGTGTTTTTACGTTTTTAAATTTATATTTCAAAAAAAAACTTTTTTGTTTTTTTTTTTAATTCAGTCATAGTTCGTGGTTTACGCACAAAATACAAATGTTACCAAATGATTTTTGTTATATTTAATTTAACAAAAAAAAAAAAATGTTTTATTTAAAAATATAACAACTAATATTATGTTTATTGTTTTCTTTTTCCCACTTACATGTTGGTATCAAATGTCTATCTAATTATTTCTCTATTGAATCGACAAAAAATATGTAAAATTGTAAAATTTCCTAATATTTCATAAATTTCCGAAAGTTTCCGAAAGATTCAGAAATTTCCTGCAACAAGAAAAATTTCCGAAATATTAACATCACTATTGTGGCAACACTGGGTAACGATCTGTGCCATACGCGGCTAAAAAAATCACTATAACAAACTTGAAACTGTTCCAACCTTGATTTCATGCATATTTTCATCGATAGATTTGTAGCTTCTGAATAACGGTCTAGGTAAAGCATCTAGCTCATTTGGCAACTCAGAATTTGAATTTAGAGTTAGTAACTCGCATTTTCATTGGAGGACACTGTCATATGTATTTCAAACAAATAATCAACGAGAATATTCGTATAATTTAATAATACATTTTTTTTTTTTTTTTTTATTTTTTTTGTAATTGAGCTGTAATTTCTGTATTATTAATCCGGTAAATGATGGAGATAAACAATTGTGATTGATTAAATTTTTATTTTAAGATGAAATTTTTGTTAAAAACATTTTGAAAATTCGAATAATGAATTGAATAATGACAAGACAAGTGAAAGCTGTCTAAAAAGGCAGCGATTTAATAACAATTCTTGGTTTATGTAAAGTTTTGTGGTGGATAAAAAAAAGAATAAAATAAATAAATGTGAATGAATAAAGAAATACTGGTTGCCTAACGATTAACATTAATTTAAAATAAACTCTCAACATGAATAATGAACAAACATTTAAACAAAAAACAGACCACAGACTATACGAAACGAATTGTTGGTTAGCAGCAGTTGGTAATAGTTAGAGATATAGAGGTAGTATTTTTGGCTTAATGGCCACAGCTATCCGGCCGGGTAATAGAATTATCGGTTTTTAATAAAAATTAAAAATCATTATAAAATTATAAAGTTAGAATAGTATACGGTTTTATACAGGGTGAGTTTCCTACGATGCTCTCTATGGGTATCTCGGAAACTACTGGAGATAGAGAGTCGGTTAAATGGGGAAGGAATTGCAATTTTGTGTGGTCATAAATATGCGCCTTTCTTTAGATTTTTTTTTGAAAAAGTTCATGGCTTACTAGATATTTCCGAAAAAAAAACAAATTTTTGCTATTTTAAAAATTCTGTCCTAATTCCATTATAATCTATTTTAGACAAAAAAGTTTTCTAGATAAAGTTGTAGATAATCACATCCTTAATGAAACTGTGTCCTCAGTTTTTTTTTTTTCTAAACTCATTTTGACATATGACACAAACTTTTTTTGTTTTTTTAAATTTGAAACCATAGTTGGCCATGACTTCATAAAAGTGCCATTTTTTAAGCTTTTGTGATATAAGCTATAATATCTTTTCTTCGAAAATTACTGAGTTATAGCCAATTCTTATTATTTTTAAATAATTTCACTTAGTTAGCCATGGAACAAGTTCAATCGCCGTCGCTCTCAGAAATGTGAAACTCCCACATCCAAACTTTGTAAATTAAAATAAACCAAAATTGTAAATATGAATTTTTCAAATGAAGAAAAGCGTGGTGATCTCGCACATCAGAGGGAAAGTCTCCAACATGACTTTCATTATGACACACCACCCCCATGCTAATGAAAAGAAATGTTAAAATTATTTATATCATAATTATAAAAACTCAGGGATAGGAAGAGGTGGACTAATTGCATGGGCCTCCTCGATCTGACCTATCCATTTTAGAATTTTTTATGCGGTATAGTTAACAATAAGTTTTACAAAAGAACTATGAATTAAGAGAGGCACTAGAAGTGGCGGTACGAGAAAAGTTTAATTGTCGACCGTCCTTCTTGTGAGTAATGTAGTAATCAGTTTTAAAAAGATGCAACTCAAAACAATGGCGGATTTTGAACATTTTCTAAAAATAATTTTTTTTTTTTTTTTTTTTTTTATTTTTTTAAGTTTCTAGTTTGTGTAATGTAAATTGTAAAGAACTGTTTAGTAATATATTCTGGACTTTTTATAAGCTATAAATCATAACAGAATAAGAACACCATGCAATCTACGTAAATGATAAGAAAGATAAGAATTGGCTATAACTAATTGCACAAAGAAAAGTTGAACCAATCCTACACGCTTTTTCTTTCATTTGAAAAATTCATATTCACAATTTTTGTTTATTTTAATTTACAAAGTTTGGATGTGACAGCTTTACATTTATGAGAGCAAAGACGATTAAACTTTTTTCCATGGCTAACTAAGTGAAATTGTTTAAAATGATAAGAATTATTATAACTCAGTAATTTTTCGAAGAAAACATATATTAGCTTATATCGCTGAAAAAGCTTAAAAAATTGCGCTTTTAGTGAAGTCATGGCCAACCATGGTTTCCATTAAAAAAAAAACATGTTTGTGTCATATGCCAAAAAAGACAGGTTTTAGGTTCAGGACACAGTCTCATTAAGGATGTGTGATTATCTACAACTTTATCTGAAAACTTTTGTCTTAAATAGTTTATAATGGAATTAGGGACAATTTTTAAATAGCCGAAATTTGTTTTTTTCGAAATATCTAGTAAGCCATGAACTTTTTTTCAAAAATCAAAAAAAAAAAAAAAAAAAAAACCCACAAAACTGCAATTCTTTTCCCATTTAACTGACTCTCTATCTCCAGTAGTTTCCGAGATACCCATAGAGAACATCGTAGAAAACCTCACCAGTGCGGCGGATACAGAGGGGGGGCTAATGGGGCCTGCCCCCCCCCCCCTAAGATCTGTAAATTGTGTTAAATATTAGGTTTTTTTGTTAAAAATGGCGCCCTAAAAAGCGTATTCTACATTACTTTCTATTTTGGGCCCCCCCTAAAATAAATTCCTGTATCCGCCCCTGAAACTCACCCTGTATTAACTGTAATTTTTTTTTTGAAGTTTATAAAAAGCGTTCATAAATAAATATATATCCTTCAAATCCTTCAGTTTAATAGCTGTTAATAAGAAAATCACGCAGGTTAATCAGAAAAGGATCTCTTTCTTATATAACCTAAACGCAATTACCATAAACGGCAAATTACACTAAATTACATAATCTTTGTGAACGTGAATTCACATTTTTACCCAACTCTAGTCTACTGTACCGATTCTTTTTCTATTTCGTTTCTATATCATTATAATGGCTTCGCGATTTATCTATTCTGACGCATTTTTCAGGAAAGTTTGCCATGTCTGCTGCTAGCTTGTTAAAAATCGACGCTATACATGTTCCCGAGTAAGAGCCTTTCTATGCTATAGCCTTAACCTTTCCGAATAAAGTTTGATTTGCACCAAAGTGCTTTATGAATACAGCAAAAGTCGTGTAGTAAAAAGTTCACCTCGACAATTTTATGTAAAATTCCATTTATGGAAGCCACATATTTTTAAGATAAATATTTTTAATGTATTTTGCAAATTTTCGAAAAACAGCCGAGTAATTTCTTTCATTTTCAAAATTTTATATATTAATCTATAATCTATACTAATATATAAACTCCTTAAGTGACTGCCTCATCACTGATTAATCACGATCCTGCTCAAACCACTCAACGTAAGAGCTCAATTTTGGTATACAGGTTGATTCTAGGGTGTAGAGGTTCGATAAGAAGGGATTTTTCGAAATTCCAGTTCCAAGGGGGTAAAACCACCCCTCAAATATTACAATATTTTTTATTTTAAAAACGGTGAAGTTTCCGAAAAAAACGCTTAAACACGTATTTTATTTTATTTTTTTTAAAAAATGTATACAGGGTGTTTCGAAAAATCTGGTCATTGATTAATCACGATTCTGCTTAAAGCGCTGGACGTAAAGAGCTGATTTTTGACAACGGATTGACTTTAGGCTGTAGAGGTTCGATAAGAAGGGATTTTCCGAAGCCCCAGTTCCAAGGGGATGAAAACCACCCCTCATATATTAGAATATGTTTTATTTAAAAACCGGTGAGGTTTTTCGAAAAACTCTAAACACCTATGTTTTATTTTGTTGTTTTACATAATTATACAGGGTGTTTCATAAAATATGACCATTGAGTAATCACGATGCTTAAACTGCTTGACTCGTTTAAAGCTTTTAACTTACTAACTATGTTGCCATAATATCATCAATATATTTTGTTTTTTTTAATTTTTCCCCAAAATACAAAATTTCTTTATTTTGTTTTCATTAAAAAACATCTCATGATGTGTTCCTCCTCTGGTGACCACCCTTAAAATATTTGCACTATTTAAGGCTCGCCCTGTGTAGTTTATGTCATAGAAAGTTTATTTCAGTATACGAGGTTTCGACATTTTATTATTTCATAAATAGACTATTATTTCTTGTTGCTAGAACATTATTACTTAATATTCGCCTTTAATTAAGCATTACAGTAAGCTAAATATTAAAGCTAATGAGTTTCTAATTTAGCCAACGTATTTACTGTAATAACGTAGATAACAATAGAATTCAAAGGGAACGTATATATGAATCTCTTCCATACCTGTGTGCATTCTTAATGAGTTACTTTGCTATAGTCGAAATTAGAAGTCTTATAATTATTCCTAAATTTGATTTTGGTAATTGCCTCTTCTAACACAATCATAAAATCATTTTGAATATGTACGTGCGTCAGATACGGGTATGTGCCTTTTTGAAATAATAACTATAGGCATATATAAAATTTAGACTAACTACAGATATACAGTGAGCATATGTATGAATTTTGTTTGGTACCAAACACCAGGAAGTGATACCAGGGACAGTTTTAGCGATTTTTAACAGTTTGTTTTCTATAGTGAACTTTGTATAAACTTTATTATTAATGGTGATTTGTTCAGCTTTCAAGTGTAAAAGCCTGGAATTACTTTTCTAGGTAAATAAACTAACAAATTAAAAAAAAAAAACTTTTTTCATTTTTTTATTGAATTTGGGAATTATTTTTCTTATACTACACACACCGGAAAATCTAGGGATATAATTTTATTAAAGTTAAAATAAATGTTTTGAATAAAACAACCACATATTTGTAGGCTGATTCATTCTACTTCGATTGAAACGAAGTAGTCACACTAGTAATTTCTAAATTTGGGATATTTGCAGAAGTGTTTGGTGCATTTTTTGTCAATGGTATAAAAGCACCTAGCATCAATTGTTCGAATTTAACCTGTACTGGCTTTGTTTTTATGATAACTGTCCAGAATTCATTCAAATAACTCTGTTTAGTATTAAACGACAGCAATACGTACCCGAACGAAGAG
>NW_022147483.1:3818638-3843182 GCF_002938485.1 Sitophilus oryzae | reverse complement strand
TAATGTTTTTTTAGTTAAATTTTGAGAATTACATTCAATTTTTAAAGTGCCCGTTTTTAAAAAAAAAAAAAAATTATTAAAATTAATTTTTCTCGGGATTTTTGAAAAATATAGTACCTAAAGCAGTGTATCTATGAAATCAATAAACAGTCGTTAAAGTGATCTGAAAGTAAATTCCACTCATAAGACATGCATATTGGTATCATTTATTAAAGTAAAATTTAAAAGTTGTATGAATTTCCTATAGTATATACTATATACCTACTATACATATCTATTATTTTAAGATTTTTAAAAAAAATTGAACAAAAAAAATCTTAAGTGAGGTTAAATGAAATCAGGGAACGTTAAGTGCTGAGACCCCCTGGGGGTGGTTCGTACTATTAAAAATATTTTTGTATATATAATCGAGGGTATAATATTAAATTCAAAAGAATATTCAAGACTGTAGATATTTGAGGATGGTACCAAAAGGAAAACCGAAAACGGATAGTAAAAAAACGTTTTTTTTTTTTTTTTTTTTCTTTAAATTATATATTCTGCTAGTTTACTAATTGTAGTTGCTTGTAAATCTCCACCCTGGAATCTTTCCAAATTTCTAAGAATTATTGAAATAATTGAAATTCCTGGGAATTCCTTAACCCTCGGGAACTTCGAATCCCTTGAATCTCTGCAGAATTCCTTCCAGTGTGTCTGAAGGAATTCCTCCGTGCTTGGCCCCCTCAACAGGATTATATATCCACCCAAAAGCAAGTTCTCTGAAAAGTTCAAATGTTTCTGTTTTCTTTAAAGTGTCTTTAGCGATTTCTAAGATGAGACCCCGTCATAGGCGTAATAAGGCATAATAATACAATAAAAATAAATTAAATAGTATGCATTTTTTTCATTTTAGGGTATTATCTAAAAATATTTTTATAGAGTTTGGGATTAAATTCAAAAATTTGAAGAAAATGTTTGAAAAAGTGTAGTTTAAAATGTTGAGAAAGTAATAAATTAAAGAAATATTTTCTTAAAATAGTTTTTTTATGCGCAAAAAGTGTTTTTCTGCGTAATTTTTTTTTTTAACAGAAACAAATAAATTTTAACGCGTAAAAAATAGTTTTTTACGTGTAACAAATAGTTTTTTACACGTAAAAGTTTGTTTTTTGGGGTAAAAATGTTTTTTCGCCAGAAACAATACGTTTTTGACGCGTAAAAAATTGATATTGAGATATTTGCTTTTATCCTGTCAGTTCTGACACTGTATAATGAGTTATAACCTTAGGTTATAAATCAAGGAGGGGGAACACAATAGATCTACAGGGTGGTCCGAGCCCTGTATATTCTGGAAACTTCGGCAGTATATACACAGATTACTGTAAGTACTTACTACAGACTTAAAAATATGCTAACATGGACCCAAAAAAAAACGTTAGACGATGCGAGTGAATGGAAGGGTAACCGTGAAATCTATCGACGCACACTGCTCAATCACCCCGATCTGAGACCGGATGAGATCGCATATCTCGTGAGTAAGAGTCGATTTGGTCACTCACCAAGTCGGTCGGGCCATCGACCAAGATATGGCCGAGGACAGAGGTTCGAATTCCGCGTAAACAAATTAGCCCTGGCGGCAAAACGGAGACGTTAACATAAAATTTACTTTAATTACTTTGTCATTTCTAAATTTATGTATTTGTTGCATCTAAAAATCTTTTTGGTCCAAACACGGGAGAAAATAGAACTATTTGGCACATTGTGGTGCTGGTGGGGGGTTGGGGGGTCGATAAATAAACGGGATTAGGCTTGTGCGAAGCCGTAAAATGAGAAAATTCCTAGAGGGCGCTTAACACATACCTTTTATAGTTTCATTAAAATTCTTGCCGTTCACGAAACAACAATAACGACCCTCGCCGACGTCAAACTGATTTAAACTCTTCCTCTGGAGATTTACCGATATATTTATAAATAAAAGTATATTTTTTGGTGTGCGAACAAAGAATTTCACGTAGATCAAATAATATCAAATGCAGTTAAAAACGCCTTTCTCACTAATTCGGCACACGTTCGAGTACGTAACAGTTAATAAATACAACCTATTTATAGTAATAAATACTTTGGCAAATAGACTATAAACCATACAAATGCAACAAATGTTTTACAATATACAAATAATGAATAAGTACGTAAGATAATGCTTAAAATGTAAAATATATTTGAAATTTTGGGGTTTGAAAATCGATCTAATTTAACAAAAAACATTCAATATCTACTAGTGATGTATTATTATTTGCATTCACAAAATTGATATGTATATTTTGCAAGTATCAATGTTTGAAAAATTATATTTGCAAATAATACAATATCATCGAAGAAAAAAGGCGTCAGCGATGGCTATGAAATGAAGATCGCTGTCATTTTGTGTGTAAAATTATTTAGGGAATGTCATCGATGTTCATTTCCAAGCCAACGAGACGTCTATTTTTTTCGATGATACGGTATAATTCTTACATAAAGTGGAAATAACATTACACCAATTAAAACAAAGAAATATGAACATCTTATTATTTTTATTAACACCTTTATCCTTAAAACTTAATTTTGTATTGCAAATATACAAATTTTATTTTATTCATATTGTATTCAGCCATCACTTAAATATTTGATATTTAATTTGGTATTATAAATAATCAACTATTCATTAAAAAAACTATTCATGAACAAAAAGTATGTTATGCTTTATACATACAATATATTATCAAACAAAAACACGTTCTTCTATCAATCTTCAATCTTCTTCTTCTTCAATTTTCTTATCAATCTTGTCTTTACAAAAATATTTTTTAATTTTGAACTTAAAATAATAATCTTTTTCATAATCTTTAACACACATATTCTTTATTTTTCTCTAAATCATAATACCTACTTACGTGTTTGAATCTATCGAACCTGAACCAACAATACTTGGAAGTGGAGATTCCACAATATAAATAAAATAAACATACCTAATTGTCCAATTTTCTTTAATACCAGCCTGGAAGAATATTATTTTTAAATTTATTAAAGACATTTTCAATAGAATTGCCTTGATTTATAACTCGTACCCACTTTTCTTGCACTTCCGGACACTTTAGGCTGCTTAGTATAATAATCCTTGCAGGAACACAATAAAGATGAGGCATAGCACCAACAACACACTCCACTTCAGCCTTATTGATGAATCGTCAGAGTCTTTAAAAACAAACACACAAAAAGCATGATAAATAAAAAAAAACTTATGGGCACTTTTAGGTTAAAGCACTTAACAAAACGTGCAATATTTCGTGTTTTTTTATGAGAAACCGAGAGTGACCAATATCTGGTAGTAGTTTATGTTACTTAAACACCAAAATAATTCGTTTTTTGCATTACAATAACAAATAATACCGAAAATCAACCGACAAAATATGAATACAGAATCTAACCAAATATCTAACGATGAACAGCTGATGAAGTAAACAAAAGTCCGCGCCGCGCGCTGATCTATTAGAGACGGCAGTGTTCCATCTACCTCCGCTTCTTTAGTTTCTACTTGATAGAAAATTTCTCTAAAAGATTTACTTATTGCAGTACTGCTCCTTGAGAGCGTTCGGATCCCTAATTTATTTCCCGGTAAGTATTTTAAAAACACCTGCGTCTTTTCTGGGTTACGGTCTCGTTTCGGGTCCATTGTCTCCGCATTTCCCTTTGCCTCCTCCTCCTCCTCCTCTTTTTCGTGCCGTTCTTTTCTCTTCGGCCCCGACGAGGATTAGCAGCGAACGCGCGCCCTTTTTTCCCTTCGCAGGAAGGAATCTATTAAGTCCCAGGTCGCAGCTGCTTTGCTCCGTAATCAGTTCCTCCCGTTTCTCGTTAGCAACGTTAATTTTTTTTCGTTGGGCGATATAGACAGGGGGAATATTTAACCTGATTTTATTTCTTACTGAATTAGTATAAATATAAGCTTATATTGTTCTTGGTTACGCTAACCATAAATAGAGTCAAAGGTACCGCTTCCCACCATACTAGTGCTCCATAGGTGATGATTGGTTTAACTATAGCAGTAATAATCAGTAATAATCAGTAATAATATCCAGTGTATAATGTACAGTTGCAGACCCCATCTTTTTCCAAACAGTTCCTTACATGCATAGAATGCATTTATTCCCTTTATCATCCTTTCCTCCATGTTCCTTTTCCAGGAAAGCTTCGAGTCCAGATTTATTCCTAAATATTTTATTTCCTAAGCAAGTACAAGTGTCTTCCTTTCCAGCTTTGGTAGCGTGAACTTGAGTATCTTGTATTTTCATGTAAACAGAATGAGTTTGGTTTTGTCTCGGTTGATGCCCAAACCATTCCTTTTCGCCCATTCCGTTAGCTTCTTCAGAGCAGATTCCATGATATCACTGATCGTCTGCAAGTCTTTACCAACGATCAGTATTAACGTCGTCTGCATATGCCTTTATCCTAATTCCCTTCATTGGCAGAGAGGTCAGGATCGGGTTCATTACAAACAGCCACAGCAGAGGTGATAATACTCCTCCCTGTGTGGTGTGCCTCTTGTTGCGCGCTTTCTGGCTGAGCTGTTTCTCGTCTCCGATGTGATAGTCCTGTTCTCTAGCATTTCTAACACCCAGTTGACGGTTAACTGCTCTACCTTTAGTTCCCCCATGGCTTTTTTGATCGTCTCTGTCTTTACATTATTGAAAGCACCCTCTATGTCTAAGAGAGCCACTAAATTCGACCGAATTCAGAGCACTTTCGACTGACTTACCTTTAAGGTATGCGTGTTCCGCAGCACATTGCTTCTCAATATCTGTAGTCTCCTTAATATGTAGATCTATCAGCCTCTCCAGTGTTTTCAGTAGAAACGATGATAGTTATAGGTCTGAAGTCCTTATAGGTAAAGAGTGGCTTGGTTTACATGTCTTGAGTATGAAGACCACTTTTACCTCTGTCCATTTCTTTGGAATATGCCGGTTAGTAAGGCATTGATGCTCCTTGAAGCTTTCTGAAGCATGATTGATGTTACTTCGTCCACTCCTGGCGACTTGTATGGGCTAAATGAACAAATTGACCATGCCACCCTCTCCTCTGTGATGGTCCCGATCTCCGCTGATCTTCTCCCTCTTCTCTGTTTCGTCCCATGATCCATTGTCGTTTCTCGACTCTTGCCGATTGATTTCGTTTGGTTCAGGGTCCATTGCTTTCTCCATTAGAAGATTGAGGGTCTCGGCGTTGGATTCAGTCCACGACGAGACTCTTAAATAAGTGCAAATATTTTCAGTGTTTTTTTTCAATATTTTAAACTAAACATTCGTCACTATAATTTAAAAAAATATATTAATTTTCCGCTTTGCATTCCAATTTTACCAACTTATTTTTTTGTAAAATAAAATAAACTGCTTTGAAATTAAAATGACAGTCAATCTATCACAGTCAAGGATTTTGTCGTTGAACAGACTATTAAGCGATATCAATTAAACCTTTAGTTACATAATCGAGGGCGCGATATTTAAATTCATTGTTGCCAATCATGGACATATTCGGCGCCGGGCTGACTAACTCGGAATTTAAATTTCCCGCTGGGGATTCATGTGTGGTAGCTCTGGGTTGCAAAAATGTCAAGTTGCCAAATTTATTTATTTATTTCCTGACATTATCATTCGATTTGACACTAATACATTAGGCTTTTGTACTGTGAGTTTTGGTTTGAATGAATTGTGTTTTGATACTGTAAGCTTAAAAATTTTACTAGCAGACCTTGCATTCGAACATTGTTCTTTTTCGAACCTCTTTTAGTGCAAAGTGGTACTAGATAGCTTAATAGCCGTAAAAAATTCATCGCAACCTTATTAGAATATTTTGAACGGGAAAGCCGTAGTAACGGCTTTATGTCCCTTAAGTGCCGTTAAGGAGGTGAATTTTATTAAGGTAAATGATAACTATTTATATATTTATAATTAATTTATTTTTGTTTCCTAAATATTTTGATTAAAAGAAAATATGTAAAAGTAGGCAACGCTGCCAGCCAGTTCAAGCAATCACGTGACTAAAAGTTAATTTGGTATTATTTTATACAGTTACTTATACGGACTACGTTATATTATTCTATATTATCCCATTTTAGACAAATAAATAAATGAAGTTCCTTCCAGTTTACACAAGTGAGGGCTCACCATATTACTGCTAATTTTGCCTAAGGTAAAAAACCTTTGATTATTTAGTACCGCCCCTCATTGCTAAACCAATAGCCCCGTCACGATGAACAGTAGCAGGCAGAATGGAGGCCAGTCCGACCCCAACAAAAGGTCTTATTGTTTTAAATTGGCTGGGCCGAAAATGAAATTCGCTGGGGGAGGTTTGGCAGCAGCAGCCGCGAGACGTTTGGGCCCTTATTCCGTCAAAATTCCATTTATAATATAATAAAATTTCCACTTTTGTGTAATGGAAATGGCGGTGCAGGTACAGGGGGGATTTCTGTGCGGGTTTCACGCTTTGTTTGCTCATGGAAAAGAACGGAGGTAGCGTTATTGGTTTTTCCCTGATCGGTTTTTTGTTTTATTGTGTCTTAATTGGCGTTTTTTGTATTTTTTTCTCTGATTAGAAACAATATACACCATTTATGGCCGTTCGCACCAATTTGCATTTAAATAGTGTTAATCACTGATTATATTTTAATCGATGGTTATTTTGGTTACATTGGCACCATGTACATATTCGTATTTGTCCCTTTTCCATGGTATCAGACATTGTTGAATGATGATAAATTAGCTTGAAACTGTTCCAACCTTGATTTCATGCATATTTTCATCGATAGGTTCGTAATGGTTCGTAGCTTCTGAATAACGGTCTAGGTTAGAGGTGGGAATTCTAGTTTCTTGGGAGGAACTAGTTCCTTAGTTCTAGTTCCTCCAGAGGAATAGTTCTTTGAGAGGAATAGTTCTTGAATAGTTCCTCCAGAGGAATCCCAAGCAGCATTTGGACGTCGGGACAACGTTGTGTCACGCGACCAAACGTCGGGGCGCAACGTCGGTACAACCTCGTGCCAACCCTAGTCTGCACTAGTTTGGAGAATAATTTTTGGGTCGAAACGACGTTGGATACCGACGTTGGCTAGAAGCCTAATTTAGTACAAACTGCAACGTTGTTTAAAATCCTAATTTACAGAAATACAAAACTAATATGGCGTCTAAGTCGCGTTTTATCCTAAATTGGGATAATTATAGTAAAAATATTATATTTATAATTTAGTTAGAGACATATGTCAGATGGCAGTGAAGGAAAACAAAACAAAAGTATTTAAGTGTGGAGGATGTTTGAAGATCATAATTATTGAAACACTTTAACCGACTCTGTAACTCGTTACCCAAGGTAAAAAGTTAAACGCAAACAACTTTATTGATAAATGTATTGTTTCTACTTTAAAAAATACTAATGGGCCTTGAAATTAAAGAAGTTTTAAAAATTTTCTTGAATTTTTTTTTTAGTAAAATGAGAATAATTTATTCGCATTCGAAAAAATTGTTTCCGCGTATTTTTTAGGGTCAAATATTTCAAGTTAATGTATTCAAAAAGCAGGAATTGCTATTTTAAGAACGAAACATTTTCTTATTTAACAACATGGCGGCTTTAACTTTGTTGTTTTGGAGATTAAGATGGAGTAGTTCGAGTAGTCGCATACTGGACTAATAAAGTCGCAGTTCGGCCTTAACAGGTAGTATACTAGTCGCAAGATTGCCTAATTTAGTCATTCTAGAGTCTAGCTTGTGCCGCCCTCTATAATCTAAATAAACGAGGAAGTGTCGGTAATATATGTCGATGTATATTTAAATTTAGTTTTATATGTACCTTTCTTATGTCCCATTTTAATTAAGTTTTTTTTTTATAAAAACAAAAACAGCACTGAACTGTCTGACTGAACAGAACAATGAATTGAAAATTTAAGATTTAAGGTTATGGTTCAATACAGTTGCAAAAAGGTAGTGACTCTACGTCCTACCAACGTAAGAATAAGGAAATCTAAACAACGTTGGAATTAGTAAAACAGACGACGTTTGCATAACGTTGGAATAGGTCCTGAAACTGACGTCGGAAAACTCTATATTATCCAACGTTGTAACTACGTTGTCCGAATCACCTAAAGATCACTTAAGCAAAAAAGGTTACAAGACAACGTTTATTCGACGTCGCAGAAGCTTCTACTTTGCTGTAGTACTAGTCCAACGTCGGCACAACGTTATAAAAACGTTTAAATTTATTTTAATACCAAAGGTAGGGAGCTAACTCTACTATTATATATTTTTACTATTATTTTATTTATTATACTATTTTTTGTAACTAATCCAACGTTGTGTTTAGTAAACATGTGGTCGCAAGTCGTGAAAATGCTACTTGGGATAGTTCTTGATAGTCTTTAGTTCACAATAGTTCCCGACTAACATTGACATCCCCCTTGCTTGCTAATGCGTTTCGTTGTCAGACAGAACTATTCACAGTATGATCTGTATAATTTTTATAATGTACGGAGATATAACGAGACGTGTAATTGTGTATGTTAAAAACATATAGGTAAGTTTTTTATTGCAGATAAAAAAAATAAAAAAAAAAACTCAAATCAGAATTTAAAAAACTTGATCACAAATCAATTGGAGCAAATATTACAAAAATTTTGCATTTTTCCTCACTTCAAGCTTTTGGTTTTTGTCTAAAAATTCAGAATATCTACTTAATATCTACTAGTTCGTCTAGGTCCGGATCCGATAACGTACGGCTGGCACTCCCCACTCCTGTCTACCATCGGGCTACGCGCGCTAGCCGATCCGTCGCCGTCGCATATTATTCTATATCGGACACAATCTCGCTCCCGGAACAGGTCCTGAGGAACTAGTTCTTTGAGAAACCAGGAACTAGTTCCTTTCATTCCGGGGTCGGAATAGTTCATTGGAACTAGTTCGTTCACGAACTACACACCTCTAGTCTAGGTAAAGCATCTAGCTCATTTGGCAGCTCAGAATTTGAATTTAGAGTTAGTAACTCGAATTTTCATTGGAGGACACTGTCATATTTATTTTAAACCAATAATCAACGAGAATATTCGTATAATTTAATAAAATTACTCTAAATCACTATAAATAATGAATTGTTTGTAATTGAGTTGTAATTTCTGTATTATTAATCCTGTAAATGATGGAGATAAACAATTGTGATTGATTAAAATTTTATTTTAAGATGAAACTTTTGTTAACAACATTCTGAGAATTCGAATAATAAATTGAATAATGAACATAGATAAATGAAACAAGTTTAGATTGGAAAGTTCCCATAAGGACAATGTAAACACTATTTGGCGCTATTCTTGCAACGGTCGCGACCCAAAACTTTTGAAAATTTCGGAGCGGTTCGGCTTTTTCCGGAATTATATCGCCAAATATTGTTTATTCAAATTTATTATTATTTTTGTTTAATTTTATAAATAAAATACAGTGTGTTGCATACAAGAAACTTTATTTTATATAAGGACGCATGTATGAAATACCTATGAAACACTGGAAACCGACGTTATGCCATGATCCACGATGGTTTTTGCAGTTCACAGTTCACAGTTCACAGCACAGCTTTTTAAGTTTTTAATGCCACTTTTTCACAATTATCACCGGTTGGAGTAAATAAAACTTGAATTAAACTCACAAGATAGCAATAATTACTTTGAAAATGTACGTTATAAACACTTTTCGGAATTTCTTTAATGAGAGCGGTTTAGATTTTGAAAGATTATTATGATATTTGAAGATTCTGACTTTGACAAGAGAAAATTATTTCTGTTTTTGTTTGCCGTTGTTCTTAGCGACCGCTATAGCAGCGCCAGATCGCGTATAACGGTCGCGACCCCCAAAATAATTTCGCGACCTAAAATTTTTACGGGCTTTCCAATCTAAACTTGTTGCATTTATCTATGGTAATGAAAAGACAAGTGAAAGCTGTCTAAAAAAGACAGCGGTTTAGAGTGACAGTTTGGTTAAGTAAAGTTTAGAGTGACAATTTTGATTATGCAAAAGAAATACTGGTTGCTCTAACATTGATTAACATTAATTTAAAAATAAATCCCCAACATAAATAATTAACAAAACATTTAAACAAAAACAACTACGACAAACACTACGAATTGTTGGATAGTAGCAGTTAGTAGCAGTCAGAGATATAGATGTAGTAGTTATTTTGGTTTGATGGCCACAGCTATCTGGCCGGGTAATAGAATTATAGTTTTTTAATAAAAATTAAGAAAATATTATAAAATTATAAAGCTAGAATAGTATACGGTTTTATATTAACTCTAATTTTGTTAGTAATAAAATCACTTGCTGGTTAATTGTGAAAAGAATCACTTCATAGCATATAACCTAAACGCAAAATTACCATAAACGGTAAAATTCACACTCACATTGCATACGTGAACGTGAATTCACATTTTTACCCAACTCTAGTCTACTGTACCGATTCTTTTTCTATTTCGTTTCTATATCATTATAATGGCTTCGCGATTTATCTATTCTGACGCATTTTTCAGGAAAGTTTGCCATGTCTGCTGCTAGCTTGTTAAAAATCGACGCTATACATGTTCCCGAGTAAGAGCCTTTCTATGCTATAGCCTTAACCTTCCGAATAAAGTTTGATTTGCACCAAAGTGCTTTTTTAAGTAGAATATTAAAAAGTAAAAAGTCGTGTAGTAAAAAGTTCACCTCGACAATTTTATGTAAAATTCCATTTATGGAAGCCACATATTTTTTAAGATAAATATTATTTTTTTAATGTATTTTGTAAATTTTCAAAAAAAACAGCCCAGTAATTTCATTTTCAAAATTTTATATATATTAATCTATACTAATATACAGGGTTGTTCACCACATACGACACGGAGTATTGTAGCTAAATGATTAGATTTTTACAAATTGTAAGTTTTGGGTTCGTTGAAGGACTATTAGAGGTACAATTTAAAAATATTTTTACAAGATACAGAGTGTCCCAAATAAATAAAAAATATCAAAGTTGTATTTTTTTAAATGGAACACCCTATATATTATTATTACATTTTAGTTTCTACGATTATAATAAAGGTAAATATGATAAGGTTTATTACACTTAAACCTTACCGTTTTTGAAATATTTTCAATTTTGTGAAATTGCAGTAAAATTTTTAAGGCTTTATTTCTCCAAAGGTATAAAATTTTTTAATACTAAATATTTACTGAAGTCTATTTATTGATCAGTTATTGTGTTGCAATAATAAAAATAATACTTCCTCATACAGAGTGTCTAAAAATTTATTTTAAATTATTGCTAGCTTTAAACGGCAATAATTTGTTTAATTTAAATGGAACGCTTTGTATATTTTAGGAGAATCAGATGCACAATTTAATTGTCTATCAAATTTTATTATACCACTTTTTACTATCTCTTCAAGTTTTCTTAGAAAATGCATTTTCTTATCATTTAGACCTCATTTATCAATATACCCATGGAATATTGACATCTTAGATTGTTTTTAAAGCAACAAATGTACAAAATGTACAGGCTAGGTTAGGTTATTATCGTTTTTAGCAAAATGATAATATTACTAGCCCATTTGTATGCAAAAAGAAAACTATTTAAATCTTTATAAAAGAGTATACCATTAATTAAATATACCACCATTATTTCCGCTCAAATACTAATTAATTACATACTTAATTATGTTCGTTAATAAATTATTCTAAATAAATGTGGATTTGAATCAATATAATAATAAGTTATGAAAATGAATGTCTCTGTTGTTATAAATAAGTATTTGTCAAAAAATAAAATATCATTTTTAAGGTGTTAATTTTTACCACACTGTCTAATACCCATACAAAATTCAGTTTTTTAATATTTTGAGCAATTATTATTAATCAACGCAAACAGTCAATTAATGTAGTTTGAAAACTGGAATCATATTAATTGGTCCTCTTTAACAAATATTTAAACAGTTTTATTTCTATTTCTTAATGAAATAAACAAACTATATCGACAATATTAGTATCTATATTCTTTAAAAATTTGGTACATCTTTAAAAATAATCTAAAATGTCAGTATTCCATGGGTATATTGATAAGTTTTAAATAACAAGAAAATGCGTTTTCTACGGAAACTTGAAGAGGTAGGTAAAAAATGGCATAATACAATTTGATAGACAATTAAATTGTGCATCTGATTCTCATGAAATATACAGGGTGTTCCGTTTAAATTAACCAAGTTATTGCGTTTAAAGCTAGTAATTATTTAAAATAAAATTTTAGACACTCTGTATAAGGTAGTATAATTTTTATTATTGCTTTGTTTTTTATTTGCCAAACCAAACACAATAACTAATCAATAAATAAACTTCAGTAAATATTTAGTATTAAAAACTTTGATACCCTTGGAGAAATGAAGCCTTAAAATTTTGACTGGAATTTCACAAAATTGAAAATATTTCAAAAACGGTAAGGTTTAAGTGTAATAAATCTTTATCAAATTTACCTTTATTTTAATCGTAGAAACTAAAAATGTAATAATATACAGGGTGTTCCGTTTAAAAATATACAACTATGATGTTTTTTATTTATTTGGGACACTCTGTATCTTGTAAAAATATTTTTAAATTGTAGCTCTAATAGTTCTTCAACGAACCCAAAACTTTTGCAAACATTTGCAAAAATCTAATCGTTTAGCTACAATACTCCGTGTCGTATGGCTGGTGAACAACCCCAGTAAAAAGGAGTACTTAAACAGCCGTTAAACGGTAGCCTACTAAAATGCCGTTAATAGATATTGTGACGTCGTTCATGTCGGCGGAAAGTAATGCCTAGCCTTAAGCATTCTGCAAGAGCACCTGTGGGTCAGTGGCTGAGGCTATCGCTTCCTAAGCGAATGGTCCGTGGTTCAATTCTCCCACCGACCAAGACTTTTTTATATTTTTTTTTGCTTACAGCGTGATCTTATTGTATTGGTTTCACTCTTTTTAGTTGGATTGGTTTAGTTATTTGGCGGGTTGGTTAGCGTGGTTATTTGGAGGGTGTTAATTCATTGGTTAGTTGGTTATTTGGTGGGGTTGGTTGATTTTTACTAATTTATATTTGTATCTATATTTTTTATCAGTGTCGAGGTTAGTTGCGTTGGTTAAGTTGGTTATTTGGAGGGGTGGATAGCGTTGGTTAGTCCTTATAAAATTCCTATATTTCATAAAGCCGTCAAGTGCGTCACATCAACGACGTCATACCTATTAACGGCATTTTAGTAAGCTACCGTTTAACGGCAGTTTAAGTACAGCCTATATAAAATCCTTAAGTGACTGACTCACTGATTAATCACGATCCTGCTCAAACTACTCAACGTAAGAAGCTCAATTTTGGTATACAGGTTGATTCTAGGGTGTACAGGTTCGATAAGAAGGAATTTTTCGAAATTCCAGTTCCAAGGGGGTAAAACCACCCCTCAAATATTACAATATTTTTTATTTAAAAAACGGTGAAGTTTCCGAAAAAAAACGCTTAAACACGTATATTTTATTTTATTTTTTTAAAAATGTATACAGGGTGTTTCGAAAAATCTGGTCATTGATTAATCACGATTCTGCTTAAAGCGCTGGACATAAAGAGCTGATTTTTGGAAAACGGATTGACTTTAGGTTGTAGAGGTTCGATAAGAAGGGATTTTTCGAAATTCCAGTTCCAAGGGGGTAAAACCACCTCTCAAATATTACAATATTTTTTATTTAAAAAACGGTGAAGTTTCCGAAAAAAACGCTTAAACACGTATATTTTATTTTATTTTTTTAAAAATGTATACAGGGTGTTTCGAAAAATCTGGTCATTGATTAATCACGATTCTGCTTAAAGCGCTGGACGTAAATAGCTGATTTTTGGACAACGGATTGACTTTAGGTTGTAGAGGTTCGATAAGAAGGGATTTTTCGAAATTCCAGTTCCAAGGGGATGAAACCACCCCTCATATATTAGAATATGTTTTATTTAAAAACCGGTGAGTTTTTCGGAAAAACTCTTATTTTGTTGTTTTACATATTTTAAGATTTTTTAAAAATTTATACAGGGTGTTTCATAAAATATGACCATTGAGTAATCACGATACTGCTTAAACTGCTTGACGTTTAAACCTATGTTGCCATATCATCAATATATATTTGTTTTTTTTTAATTTTTCCCCCAAAAATACAAAATTTCTTATTTTGTTTTCATTAAAAAAACATCTCATAGATGTGTTCTGGTGACCACTCTTAAAATATTTGCACTTATTTAAGGCTCGCCCTGTGTAGTTTATGTCATAGAAAGTTTATTTCAGTATACGAGGTTTCGACATTTTATTATTTCATAAATAGACTATTATTTCTTGTTGCTAGAACATTATTACTTAATATTCGCCTTTAATTAAGCATTACAGTAAGCCAAATATTAAAGCCAATGAGTTTCTAATTTAGCCAACGTATTTACTGTAATAACGTAGATAACAATAGAATTCAAAGGGAACGTATATATGAATCTCTTCCATACCTGTGTGCATTCTTAATGATTTACTTTGCTATAGTCGAAATTAGAAGTCTTATAATTATTCCTAAATTTGATTTTGGTAATTGCCTCTTCTAACACAATCATAAAATCATTTTTGAATTATGTACGCGTGCGTCAGATACGGGTATGTGCCTTTTTGAAATAATAACTATAGGCATATATAAAATTTAGACTAACTACAGATATACAGTGAGCATATGTATGAATTTTGTTTGGTACCAAACACCAGGAAGTGATACCAGGGACAGTTTTAGCGATTTTTAGCAGCTTGTTTTCTATAGTGAAATTTGTATAAACTTTATTACAATGGTGATTTGTTCAGCTTTCAAGTGTAAAAGCCTGGAATTACTTTTCTAGGTAAATAAACTAACAAATTAATTTTCTGCACTTTTTTAATTTTTTATTGAATTTGGGGAATTATTTTTCTTATACACACACACCGGAAAAATCTAGGGATATAATTTTATTAAAGTTAAAAATAAATGTTTTGAATAAACAACCACATATTTGTAGGCCGATTCTTTCTACTTCGATTGAAACGAAGTAGACACACTAGTTATTTCTAAATTTGGGATATTTGCAGAAGTGTTTGTGCATTTTTTGTCAAATGTATAAAAAGCACCTAGTATCAATTGTTCGAATTTAACCTGTACTGGCTATGTTTTTATGATAACTGGCCAAAATTCATTCAAATAACTCTGTTTAGTATTAAACGACATTATGGAGCGTAGACTTCTTAACAGAGACGAAATGCTAAGGGCCATGGGTATGCTCGAAGCTGGAATGCGCCAAGTCGACGTAGCTAGAGCATTAAATACAACGCAAAGTGCAATATCGCGATTAAGTGCACGCTACCGTGAAAGTGGTGATGTTGCTGAAAGGCAGACAGGGCGACATCGCATTACTACCCTTCAGCAAGATCATTTTTTACAATTAAATGCCCGACGCCGACCGACTCTTACAGCACCAGAGCTTAGTTTAATTCTCCAGGAAACACATAATGTAACCGTTAGTCCTGACACTGTTCGCAATAGATTAAGAGAGGTCAACTTAAGTAGCAGACGCCCCTGGAGAGCTCAACCCTTAACGAGAGGAAATCGAGAACTACGATATATGTGGGCTCAAGATCATGTTCAGTGGTCGAATGAACAATGGGCCAATGTTCTCTTCACGGATGAGTCACGCTTTGGAATTCATCCGGATTCGAGAAGACTTAGGGTATGGAGAGAACCGGGAAATCTTATTCGGTTGGATCATGTTCAGGAAGTGCACCCTTATCAAGGTGGAATAGTTATGGTCTGGGGAGGAGTCCTGTTAGGCCGAAAAACCGATCTCGTTTTTCTTGAAAGGTTTCTTTGAACAGGAATCACATACCGTGATTTAATTCTTGAGCCTGTCGTGTTACCATATGCCAATGATTTTGGGAGAAACTTCATTCTCATGCATGACAATGCACGGCCTCACACAGCCAGAGTGGTAAGTGAGTTTATCAATGCTCATCAATTAAACATCTTACCCTGGCCGGCACAATCTCCTGACCTCAACCCTATCGAGCACGTATGGGACGCGGCCCAAAGAAGAATTTTGAGAATGGTAGGGATCTGGTTCGGGCCGTGAATGCAGCGTGGCAGGCTGTACCTCAAGAAGAGATCGACAACCTGCTCAGGAGCATGGAGAGACGATGTAGGGCTGTAATGAACAGTACAGGAGGCCATACCCTTTATTAAGTAAAAATGGTTTTATCTTTTTTTTTAATTCACAGTTTAGAATAAAAAAAATGTGTATATTTTTGTGAGTTCAATAAAAATCAAGGTAAATTTGAAAAATTCGGTAAATTTCGCCTTTTTACTTCCAATACGTCCTGTAAACTATTTGTTTATTTTAATTTTATTATATCAGAAATGCAAATAATAAAATTACTGATGATGGCTGGATAAAATTGTAATATCCCTAGACTTATCCTCATGTGTGTATAATATGTGGCTACCAATGACATATGCATGCGAAACCTGACACTTAAAACGCAAGGGCAGATAAAGGGGGTACTGGGGACAGTACTCTGCACGCTTGACGAGATACGAGAATTGAAAATAGTCATTGACTATGAAAGGATTTTTTAAATTAATATCCGACATATCAGAACACTTTGTATGCTTTTAATTATGTTGATTTATCGTTTATAAGGGTATGTTCGACCTAATTAAAAGCGCACAAAGTGTTCTTATTGGCCAGGACAGATTAGTGGGGTTAACTCTAACTCAATATCCATAAAGATATTGAAATAAATGTTGATGCTGTTATTGATAGGTTTTCCAAACAGCGTACTAGAAAACTTTGATTTTGTTTTGCTAGGTTTCATTTATAGTTTTATAGTTTTTTTTTTGATAGTTTAGATTTTTTATTTATAGTTTATAGAAAATTAACTAATAAACGTCGTTGTTTCATTTTTGTGTGCATGTTATTTACAAATCTATATTTTAATTTTTGTGTTATGTTTTTATATCTTTTTGAAGACAAAAAAATCGCCGTCGTTTTAATTCGACAAAAAAATTCCGACGGTGATTTTTTTTGCGACTTAATCATAGTACCACCCCCATAGCATACACCTATCTACGCCCCTGTTAAAACGGACATTATAAGGAAAGGCAGGACGCTCAATGGAACCAAATATGTTGGGACCTCGACCTCGTCTTTCTAATCTTTCACACTCGTTGTTGTAATCCTTATTGTAATCATGTTCATAACCACACTTGTACTGTAAATAACTATTTTCCCATAGCAACTGTTAAAATTGCCTTATATCTATCAAAAATTGTAGATAAAATAGTACATTAACCTCTAGGATAGATTAAATGGTACTTTAACAGCGAGGATAGGTTAAAAAATTATTTCTTCTCGCACGTTTTTTAATTGCTTCCATTTCTGAAAAATTTTGAATTCCTTTTCATAAGTTATTCGGGATTTAAATGGAAGTAGTTTGGATATGGCGTTTGTCGCCTCAGCCTGAATATCTGTTGGTAATTTACTTATTTCGTTTTCAGCCATTTCTGGCTCCAATTCAATCAGCAATCGACACGAACGAGAATTAAAAAATATTGACTCAAAACTGACAACTAAAGAGACAGCTTTATTTATTTGTCAAATTACATAGAAACCAACGCCAACCCAGCACAATATTTTTTCTACTCGTAATAAATTTCTTGAAATAATAATTTCTGAATATTTTTTAAAACGTAACTCGTTATGGAAAAAAATATTGTTTTATAAAAAGACATTAAAATAACTATTCACACTCTAAACTATTTTTTGAAAGTAGTTATCGTGATTTAGCTTATTCCTGAATAAAATCTTCGATCTCCTTTTAGGCGTATCACTTTAGCAAAACTAGTTTCGTTATTTCTTTCACTTGAAAATCACGCCAATTCTATGCAGTATCACGCTTCTTGGCGTATTTGTCTTGCTTTTTTATTTTTCCTGCCCGTACGATTCCTGCAAAAGCTGCTCTAATGAGATTCGTCAGTTGACTTGACGAAAGTGCACCCGAATATGCAGATATTCAATGGTTTGAGAGAAAACGTCTAAAAATAGAATAAACGAAGGAAATAAAGAAAGGAAGAAGCGATGATGGGGTAGAGAATGTAAAGAAACGTCAGGTTTAAAAGAGATTTTTATCAATTTTTATTTAAAAAACGGTTAGTCTTTCGGGAAAACACTTGGACAAGCATAATTTATTTTGTTTTTTACATATTTTGAAATTTTAAAAAAAAAATCATACAGGGTGTTCCAAAAAGTTGGGTAATTTCTTAACCACGATTCTGCTTAAACTGCTTGACGTAAAAAGCTTATTTTTGGCAAACGGATTTTTCGAAAGTCAAATTCCAACGAGATGAAACTACCCCTCAAATATTACCAAGTTATATAATAATATCGCCATATTGTTTTTTCTCATGCTGACATAAATGTGAGAAAATTTTATCCAGTTTGTATGTTAATGGAAATTCCTTGCTTTGCTTTTATCATCACTAGGGCCTATTTCACCATATAAGCCCCATTAGGCTCGGGCCTTGGGCCCTGGTTGTCTAGTCTAAGCGTAGTTAGGTTGTAAAATGTTCATAATTTAAAATGTAAATTCACGGTTTGAGGAAAACGTCTAAAAATAGAATAAACGAAGGAAATAAAGAAAGGAAGAGGTGATGATGGGGTAGAGAGAATGTAAAAAAGAAACGGCAGGTTTAAAAGAGATTTTATCAGTCTTAGAATCAGTTTGGTAACTTTAAACTGATTTTAATATAAAGAAGAAGAATGCCCCTTGCAGCAATAAAGCAATATAGGTAAAATATTATATTTACATATTGACCCAACGATGGTAACGACAGATTTTTTTAATGGTTTAATATATATTTTTTATATGAATACGATAGTAAAGATACTGTTAAAAGGTGCATATATATCTATATAGATATAGAAAAATACTATATCTTTATATATTCCCAATATTGGGTAAATATTACATATAAATATAAATATTAATTACTGCTAAATATGTTTTGCGTGTTGGAACAATATTGATAAATATTTTATGAAAATGTGGTAAAAGGTGCAAACTAATATTACCAATATTAGCTAGAAATTGTCAATATTGGGCCCATATATAATATTTTACCAATATATAGAATCAATATACTGGGATAATAACTTATTATTTATTTTTTTATTTATTTTTTATCGTATTTTTTCTAAAAAATCATGATTAGCTCAAAAAAAGAAAAAAGTTCTAAATTTACTATTTCAGTCAAAACCATCTAGCCAACATGTTTATTTTTTTGTCAATAATGACATGTATTGATTCACTGATATTTCCATTCCAAATATATCTTGAAAACGGTTGTTCGTAGCGATTTTTGTAAGAGACATTTTTTACGTCAAAAATCACGGAAATGTATATTTTTTCACCTATAGTAGTTTTATACAGGAACGGACGAAAAGTTATTACTCTTCAAAACAGTGAAAATACATGTAAGTGGCGCCCTTTACAAATAGGAGTCATATTGACATCAAAATCAAATTTCTCATGTCAAAAAACTCTCCCTGACACCAATTTTCATCTAAATATTGACGTTACTTGTTAAATTATTTGGAAAGAATCTCGAAATAAAAATGAAACTTCTACACCCTGTATCTCCGAAACTAAGCATTTTAGGACATACATTTATACAAACTTTTTACTTATTTTATCTGCAGAATATTGAAGTCTCCCGAAAATAGTTCGAACTACCCTGTATGTCCAGTACGTTTTTTTAATAATAAAACGATTCTAGTGTGTGGCTTGTTTTGATATTTCCGTAATTTTAGTTTATTTTTCGTCCCAAACAAATAAAAAAATATCACTATCGTTGACTCACTGATAAAACCAATTAAATCTTTGTCCATAATTTGTCTCTCAAATGCCACTTTGTCCCACACTTAGATACACAGAGACCCAATAACGTGTAAGTAATACAATCAGCTAAGAGCCATTCAACTGATTGCTGGCTGAAATTGTTTATGCTGCCCTGAATGCAGTCAAGAACAATGACCCATTTGGTCAAACGATCGCATTGAGAAGTCCCGCATCCAGAGACGCGCCTTTGTATTTAATTAACTTGATAAGGATTAATTATCTTATGTAATTGTTGGGTTCTGTTAAGACACTGTTAGAAATATAGAGGGCGGACATATACAGGGTGTTTACAGCCAATGCGAAAAACTCCAGGGGTGGGATTCCTTTGTTCAAAAATAAAGGGTAGTTTGTTTTATAAAACGTTGTTTCAAAGTAACCATTAGGGAGATATCGCGGTACAAAGATGGCGGAAAAATAATGTTTTTATTTTTTATCTTGAAAACGAAAAGAAATAGACTAATGAAATTTTATGGAAGCATTACTGTTATGAAAACACACTTTCAGGTAATTTTTTTACTTTTTTAAAATGAGTGGAAGGGGTTGAAATAAACTACCCCTATCATTCTTGTTACCGAAATTTAAAGAAAAATCTTATCAAACACATGCAAATGCTTTAATTTGGATAGTTTAGTTGGTTTAGAAACTTTTTTACCTCTTGTGTTTTTTCGATAAAACTCACCGATTGGAAATTAAAAAATAAAATGTAAAGCATTACATGTCAGGACAAAAAACATTTTCTGATAAAGAATCTAGTGATAATAACGATAAGAATAATCATCTAGATAATAACGTATTGCAGTAGAGTAATGTCAAATAAAATAATATTAGGAACATCCTAAAAAGTAACAGCGGCCGATTAGATTTTTTCCTAAAAAAATTACAGCAGCCCACTAGATTCTTTATCAGAAAATGTTTTTTGTCCTGACATGTAATGCTTCACATTTTTTTTTAATTTCAAATCGGTGAGTTTTTTCAAAAAAATACAAGAGATAAAAAAGTTTCTAAACAAACTAAACTATCCAAATTAATTTTTTTGCATGTGTTTGATAAGATTTTTCTTTAAATTTCGTTAACAAGAATGATAAGTAGTTTATTTCAACCCCTTCCACTCATTTTAAAAAAGTGAAAATATTACCAGAAAGTGTGTTTTCATAACAGTAATGCTTCCATAAAATTTTATTAGTCTATCTCTTTTCGTTTTCAAGATAAAAAATAAAAACATTATTTTTCCGCCATCTTTGTACCGCAATATCTCCCTAATGGTTGACTTTTGACCCAACGTTTATGAAGCAAACTACCCTTTATTTTGAACAAGGAATCACCCCCTGAAGTTTTTCGCATTTGTTTTGAAACACCCTGTATAAGTGCAATTATTTCGACCGCCCGTGGTAAATAAACATGTCTACATGAGGTTTTTGTCTAAAAATTTTTAAAAATTGGTATATTTCGATAAAAAAATATATCTTTTTTATTTTTAGTTTAACATTTTTACTATTATCTAATGTTGCCATATTATCTTGAAAATCCAGTGGACTTATTTGAAAAACGATAAAAAGAAAATGTATTTAATATCAATTAAACTTTTAGTTACGTAATCGAGGGCGCGATTTTTAAATTCATTGTTGCCAACCATGGACATATTCGGCGCCGGGCTGACTAACTGGAATTTAAATTTCGCGCTGGGAATTCAGGTGGGAGTAGGGGTGGATGGGGAAGTGGAAACCGGCCCGGGAATAACAGGCATCCGGCCCAAATCCACAAAAACAAAATGACCATAACGAAGAAACATAATTTATTTATTAATATACAGGGTGTCCCAGAAATAAGTGAAAGTTTTTTAAGTGGTAGTATATTTTGGCTTGGAATATCAGTTTTTTTTGCGAAAATTTGGAATTTTTTGAAGAAATTTTTGGGTTTTGAAATGGGTTTTAAATTAAGAAAACATAATTTCTTGATAATCTCTCAACATAGGTAGTAAATTAACTTCCTATTCACCGCAAATTTTCCCACGGTATAGTTTCTTAATCTTTGATATTACGGCACAAAAAGAGATGCAAATACAGAAAGATTTAGGTGGTAAATTTTTTTTAAAATAAATCACTTTTTTGTTTAAAAATTCAAACTTTAATAACTCGGTTATTTTGGACTTATTTGAAACACAGTAAAGAGAATATATTATGTTTCTTTCACTCATATCTACCAGCCCTGAAAATATTTGCACAAAGCAGCACAAATAAGGTGCACTTATAGACTCACCTTGTATAATAAAACATTTCAAATGGAACAACAAACAACAGATGTTTATTAAAATTATAAGTGTCTCAGAGGAAGACATCTAACAATAGTTATTTCACAAATTGGTGTTTATGTTTAAAAGCAACTAACGATTATATTGATGCAAATTGATTATTTTTAGGCAGTCACTAAGAATCTTACGTAACTTTAGTTAGAAGATTAACCATTTAATTTTTGATAAATCAATCTTTTTTGAGCTCTGATCGGGATCGGGACCGGCCCACCGGCCCACCGGCCTACCGGGAATTTTCCCGTTTTCCCATATGGCCCATCCACCCTTGGGTGGTAGCTCTGCTGTAAAAATGTCAAGTAGCCACATTTATTTATTTATTTCCTGACATTGTCGTTCGTTTTGTCACTTTAGTTTTGTATTACGAGTTTTTGGTTTAAATTAAATAGTATGGTGATACTTTAAGCATAAAAATGTTTACTAGCAGACCTTTCAGTCCAACATTATTCTTTTTAGAACCTCTTTTAGTGCGAAATGTACAAGACAACTTAACAGCCGTAAAAAACTCATTGCAACTCTCATAGAAATAATGTCGTTGAGCAGGAAAGCGGTAGTAATGGCCCCTTTATGTCCATTAAGTGCTGTTAAGAAGGTGAGTTTTGTTGATAATTGTTATATATTTATAATAATTAATTTATTTTTGTTTTCTAAAATATTTTGATTAAAAGAAAATATATCAAAGCTTAATTACGTCACTAAAAGTTTATTTGGTATGAACTGTATGATTCTTTTATCGATATTTATCAGCCTTTTATTCAAAGTTTCACGAGTTTTGAAACAATAATTGTTACCGCTGCAGGATACTAAAATTGAAGCTTGATAAAAAAAACCCAGGCTATATTACTAAATGTGGCGGAAATTGTAGAAACGCGTGAAAAACTCTGTCGAAATAGCAGCTGGGAGCGGAAAATCTGCCACACCGCCGTTTATTACCTAGATGAAATCGTTGCTTGAGTAAGAATTCATGTAACTTCCGCACAGGCAGCTACCTAGGGTCTGCTTTATAGAGCTTTTCAAGGTTTCGCCTTGTCAAAAGAAAACGACATTTTAAACAGGTGGATTCAGTTTACAAAAAGCTTTAAGAGCCCATTTCACTATAGTCCGAAAAAGTAGCAAAATAACCGTTCGCGCGGCATTTAACGTTTTAAGTAAAACTGGCTTAGGTATTTTTACACAAATGAAGAAGGAAATTAAAGATAAAGGATCCTTCTTTATTTTTAAGGTTTTGATGGAGACTTCTTTATTTTTAAGGTTTTGATGGTCAAACATCAACAAAAAATTCCTTATGTTGGACTAACTTTTTCTCGAAAATAAAGCCATTTTAAAATGCCGTTACAATACGGAAATCGAGTGGGTTTTTGTGATTACGGTGATTTATAATTTATAGTGGTTTGGTAACAAATTGCTCGCTATTTTATGCCAAATGCTGAAGCTCTGCAAACCATAATCAAGCTTTAATCAAAGCACGTTGTGTTTAGAATTTTAGGTATGGCTTTACACGACAGGATCGGGCTAGGCCATTAGGATAATTATCTGAAAATATAATATATATTTCCTTCGGCCACAACACCCGCTTTACGACGTATTGTAGCACATCCGTATTGTAGCACATCCGGATTGTAGCACATTTTTAGACTTCTTATTTTTTAAGGTTGTGGTCAAACATAACAAAAAATTCCTTATGTTTGGACTCCAATTTTCTCGAAATAAAGCATAATTTAAAAAAATAAATTGTATTTTCTGTGATTTTTCTGTGAAGGGTTTTGTGATTACAGTGATAATACTAATTTTAATAAGTGTTTGTAACAAACATTGCTCGCTATTTTATGCCAAATGCTGAAGCTCTGCAAACTTCAATTCTTTATTAAAGCACGTGTGTTTTGAATTTTAGGTATGGCTTTACACGACAGGATCGGGCAAGCCTTAGGTAGAATTTTGAATATATAATATATATTTCCTTCGGCACACACCCGCTTTCCCGACCCAGTTAACGACCCGAAAGTACAGCATATAAACAATGGTACAGCGTAATATACTTACCTAAGACGAAGATTGACTTTGATTTATTTTTATTGTTGATTTATTTGTTATGTTTCTTACACAGCCAATTAACAGAAGTCAATCAAGTCAATCTCCGCCTTTCCTATATTTTTTTTTAGATTTTTATTATCATTATTTCAACCAAAAAAGAAAATATCAATTTTTTAAAAGCCTTGTAAATG